>NC_056530.1:17218450-17252336 GCF_019175285.1 Sceloporus undulatus
TCAATAGGGGCTTCGGGCTTTTCCTCAATAGGGGCTTCGGGCTTTTCCTCAATAGGGGCTTCGGGCTTTTCCTCAATAGGGGCTTCGGGCTCTTTCTCTACAGGAGTTTGTGGCTCTTTCTCCACAGGGGGCTGTGGCTCTTTCTCCACAGGGGGCTGTGGCTCTTGTTCCACAGGGGGCTGTGGCTCCTGTTCCACAGGGGGCTGTGGCTCCTGTTCCACAGGGGGCTGTGGCTCTTGTTCCACAGGGGCTTGTGGTTCTTCCTCCACGTGGGACTGTGGCTCTTCATCCACTGGAACAGTTAGTTTCAAAAGTTCTTCAGGGATTCCAGTTGGCTTGAAATCATTCACCTGGAATATCCAGATTCCTGGCTTATGCACATTGCTGGTTTGGGTAATGTTGATAATTTCGGGGCGACGGGAACCAGGAATGCTAAAGTAGTTTTTATCATCACCAGTGTTGAATCCAGCCTGAAATTTAAAAAAAGTGCCAGTCATCTTTGTACTATATCTAAACTATACTCTGTGGCCACCATTACAAATATTATAGATCGCCAGGAGTCATCCTACAACCTGCATTTTTCCCATGTCAAGGAAAGAATCCAGAGACTTTGGCCTTGTTCCCACTTACCTGAAAATCTGATTCCTGAACCTATTCCTGAAACCGGTTCAGAAAAAACGTGGTTCCCACTATGTTTGCACCTGTTTCAGGAATTGGTTCAGGAATCAGCAAGTGGCGGGGGGCAGCTTGATGGCCCAGCTTGTCACTGGCCTCTCCTGGAGCTGATATCCCCAGCCCAACCTCCTTACTGGCTTCTTTGGCTGCTGGATACTCCCTAAAATTCAATCCCATTTATTTTAGCTGTCTGTTTTTTATATTAGGCCTCATTTTCCAATTTTAAGCAAAAAACAATTAACAGCCAATGCAAAGGACCCTAGACAGTATCTGCCAGAGGAGACATATGGACTAGATAGATGCGTTACTCTGCTATAATTCCAAACTGGTATGAGAAGGCATTTTATTGGTTCTACCATTATCTGAAGCCAGTCTTTCTGGCTAATGTAGTCATACCTACCTGTGCTTCGGATCCATTCCGACCTGTCGCAGGATCGCCACCACTTGCTGTACCAGTGGTCCACTGTATTTGCTTATATTTGAGCATTACAAAGGATGTATCTTTATCTGTTGCTAGGATGCACTGGAAAGTGTTTGTCTGTTGCAAAGAGAACAAGAGTGAGTGAGGTCAAGGCACAGTATGGATGTATCATGCTATGGCATGGACAATTACAATTGTTTTGTTATCCATTGATTTAAAGGTATTTCTAGCCCATTCCTTATCCCAAAATGAAAATCCCAAGATGACTGGGTATACTCCTGGGTCCAAGAGGTTGTTTTCCAGTTTACTAACTGGTCAAGGAGCTGCACAGCCAAAGGAATCTAAGATACTAAGGCAGTTTAAAAAGGCACATAAAAACCCAACTCCAAGCTGCTTTGGATCCCATTTGGGTGAAGAGCAGGATAGGAACAAAATAAAATAAACAGTCCCCAACCCGTAAAATATTTCAGTTAAGAAAAATCCCAATTAACATTCAAAACAAGAACAACCAGGAGGACAAAAACAGTGTAGAAACTAAACATGATCCAGAATTAATTTGTACAACCTCAGGTTGGGGATTCTGGGAATTACAGTATAATCCAGCAACATCTGGGGACTCACAGATTGAGAACCAATGGAATATATGAACAGAAGGTGGAGTAGAGCTTGAACCCTAACTGTGGCATGTACCTTGGACAACTCTTAGGTATCAAACTGGCTACATCATTGTCATCCATTTGATATTTCTGAACACTGTGCTAAAAAAGACAAACAATGATTGATTGATTGATTGATTGACTGACTGACTGACTGATTGATTGTAAAATGTATAAACTGTTCCATATCAAAGATCTCAGAGTGGTTAAAGACAACCACAGGCAAACACAAAAGCACCAAACAAAATAAATCCATTAATTTTGTACAAAGAAGTTTTGTTTGGAATTCTGTAAGGAGTGCTGCTTGTCTAAAAAGAAGAGTCTTCAGCAAAAAAAGAGATATCGAGGGTGTAATTTTCGCTGAAAGGTTATTCCACAGAAAGGGAGCCAGTGTAGCAGAGGTTTCCAAAACCCGGTCCACAAGCTATATGACATCCTCATCCCCTTTTTTGCAGTGCTTTAATTCCTCATCATCCAAGCCTCCAGCTCCCTGAAGACATTAATCTGAGGAAGATGAAAAACACCCCAAATTGTTCCCCAAACACTGCCAAACTGTGACACCTTGCTTATCAACTCTTTCCCAAACCCCAAACTCCTCCCCAAACCACAGAAACTGTCTAAAATCTGCTTTAAAAAGAAGATATGGAAACCAGAAGTGACTTTTCTGGTCACTTCTCGATTACATTTTTGGTTGATTTAAGGCTGAAAATGTAATAGTATGGCTTGCCAGAGGAATAAAAATGGTTAGAAGTACAAGAACGGTGAAGATACAAGAATGCTTCAGAGACATCAGTAGTAAGAGGTCGGTCAGGCAGTCTGAGTGACCCAAAGTGTCCTTGCTTCTTGTCTACCTATTCTGACCTCTTTGTGATGTAAACTGATATTCTTGGAGATATTATTTTCACCTCCGTTCCCTGCCAGTTCTCATCTTTTGCCTAGAATGAAGGTAGATTAGATCAACGCCTTGAGTAACATTCCTTTGAATTGAGTTCTTATAGTATCATACATCACAACTGTGCCAATTTGGCAGGGTGAGTCCCAATTCTTCTCTCCCTCTGAGACCTGGACCAAGGCAGATGGACTTTTATGATGCAGGCTTTGGTGGTCTATGGACAGTTGCACTGAATATATGTCAAACTGCCCTTGAAGATAGTCTGAGAGCATGAACAGAATAGGGAGATATTAAGAATGTTAATCAGTTTTCACTTTTGCGTGAAGAAATGTGTTTGGTTCATCAAGACACTACACTGAGAAAATGGTCAAATGTCATGAGATTGTTTTAATTTAGGGACTTCTTTTGGGCAAAAATATAAGATTTTTCATGCAATCTCTATCTCTATCTATCTATATAAACTTTTTGTATGCAGAAATGAACATTTGTGTCCAGAAATGAACAGTGGCCAGAATTGTGTTGGTTAGTTTCTAATAGGTAAGCTGATTGAACCAGGTGTTAAAAGGTGAGTCAACATGACAGTGATTGAATGGATCTACTCCAGTCAGATTTCTGTGTGTGAAATGCAAGCATATAAAAACAAAATACTCAAGAAGTCTCTTATTTTCACATTGTGGCTAAGCCAGCTTTAGAAATTCTGCCTTCTTCCATAAAAAAGCATACATAAGAGAAGATTTATATTCCCAGTGTAGAAAGCAGCTCCTCAACTGTTGTTCATGTCAGCAGGTAACAGTTTTGCTGAAAGCTCTGCAATGGCTGGTTGCTGCTGGACCGGGTTCATTACAAAACCTAGGCCAGAAAGCCCTAAAACACACTTTCTCCTCTATCACTTGTCCGATCACTGAGTTGCTCCTACTGGCTCCAGTAGGTCCAGCAGTTCTTCTCTCCCTCTGAGACCTAGACCAAGGCAGATGGACTGGAGGGAGGGATTTGTTACAGACTCTCCAACATTTCGCTGGTGAAAACTATTACACAGGTGGCCAAGCACCAACAGGGTTTGGCCAAATGGACAGAAGGTATTAATGACACATTAATGACACATATGCCAAGGCAGAGCAAAACAAGGCAGAGCAAAACACTACTCTTCCTCACTTCTCTCCTGCTTATTAAGGCCAGAACAGGATTAGTGCATCCTGGTAACCTGGTAATTGTGTCCAAAGCCTGCATCATAAAAGACAAGTCCTTGCTGCCCAGGAGAGTTTCAAAGTAGTAAAATTAGGCTGGGAAACAACAACACCACTCAATTATTAGATTCCATTTGACCTTTCCTTTCTATCGTTTGTGGCTTACCTTGTCAGAAATACTTCCAAAATAGGCCACATGATCCCAGGTTGCAATCAAGGCCCAAATGGCATTGAAAGGGATATCAGGGTAGCACTCATTGATGTCCTTGGTAATACGATTCAGCAGTTTTGGATCTTCTACTTGACGGTAGTAGATGTTCCCCGCTATCTCATTGTTGACATCTCCCCAGTATGCGGCAACAAAAGCTTTTCCATCTGTCAGAGGGATACCTTTGGGGGTGTATCCTGAGACACGCTTCTCAAAGGAAACCAAACCATTGTTGCTAACCTATAATGAGACACACAGCCACAACACAAGCATTACAATTGGCAGTAATGGAAAATACCCTATTCCTTCTTAAATTGATCACCTGAAAGATTACTTCATCCCAGAAGTTGAATCAGTGAGATATCTTTACTAGGCCAGTAAAAAAAAAAAATGTTGTGAATATTCAGTTTCTGACCTTAACTCTTCAGATATGAGTTCCCAAAGGCAGTGATGGTGAACCTTTTAGAGGCCGAGTGCCCAAACTGCAACCCAAAACCCATGTATTTACTGCAAAGTGCCATGTCCCTCTGGCTTTCTAGTAACAAACTCTGGCAAACTTTGTGCTGGGGTGATGGCACATGTGCCCACAGAGAGGGCTCTGAGTGCCACCTCTGGCACGTGTGCCATAGGTTCGTCATCTCTGGATTGTTGGGCTTTTGTGGGGGAGGAGTTGTTATTTATTCAGTATTTTAGAAGTATTTCTATTTATTGTGCATCACCTTGAGGGCCCTGGTAGGTTGAGAGGTGATAAGCAAATAAATAATATGCAAAAGGAAGATTTTGTAGCTTGTCTCTAAAAGGACAGTTCTACACCTGGGGTATTCTGGCCCTGAATTCTTCCTCTTGCCTGCCCTCTTTTGTTGCAGATTTTTGTCTCTCACAGTGAACGATGCGCAGCTCCTTCCCATGCAGGTCCCTGGGAGCTGCCCGGCAAGCCACTGCTGCAGGTATGGGGAGCTCAGGAACCTCATTCTAACCTCAGAGCAACTTGCACCCAGAGCAGCAGCACATCAGTTGGCTTAAAGTGACTACAAGTCAAGGCAGCCACTGCGGCTGCTACAAAGAGAGCCGAAAACCTCCACAAAAGGCAAGTTATTTAAATGCAGGTTGGGGACCAGAGCCTCAAATTGGGTGAGGGTGTCATGAAGACAGTTCATATTCAATTTGAGGTTTCGGCCTTGCAACATATAAGTAGGAGACAGTGAGCCTGGAGAGGTAATTTGGGGTAATTTTTGCATATAGACAAGGCCTGAATTAATTTCAGGATTAGTGCATCATGGTAAGCTGGTAATTATCAGCACCTTCCATACTTTGAAAACTTTGCTCTCAGTCAAGCACCAGTGTCACCCTGGGTATACGTAAGACTTGCCCATTCTCTTACTGTTTGGAGGCAGCTAGTCACAGGATTTGCTGTGAGCCGTTCCAGGTGGAATATTTTATTTAAGGCCTCTCTTATAGCCATAGTCTGTTATTTTATTGTATGGTTTGATGGTTTTGTATTTTAACTTTTTTTGTATTATTGGCTTGTTGTTTTTAACCCTGTTTAAAGCCGCTGATCGCAGGAAGGGCGGGATATAATAATAAAATATATATTATTATTATTATTATTATTATTATTATTATTATTATTTTATTATTATTATTGGAAAGGGTAGGTAAAATGTGCTCCCTCTGATACTGTTGGACTCCACCTCCAATCCGCCCTAGCCTGCATGGCCCATAATGAAGAATGCAAGGAGTTGTAGAGTTAAACAACATCTGGAAGGTCACGATCCCTACCTCTGCCATAGGTAGCAACATAATTTGACAACTAAACTCCCTTTCCCCAAGTAGGATTGAAATTTTCATCATGTTCCCCTTTTCATGTCTTGTCTTTCTCTGTGACATCTGAAGTGATACGTACATAACCGTTCTCATAAGTCTTCTCAAAGAAGGTGTAAGGCTTTGAAAGTAAATTTTGGATGATGTCCCATCATCTTTCTTGGGGGTCATCTGATCTCCTTCAGCTTCCCCCTAGGGATATAGAAAATTGTCTGCAGAGAAATAGAGACAGGACCGCACCTATGTAACTCAACCTGATCTCTGCACTAGGAAGACTCTCTATAAAATGTCCATACTTGGATGTTTAATCACCAGAAAGGTTCATGGTGAAATTGTTTGCATGCTTTTTCAGAATGATTCCTCGACGTGTTTCCATGGACTTGCTCTCTAGCCAGCATGCTGGTTGGGATAGTGGGAGTTGCAATACAAGACCCACAAGATTGCAACATAATATACTTGCATAACACTTTATTACTCATGATTTTTTTTTTTTTTGTCCTAAATGGCTTAACATGAATTGCCATTGCACTTTGATTTGAATGACTTCATTAAGAATGCTTCAATTTTATAAATAAAGGACAGAGCTTGTTTTCATTGCCTTAAAAAATAATGTGCTGCTTTCTGGCCTTCTAGTCCAGCACTTCCATAGGTCACGCTTTATTAAGGGTTCATTAGCTCTCCAGTTCTGAAGACTCTTGAGTTTGTTTTATGCTTTCAGAGATGGAAATGATTATTCTGAATAAAGTGGTCCTTTTGTTTCTGCAAATGGGGTCTTAACTCCCAACAGTCCTCTGAAGGAGGAGTGGGATGAAATGTATACTTAGACCTTGCAGAGGAGCAAGGAGGTAGTAAGTCAGATGCAATTTGCTTCCTCTCTCATGATTCTTGGCTTCACCTTGGGTGACCCCATCCTCCACCCCACCAGCCCTGCTGGGCATCAGCTGATAATGGTATCTCTATCAGTGTCATACAACTCAGGTTCCTAGAAATTGCAGGAAGTCCTATGAAGAACACCCATCCACACATCACCCATAATTGCAAGCATCAACACTTTACCATCAGTGTGTGTATCATGCCATGGGAATGGCAGCACTGAACCTGTAACAAAGAAAAACAAAAGAAGAAGATGAGCTTCATGCCGAATTTGTGTTCCTTCACAAATTGCCAGGTAATTTGTAGATGAAGTCTTAAGATACTGTGGTAACTCCATACACACAGTGGTTTAGTTGTTGGGGAGAGGGGCCAAACAAGAGCATTGGTTCCCCAAATAAAAATTCTGCCCCAAATGAATTTGCATCCAGTCCCCCCTCCCCTCATTTTTAGCTTTACAGAGAGTGAGATCTTGAAAATTGACCACATCTAGTACTTTCTTGTCTGCTGTATTCTCATTCCCTTTGCCCCTTTTCTTTGGTGGCCTAAACCCTATTTTTAAACACTCAAATGAAAGTTTACATTACTGCAATGCTAGAAGTTTGGGGACTGAAGAGAAATTTCACTGGGGACGGCATTATTCCTCTTTAGGGTGCAAGGTTCTCATTTTCTCTCTTCCTCCACAACTGTAATACATCATGCAAACAGCTGGCTAGTTTGTACATGTATGTTCTAAAGAAATAGCCATTTTCATGTAGAGGGAGACATGCAGCGAATCAGAGAGGACAAGAAATGCTAATGGAAGTTCATGTGTTGTTCTCTAGAGCTCTCATCTGAAGTAAAGTTCAGGTATCTGCTAAGAATGTCTGTGCTGCTTACAAACATCTAAGCTCAACATGTACAAATCTCCAATGATTTCTCCTCTGAGAGGAACCAAAACCCAAATAATAGTGCTGTCTTTGGAATTGGAGAAATAGAGGGAATATAGGCCCAGTACATACCACCAAAAAGCGGTGTCCAGGCGGTGATTCTAGAGTTAGGGACTGTGCACCAACTGCATGGTCCCTAACCCTAGCATGTCATGGCTGTGGCGTAATGACAGCCTCCCATCCATACAGGGGCCGCCATTGTGATGTAAGTGATGCATAACATATAGACGTCACTGTGCATTGCTTACATCATGAGTGTGCCAATGGCGCACTCGTGATGTGCGCACGGCATCCCAAGAAGAACCTGGTTTTTCTAGGTTCTTTTTGGGGCGTAGGGACGCTGTGTAGTTTGGCTGCTGCAGCATCCCTCCACAGGAAAACCAGCCACCTCCAGCCCGCCCTTTCAGGGTGGTATGTACCAGGCCATAGGTTGATAAAATGCTATTTTTCAGGACTAGGCATGGTTCCCTAACTTGCCAAAGCCCTTGTCTCAGCAGGGCAACCACTCCCCATTGTCTGAAAGAGTGAACTTCAGTGTTATCAGCTGAGCCCATTAAAGCAGAGGTGCCCATTATTCTGCACTTTGCATTAAAGCCTTCCAATGCCAGAAACTTGGAGCTTACAGTGATTTAACAAGTCAATACTTTTATACACACAGGAGAGATCTGGACTGCTGCTTAAATCTGTGGATTTCTATGGTACACTCCACCCCAGCAGTATTTCAATTTAACAGTGATTAGGTTTGTAGCAGCGGTGGTTTGACCTGCTTCTACTCCATGCACTCACTCTCTCTGCAGTTATTCATTCACTTCACAATTTTGTGTGGGTGCAGGAGAATAACTTTTTCACCCAACCACCAGACTCTTGTGTCTTTCATATTGCTCTTTCTCAAATTAACTTACCCAGCGCAAGTAGTAGGAAGGTCAAGGAAACCTTCATGTTGGCCTTCCCTTTGAAAGTAACAAAGCAAAGAGGAGAAGAACAAATACAGAATTAATTAGGGTATTAGTGTTTGATTATTTGAATTATATGCTTGTTGTTGTTATTTGTCTAATTCTGTAGTTTATTCCTGTCCCATTTCTGCAAAAGTGGATAGATTGCCTAATTTCATACAATCTTGGACAAAGCCTGGGTTGAAGGTCACAACATGGAAAAGTTGCCTTTTGGACTTTTGGACTACTGGCTGGGGGATTCTGGGAACGGTAGTCCAAAAAAGTAACATTTCCAAATTCAAACCATTGGCTTAATTTCCAAAGCCCTGTAGATCAGATATCATTGTGAGTGTCAGGTAAAAGTTATTTGTCCTTCCCTAGGATCCTGATGGGTTAAAGGAAGAGGATGAAAGATGGAGAGAAAGGGGGACAGCAGAAAGAGAGAAAAAGGAAAAGAATTCTCAGAAAGAGAGGCATCTACTCTGTAGAAATAATGCAGTTTGACACCATTTCATGTGCTGTAGCCCCATCCTATGGACTCTGGGATTTGTAGTTTTACCAAGTCTTTAGCCTCCTCTCCCAAAGAGTTCTGGTGCCGTGGCAGTTAAAGTGGTGTCAAACTGCATTATTTCTACAGTGCGGATGCACCCATAGAAAAGGGGTCTGAAAGAAGAGTGAGAAAAGAGGGGTGACAGAAAGTAGAAAGTAAGGTGATGGCAGTAAAAAGGTGACCTCATCCATTTCCCCCACCCCTGACTTCTCTTTTGCCCTATCGTGCTCACCTTTTGGCTCCTCTCTTCTTCAGATCTTTACCCCCTGGGTTCCAACTTCCTTAAGGAGTCTGCTGTTTTTATAGACAGACTCCCAAGCTTCCCATGTCCAACCCTCCAGCAAGACAGTGACCCATCTCCTGCTCTGTTCTTCCCCTCCCTCCATGGAACAGATCTGGCCATATGCCCCGGGGATTGATGGCTGACCCAATGGTGACAAGGAAGTTCTAAATCCATTCTTAATCCAACTGCATATACTGGATTCAGAGGGCAAACTGAGGCTTTAGGCAAAAGCTCACCCCACCCCCCATTCCTGAAAAAGAGGATAAGGGAGAAAGGGCAATAAAGGATAAACTTAAATAGGTATTAGGACCACACTGCATGTCTGAGTTGTACTGTGTTGGACTATGGCCTGATACAGACTGGCTCAAAGTGCTGACCTGGGCCCAATTTTAGGGCTTGGGAGAGTGGAGCGTCTGCACGCTCCCGGGCCCTACAGCAACATAATGGCTCACCCCCATCCACATGGGGGGCGCCATGATGATGTACGCATGGTGCCATGTCCAAATGGTGGATGCCACATGGACATCATTGTTGCACATGAGGTCACCAATGGTGCCCGGCACACACCCTAAAAAGAACCTGCTGGGAGCAGGTTCTTTTTAGGGCTCCAGGAGGCCGCACCGTTTGGTTGCTGCGGCCTCCATGTGGGGCAGAAAGGGGTGGCATCTCGGCACTCCTTTCTCCCCGTCTTTTTCCCCACTATGACTCTGGGACCAGGATTTGATTTTTTACTTGGCCATAGAAACCGACTGGTTGACCATGGGTGAGTCACACACTCTCAGCCACAGAGAACTCTGTCATCATAAATCACTCAGAAGCGCTTTGAAGGCATACATGTATTTTGGCACTGCAGTTGATTTAATGTACTTCTTCAGCTTTACTCTAATTTTTGAACATAACAGTTCCTGGTCTGCACTGTAGACTGCTCCTGTTTTTGTAGAGACTATGTTTCTTCCTCTGCTTCCAGTTACGTAGTATATTTGAAAGACAGTCAGGGATGGGTTACCACTGCAGCCTTCTACAAGGTACTAACACAAATTATCTCTGAGAGATCTTCTACCAGCATCATCCCACACTACTGCTGCTGCCCAGTAGCTGTTTGGCACATTTAGTTTGATTCCTCAACAAAAGCCTGCATGACTGTCAATATGAATTCTACTGTCAGCAGAACCTCTAAGCTCATGGGAGCATGCAGTCCTACCACCTTGGAAAGGTTGTGCCAAAGTGGGGATCTAAGGCATACCGTTGTAGAAAATCAATATGCTGATCCTCAGTTATCCAACACATTGGGTCAGACCACGATCTTTTGCTCCCTAAGGGTCTCCTGTCCAATATATAAACTAATTGGCCTTCCAATTGAATTTTATTCCAGTATTAATGATGCTCTACCATAGCCGAGGGCAATGAGGTACATATGATCTCCTGGATGAGGGGGTCATTGCACTCTACCTAATGGTTGTGCTGGTCCTGTTGCTTTGGGCCACCACAACTGCCAGGTAAGTCTACCAGGGCTCAACAGCAGAATAGAGGAGTATCTCAAATGCACTTTACCCAAGAAATTACCATTTTAAACAGCACACCCCTGTAGAGTTTCCCATCTTGTCTCTGTGAAATGTAATACAATTTTGTCATGTCCCAAAGTGATCGTGCAACAATTTTCCATGCTATGCAATTATAGCACTTTGATACTACTTTATCTTTCCTGGGTCCATCCCCTGGAACATCCAACCTTCCACGGATACACTGTAGTTCGACATGGCTTTTCCCTCCCTCTTTTGTTCTTGTGACAAATGAGAATTTAGTATTAGCTCAGCACTTAAGATCATCCACCCTTCAATCCTCTGCCAAAAGATAAAATGAAATGAAAATCAGAGAGCAGAAAATTATTTAAGATCCAGTTCAGTGTTGAGTGAAAAATGTGGATCTAGATTAGCTGTTGATCCTCAGTTGGTTTGCTTATGCAAAGAAACTCAGTGAGCATTAAGTGAGCATACAAGGTGTGGCTTTTGTTTGCCTTGGCCATTTCACTTGTGTTAAAGTCCCAAATGTTTGCAAATGAAGACCTGGAGGGAGAGCAGGATCGTCATGTCTCTTGGTGTAATAGATTGCTACTGAAAATGGGGGTCTGTGGATTGAGGTTAATCTGTGGGCCGTCAGATGCTAGTCTGTGGCAGGTGTTTAGGAAACTATGCAAATATGATAATAACATGGAACAAACATGGTACCAGTCCTTGGCACATAGGGAGAAAAATAGTTCTTTGTCACATCAAATAGCTTGTAAAGCACTGGCATAAAAGATAAGGAGCAAGGGAAGGGGAGGGAAAGGTGGAGAGGGATGTAGTGGCACCTTTAAGACTAACTGGTTTTTATTTTTGCATGAGCATTCGTGGATATAAACCCACTTCTTTGTATGCAGTACAGAGTGATATTGTGGGAGTGGGAGTAGGATACAGATGGTAGAAAAACAGCTTGAAAGGGAATGTATATATGTATATAGAAAGCAGAGAGTTACAGCATAGAATTTAAAAATTGCAGTTCTACAAAGTCCCTGAACCTAAGTGATTCTGGGAATTGTAACCCAAAAATGCAATTTTTCTAAGGATTGCCTAAGTAAGTGGCTTACTCACATTCATGTCACTGGACAAAACTGCAGTTAGAAATCAACATTTGCTACTATAACAATACTAAGGCAGCTAGTTATGGCCAAAACAATAAGACAGTGTTTTCAGTTGATCCAGGAAGTAAAAGAGAATAAAACTGAACCTTGATTGTCAAGGGGTACACTTTACTTTATGAATACCAGTTTCATATGGGATGCTTAAGCCCAGTGTGCTTTGCAGTGTATGAATCCGTGTCACGCCCTTGTTCTGCTTCTGCTCCAGTGTGCCTTGGGCGAGGGCAGAGGATGAGTCTAGTCCAAAGCTTAATATGTTTGCTGACCATTAAACTTCCTTCAGCTCACCGTCATGCCATGCACTTGCAATTTGATATTGTTTACTCATCCCACGGGCACGTGGTCATCTCCAAATTTTTGCATTCTGGCCATGATCTCTATCTCCTTAGCATGAATGATGGGACCTAAATGGAATAGAATAGCCCTGAACTCTGGAAAAGCTATGCATTTGCCTTTCACACTATTATAAATAAGATGGGCTAAAGCTCTTTTGAACAAAATGGCCAGCTCTAAGGAACTGCTATTGTCTAAGGTTTGAAGATGAGGATCAATATTTGTCTTCTGAATTGACTCCCTCTACTCTGCTCACATAAGGTTATCTGACTGAAAGTTGTAGAGGCCTTCTGCACCTCTAATGGTTCTGTAAGAAGAGGGAATTTCAGCAGACATTGCTTGCTATCTGCTTGTGCGACAAGCCACACCTGCTGAAATTCTTTCTTCTACACATCCATCAAATGTACAGGAGTCTTCTCCAGTTTTTAATCTGGCAACCTGACACTCAGTAATCTGTTTGACTACCTCATACAGTCTCATAGGAGTTTATCACACGGGGAGGAATTGGAAGTTTAAAATGGTGCAAATGGTTTTCACATGCAAAGTGCTGTTATCCTGTGCAAAATCCGAGATCAATCTGCACGCGCGTGCAAATGCGTGAATGGTTTTCACACAACAGGACCAAATGGGCCTCCGTCCTGATAATGATAAAAGTGTGTGCATTCCAAAAAGGCGATCAAATATGCAAATGATTTTCACATGTAGACCACAACAAATCTATCTGTGTGTTTCCCTGCCTTCTCTCAGTAGCTGTTTCTGTAAGAACTGTGGCTTGGAGAGAAGGTTGAAGTGATCCCCAAACTGTCCTTTTTAAGGGATTTCGGACTTCAGCTCCCAGAAGCCTCAGCCATGTTGGCCACTAGCCTGGGATTCTGGGAGCTGAAGTCCAAAATGCCTTAAAGGGGACAGTTTGGGGATCACTGCGGCTGAAGCAGGAAAGAGAGAGAGAGAGAGAGAGAGAGAGGAGCACACTGGGACTTAGACAAGCATTATGAAACAAGTATTCACTTTCCCCCCCCCCTCTCTTTCTCTGCTCTTGCATCAGCTGTTTGTTTTAACAGCTCTGGCTAGGAAGAAGGGTGGGTACTTATTTTACTTATTCCTTGGCACTGGAAGTAAACACCCCAAAGAGCCATGGGAAATCTGGTGACAACCACAAAAACAGGGAGAATCCTGTGACTAAACTGCAATTCGCTTTCACACTACAGCAGTGCGCAAAAAAGCGAATTCGTGAATGAAATGGAAATAAATTTCCGATATTTTCCCGAAAATGCTAATTTCCTGGTTCAGGTCACTTTCTTGTCAGATTCCAAGTGGCTTGCACATAACATCATGTGAAAACCATTTGCGCAATAGTCAATGGAATTCACAAAATTCAGTAGTCCATCTATGCAGACACATCCCAGATCAGTGCACTGAAAAACCCTGGAAGCTGGATGTGAACCCCAAACCATGTTAACTCTAAAATAATCCCAATCCATTTTAACCACCATTCTTCCCTCTTGCCAGTTCACACCATACAAAAGTCTCCCATATCAGTTTATTGAAAACCTGAATTTTATTTTATTAACTTTATTTATTAACTGATTATATTAACTTTAATCTATGTTAACCTTCAGATCATTAAAATGTAAACCCACCTTGCCTTCCTGCTGTCCCCTCTCCTCCTCCTCCACCAGACCAGTTAATCTATATAGAAGTATCCCAAGTCAGTGCATTGAAAAACCTAAAATTTTAAGTTTACCCTACTAAATGGAAAACCTAGAATTTTTGGAATACAATCTCTCCCCATTTTCTTCTCTTCTTCTCCTCCTCCTCCTCCTGAAACCCTGCTCAGCCATGGAGACTCCTTGGGTGCCCTTGGGTCACTCACACTCTCTCAAGCCCAGAAAGGCAAAGAAAACCTCCTCTGAACAAATCTTGCCAAGAAAAACTTGGGATAGGTTGACTTAGGGTTGCTATAAGTTGGAAATGACTTGAAGGCAAAGACATTGGGGCCTATGGTGCAAATTTGAATGTTTTTGTGACGCTGCCCTCTGCTGTGTTGACTTTGCCAATGCTTCTCAGCCATGAAATGAAATCTATATTATAATATCTGACGGAATAGCATTGGGTAGTTCAGTGTATTAGAGATGCTATTGGAGAGCAGTGAGACTGCTAGGGACTGCTATTCCAACTATGAAGTGTATCATTTTCTGTTACATTTCAGCAACCTGGGGCCTGAGCAGATGGGCCCAGAAAGCATGGTTGCTTGGTTGGCCCTTGGTTCAGTGAGCTGATGGGTGGGTATTCACATACACATACCCATGCCAACCCTGGCACACCATTCCATACCTTGATGGCCATCAGTCTTACTAAGAAGCCCCCAGTCACCACATCTGACATTAAAAGAAAGCGCCTGGCTGCACCCACATGGCCAGGGACCCCATTTCTGCATCAGATGCAGGGACTGGGGGAGTTTTCATCCAGATTGACAGCCAGAAAGGGAAGGAGCATGGGGAGGGCATCTGAACAGCCCAGTTTTGCTAAGGGATTTGTTAGAAACTGTCTATTTTACCCTGGGAGTAAATGCTCTTTACCCCAGGATCAGGCTGGATCCTCTGAATCCACATCGGGATAGGCAAGATCAGGCCCAATCCTGCCCCTGGGGTTTTGGCCTGTGACATCTGTAATAGATAACATGAGTCCAGGGGAAAACAGGTCTATTTGGCCTGTGCGGACAACCCCATGGACTAACTAACACAGATTATATGAGTACCATGCTGTTGATTGTTGAAACTAACTCTAAGTGAATATTTTCACTTAATTACAATTATGAGAACCTCTCTACTGTAGAGGTGGATTTACTGGCTTCAGTATAGTTGCAGTGTGAGCTTATACACTTTTGGTCTGTGCTAATATAGTTGTTCTTGTTTACTTCTGTGCATCTCTCTAAGCATGATCACTTACCCTTTGTGAAATTGATATTTTGTTCTTCTTTGACCAACATGGGATTTAGTATTTGGGGCTCAAACCTCACTTTTGCTTTCAACTGGTTTACTTTATGATTTAACTTGTTTCTAAGCCTTAGTTTGGCTTCTGTGAAATTTTGAAAACAAGCTCTGGATTGGAAATATTGATTTTCTGTTTTGAAACTCCATCTCTGACCTCTACTTTGTATTCTAGAGGGCATTGTTGTTGTTGCGTGTACATTTGCATTCCAGCACCCTGTTAAAAGTAGCACTCCTCATAACAGCTGAACGATGCCATTAAAGAAAATTGAGAAAGAGCTGAAGAGTCCTTGGCAATGTTTCTTTTAACCTTGGCAGTTTGTTCTCTGGGAAATGACTATTTTCTAACTGGACAGGCTATCATTGAAGCCATCTTGTGAGAGTACTCCTTTCAGAATCCCAAACAACCCAGCTGTCCCAAAAGGCTGAGGTGTGAGTAGTACTGAGTAAGTTGGATCTCTGGGCTAACTCAAGATAAGGGAGCCTCCTCTATGCTGGGCAATAGAACCTTTTCAGTGGAAGAAATTTGAACCATTTGAGTCATATAATGCACATACAGAGAGAAGTAGCCAGAACAATTGGTATTCTTCAGCCCCATGGGAAGGCTACATTCACATCCTTCATTTTTTCCTGATAAACACAGTCAAAATGCTTGCTCTGTTTTACTGTCAAGTGGTTTTTCCAGTCCTCACAGATCCCTGGAAAATGACAAGAAGGAGTAAGGTAATCACAAAGAAGTAGCACAATGTATATTAATACCCCTAGCTGTAGACAGAAGTGGGGAGCTGTCATCTGAGATGGCCGATGCTGGAGGACAACTACTTTGCCACCTTCCTTGGGTTTCCCCCCCACCGTTCTCCAGGTATTCAACCCTCCTGACTAGTAGTCCAGCATTTCTAATGCTTGCTGGATTATAGCTTTCTCTCAATATGCTACCACACTCTTAGTAAAAACCCCTGAGTGAATATGAGGGAGCCAGGCCAAACTACACAACCCAATGCACACTTCACGTGTGCATTTGTTTCTTCTAGAGGGAGAGCCCAGCAAAATATCTTGGGCCAGTCCTCTTTTACACATTGTCACTTCTAAAAAGCCTCCTCTGATATAATAAAGCATGCTAACACTGCTCATGACTGAAGGGGTTGTCAGCTGTTTCCATATCAAAATCTTTCAGTTTATATCACAAGAGTCTAAAATGTGTCCCTTCAGATGTTGCTGGACCGTCATTCCCAGCATTCCTCATACATCAACTATAGTGGTTAACACCAGTTAGATGTGTAATTTTAAATATAAGTTGTAGCATATAAATGAATCAATGCAAAAATAAATAGTAACCCCAAGGGCACTGTCATATCTTGGGCTCTCCATCACAGGTCTGCCCAACTGCTGCTATCTGAGCCCCACAGCAAATCAATGTATACCAATTCCAAACACCCAGAAAGCTCTGCTTTTACCTTTCCTCATGAACTTTCCTTCTTTATGGTTGAAATGTGCATCTGGAAGGTTGGAAAAGTTGGACATTTTGTTATCCTTCATCTTCTGGAAGGAGGCGTTTTCCACTACAGCATCTATTTGCTGTCTGTTGATTTCTTTACCGAGGAAGTGGCAGATCTTTTCCACACTGCCTCGCAGGTCCTGGGGAAGGAGGGAATAATGTTGAACAACAGGAATCTGATTCCTAACTCTGTGCTTCCATGTCGAAATCTACTTTCTCCTCTCTCTGAGCCTCTCACCATCTCTTCAGTGTTTTAAAAGGATGCTGGCAAATGCCACAGCATTTCTGCTTAAAGGCAGATGTTTTGGGGAGCAGTGGTGTTGTTCCTGTTATGGTCCTTACTCCCTGCATCCCCCAGTGATGCCATTGGGTCCTGGCACACAGGGAGGGGAGGATCTAACAGCTTAAGAACCACTGCAGCCAAAAACAGTCCTCAGTCCTAAATGGCTCTCATATATCATGTTTTATTATTGGGGTAAGCAAAGTGTGGCCACTTTTGGCTCTTGTAGTGTGGCCCCAAGGCTCCCTATCATACCTCCCACAATGCCCACAATGTCAACTCACCTCCAGTACTCTAGGAGATGTGATTTCCCACTTAAATATAATACCTGCCCACCTCTAGTTTAGGTCTTAAAAGGCCTTTCATAGAAACTGGAAGTGGTGTGTTAGTCACTTCCTGTTTCTTACAAAATCAGTTTTCAGCCTAAAGTAGTTCTAGTGGAGGTGAAAGCAGAATCCTAAGATTCTATCATAATCTAGCCAAAGAAAAAGTCTAGATAAGTCTAAATGTTCTTGTTGTTATCTGCCTTCAAGTTGTTTCCAACTTACTGTGACAATAGGGACCCTAAAATCATGGGGTTTCCTTGGCATGTTTCATCAAAGGGGGTTTGCCACTGCCATCCTCTGAGAATGAGAGAATGTGACTTGCCCCAGGTCACTCAGTGATTTTAAATGGCCAAGCTGGGATTTGATCCCTGGTCTCCAGAGTCATAGTCCAATGTTCAAACCACTGCACCTTGTCTCCCTTATAGATATGCTGATTTCAGCACCTTAGACAGATCCCAGTTTGACAATGGGTAGACCTTGTCAAGGGGAAATATTGCATCCACTGAAGAGATTTCCATTGTTAAAGGGCAAAGAATTCTAGATCAATAGTAAACCAAACTGCAGCCATATTGTTGATAGATTCAGAGCCATTAGGGACTAGGAATAAACTTGAGCAATTCAGTATATCAATGATATTGTTGTAGCTGTGTAACTACTAGGAACTGATATTTCCATTACGAAGTGTATCATTTTCTGCTACATTTATATAACATGGACTAATAAAGCCAGGTGAAATGAATATCATATTGTTGACTGTTTAAACTAATTCATAATGGATATTTTCAGCTAATGATGTCATGAGAAACTCTCTTCTACATGTCAGTGTATAGTTTCCTGAATCATCACTATGTGAGTTTATAAATGTTTAATCTGTGTTAATTCTAGGTATGCAAATATAGGTAATGTCAAACCAGACCTTCTGTAACTCTTCATATGTGATGAAGAAGAAGTTGGACCTGTCCTTCATTTCCAGCCAGCCTTTCACATGGTCAAACCAGGAACCAATGGGTACTGAGAGGGCAAAGCAGAGGCAAAGACAGAATGTAAGCAGTCAGAGTTAATGTTGGGGGCAGGGGAAAGAAAGCAAATTTTCACTAGGAGTATAGATATTTATTATCACATAGAACAACACTGACACTGAGGCCTCTTCATATAATCCCTTCCTGACAGCATGACAGCAAAAAAAGCGAAACCCTGTCATGGAGCTCATTTCTTCCTTTCATTTGCACTTCACCCACTTCACAACGTGAGATGTATTTTTCTGCCATGAGGCCAATTGACAAATTCAAATGTTTTCTCTTATTCCATACCATTTCCACTCAGAAACTCCTCCAGAAATTCTTCCACAGTTCCAGGATCCTTCAATCCATCATACAACTTAGCAAAGTGGTAATATGAGATCAACACATCCTTAGGATTGCGCAGGGTGTAGATAACCTGTAAGAGAGTTAGTTATTTAGAGAGTGCAAACAAAGCCAAACCTGCTATTGGATATGTTAGGGCAGCCACATCGAGCAGCTTATTTGAATGGCTATGAAAGTGCAACAATGGCATTTTTAATTCACAAAATAGATCTACTACTGCTTCGGCATGCAATAAGGCAAGTGTCAAAAAAGCTACCAAATGGGGAACTACAATTAAGAAGAGCAAAAACATGTGGGAAAAAACATGAGTTTTGCAGAGAAAATGTGAATTCTAGAAACATGTTATTTTGGCCCAAAACAGACAGGACACATAAAGCGACTTCTGGGCACTTTTAGGGGGCATGGCATTAAAATAACGCAGCCCCCAAACTGCCCAGATGACTAAGGCGGCCCAAACCCAGCTGCAAACAAAACATTTTTGAATGTGTGAATATCTGGCAAAAAGTGCAATGTTGTTGGTAATGTCAACAAATCCAGTTTTGAGGCTTGAAAAGCAAGCTCCCATAGACTTAATGTATCCGTTTCCTCTTACCTTGGCCTCAGAATGGAGTAAGGACTTGGGTGAAATCTGAAATGGCAGGTGAGTTGTTAGAAGACGGGGTGGAGGATATTTCAAGGCTAGTTCCAGACCGAGATTAGTGTTAATCCATGGCGCCCGCTCCCAAACCACTGTGCTGTGAACCCATGAGGGGTCCCCACTGTGTTGGATCAAGCCCAAGATCTCTAGCATCCAAACGGTACCTTGGAAGAGAATTCACAGTATTACCTCTAGTGTCATAGCAAAGACTGATTTTCCTGCAGATACAACATGGTTGTTTTCCTCCATCGCCTTATACCACTGAGTAATCCTTGTTTCCTCTCGTCTGCTAAGAGTTCGTGCCAAACATTTTGACCTTCAATCAGGCCATCAGGTTTGGTTATGCAATGGCTGCACTAAGCCAAATAAATGCTGGGGTTCTGCATAAAGAAGCAGGACAGTTGAGCAGTGAATGAGTAATGAATGAGGTAGCAGTGTGAGTAAAAAAAGTTATTTTCCTGTTCCTCAAGATCCTGAGATGCATGGTGAAGAGAGGATACATTACTACAGGTAAGAGGATGAGTAGTGACAGCTATTGTCCTCTGCCATGGAAGAGAAGCAGTACCATAGATAACAGAAAATAGACTAGGAGGTGAAACACATGGGCCAGATAAAGCAGTTTCAAACCACTTTGAAGGTGGGACATTTAGATGGCACATGCCTCCAAAGTGGGTGGAAACTGGACTGAAGCAACGTTACAGGGCTAAAACCTGGAGCCAAAAGAACCCAGAATATTCCAGTTTAGCCCAGAAAATACATACCTTCAAGCCTGCATATAAACACTCCAACACCAGAGCAGTTCTGAAAGAGCAATCTATCTTAACCCTTTCTCTAAAGCTGCATATAAACACACTAATGCAGGTGCACATTTGAAAAGAAGGGAGCTGCCATACCCAAGTGGTCAGGGCATGGGTTGAAGGAGACCCCCTATACATGCCCTCTTCACACACCCCTTCACCACATGCTCCCGTTTTGGGCTGTCGGGTTTGTATATGGTGTAATTACATCCATTGCAATTGTCACATTTTCACTTTTTGCTTTGCCACTGGCACCAGGCTGTTTATATGCAGACATGAGGATGCACGTTTTCTGGGCTAAGATGGAATATCCTAACTTCTTTTTGCTCAGGTTTTTATCCCCAGAGTGTTTTGGCTTTGTTTTGGTTTCCACCCGCTTTTGAGATGTGCGTCATATAAAGGCCTCACCTCCAAAGCAGCTGGAAGCCACTTTATTTTGCCCGTCTGCTTCACTCCCTTGTCATCTAACATCTACTAATAAGGCCTTTAAGATCATACCCAAAATTACTCAAAGGCACCACTAACCTGACTTGGGGTAAGTGACAAGCAGTATATCTTCATCCAGCAGCTGGAATTCATTTTCCACATAGTTCAGTGTTTCCACTGTGCTTCTCATTGAAGGAAAAAGGATTCCCTTGTAAGTTATGTATAATTCTGGGGTCATTGAGAACCTAGATAGATAGATAGATAGATAGATAGATAGATAGATAGATAGACGTATTTAAATGACAAAAATATATGTTAGTATGAAATATCCTTAAGGCTTCTCTAATGTTTTATATATTCATATAAAAATATATAGAATCTCCACTGAAGCCTCTTTCATTTCATTTTCATTCCTCATTCGAATATCTTCCATACCTATATATCTACATTTTATACCTTCCACCTTTCTTTCCCACTCACTTCCTGTGTCTTCCTCAGCTTAAGCCTTCTCCCATTGCCTATTCTTTCTTTGTTCCTTCTGTATTATTCTAAACATTTCCCTACTTACTCATAGCTTCATTTCCACATACTCATACCTTCAACAAACTTAGGGATGAAACTGATGGTCAAAAAGAGCCAACTTCCAGGCGGACTGGGGGCATGATGTTCAGACGGCAGCATGCCCCCAGTCTGCCAGAAAGCTGCACTGCCAATTGCATGTGTGGCAGATCCATGGCATTTTGGTGGCACAGCATTTATACATGCTGTGCTGAAGCACCCCTGAAGAAAAGCCAACATGGCAGCAAAGGCACCCTTTCCACAGCACAAAATCATGCTGGACTTCCCATGTCAGCAACAATTAATGCATATAATCCAAGGATAGAGAGTAGTTGGAATGCGAAACCCCAAGAATTTCTAGTCTCCGTTTCTGTGACTTCTTCAGCTACATCCTTGTCAAAATATAAACATTTGTGCATGCACATCATGTCGATAATATAAACACACTGGACAATTACAACAATTTATCATTCAGACTACTTACGTTTCAGTGATACAAGATGTCTACACCATAAAGGCTACACGGCGTGAAATGGCTTGTAACTAACTCCTAAGAGGGAGGTGAATAAATGCCTGTTGCAATTGGTAATGATTACCATCTCTTAAGCAAGGGAAACAGGCAAGAAAGGCAAGCTAGGGTATTATTAACAAACTCATACAGTCTTATGTAACTTAAAAGGTATTCTTAGCTGTTCTAGAAAAAGTAATGATCTTTAGCTCCAAGGTGTCACTGCATTGATGCAATCTGAAACAATCCTTTGACGATGAAACAGGCGTGGAAAAGGCACTGGATCCACTCACTCAATAGCTATTAGCCTTAACAGGGTACATTATCTAAACTGGAAGATGTCACAAATGAAGTATTATTAAGGGGGTATCTAGGGGAAAGGGGTAACACAGCTTGTAGAAGAAACTGTACTGCTGAGAGGCGACTCTAATACCATTTTTGACAGTAAGTTGGATAGCGCCCTACAGAAAAGAAGGTGCTATTGAACATGCCAAGGAGACTTATAATGGGAAGGCTAAATCTAGTAAAAGAATATGAAGCCATTTAATCGGACCCATAGGCTGGCTGTCTTCTGGGTACTCACCTGCTTTATTTTACCTGTTTTAATCTGCACTGTATGATAAATAATAGCAATGCAGTAAAGTACTAGCATGATAGAAAGTCAACCAGCAGTCCCTTATTAGACGCTGCCCTGTTCATTTGCCAATAATACCCGAAATATGTCTTAGTTTTAATAAAATGAAAAGACAGCCAAGCTGCTTCTTAAAAAGGCAATTGTTTTCAAGACAGAAAGCGGCATTACGAAAAAGAAAGTCAGCAGTTAGGGACGAACCTGTTTTCTGCCTCATAGAAATGAAAGTTCTTATCGGATGTTACTGACATGTCACACAACCAGAATGGCAAGTTGTATTTACTAAAATAATGTAAGGGCTGAACTGTAAGCTACTCTGTGACTGGGCTTTCTGAGTAGCTGCTGGCTATCAGCTGTGTCAGCCTTTGGCTAGTTGTACAGACTATGTTCAAGACTCAGGGTGGCTTCTACTCCTCCTCAGTACCAGCCCACTGGAAAGCCAGCCATCAGAGGCCTTTTCCCACTGCATCATGGGTGCCTATGGCATCTGCTTCTGTCTGCTAAACTGGCTTTTTTGGCTATTGCACATGACACATCTCTTTCTCTGCTTTATGTTACATAACTTTGTCTAACTGCCTGTCCTCCACAGCCTGTCATCGCTTCATGTTGTCGTGTCATTTGAAAAAGTAATGAGGGTTCATTATATTTACTTCCCGCACACTTTTTTCAGAGATTCACTGCAATGCATAATAATAAGCAGCATGTTGTTTGTGCCAGAAAAAATTATGCAGTCTCTTTTAGCATGTGTCTAAAGGGATTCTGACGCTGGCAGCACATCAGAGGGGATCGTGCCATATTATAAGGTGCTGTGTTTGGTCCAAAATCATGTTGAGATTTATAAAAAAAAAAAAGAAGCAGCACTTCATATCATTTTGTTTCTCAAAAACAAGTCATGCCAGGCTAACCTTGGTCCAAAACACACTGCAGAAATAATCCAATTTGAGACTGCTTTAACTGCCTTGGCTCAATGCTAGGGAATTCTGGAACCCAGGTTTATCCCATAGCTTTTCAAGAACAGGAAAATCCCATTCTTGCAAAGCTACTGGATAAACCTGGGCTGCCTACAAGCTACCTATGGGGAATGTGGTAAGATCCATCATTGCTGGGTAAATCACATGTCTGTCCCATTGAAGGTAGTCATATGCAATAAGCGTCCATGTCTGTTGCTGTTCCTTTTGCTGTGTGCCTTGCAACCTTCAATTGGAACAGTGACCATTTTAATACTTTTTACAATTTAAGAATTTTTATTAACGTTTCTAATACATATACACAAAAAACATAAAATATACTAACATATATATTAACATTCCTTCAATTAGTTATTCTCAAATAATTGTTGATTTTTCAAAGAGATAATAATTAATAGGTAATTTACTCTATTTATATAACCATATTTACATACATTATATGCACTAATTCTTAATTTTGTAGTACATTCATATTTTTTGTTAGAATTTTAGATGTATCTGTATTTATTTTAAGTCCAGAAAATTCACCATATTCTTTTAGTTTCTGCAGTAGGTTACCTCTTTCCTTGTTAGTGTTAAATATGTTAATTATAACCAAATCATCAGCAAAAGATTTTAACTTTAATTCTTAGTTACAATCTGGATATTATCTGTTGTGTTCCCAATAGAACATCCCAATAGAACTGCTACAATCCCAATAGAACTGCTACAATCCCAATAGAACTGCTACAATCCACAGAGACAGAATCAAGATCAGTTCTCAATGAAATCTGCCAACAAATAAGGAAAACAAGACAGTGGCCCACAGATTGCAAGTGACCAATATATATCCCCATCGGTAAAAAAGAAGACATAAAAGATTGAATTGGTTACAGAACCATCACACTAATCTCCCATGCAAGCCAAGTCATGCTCAAAATTCTGCCGCAAAGACTCCTGCCATAGGTGGAATTTAAAATCCCAGAGGTCCAAGCTGTATTTAGGAAAGGAAGAGGCACTAGTGATCACATTGCAAAGATAAACTAGATAGTGGCGCACGCCTCCTTTGCAGAAATGTGAGGCAGTTATCTTCAACGACAAAAATTAAAAATGAAATAAATATTTCCTTTTCAGTTCTGCTTAATCCCAGAACACTTCTTAAAAGGGAGAACTTTAAGAAGGGGTGAGAATCATACGGCTCTAGAGAGGTTGCTGGACTTCTTCCATGTGGTCCCAAGGGATGATGCCATTTGCAATGTATCCAGAGGCTTCTTAGCCACCAGCCAGCCCCACTCTATAGTAGCTGCTACATGTCCATGTCAGGCTATGGTGAAGCAGCCTGAAGAAGGTGAGGTTTAAGGGAGGGCAAATGGGAGACGTACCATGTCTTCTGGTGCAGGATCTTAGCTATATAGTTTCAGCCCATGATATATCACCGATAGATGAGGGGAGAGAAATTGCTAATCTTTAGGCCATTCTAGAATTCAAAATGTATTGCATCCTTCTGATTCTTTGCACCCTGCCATATTTGTTCAAGTACCATCCTATCTATGGAAATAAGAAATCTTCAACCGGCTTCTTTTATTTAATACATTGACTCTCAGAGACTTTGGAGAGATAAAATGTTTGTGTACAGAACAGCAGGTGGAGCAGTCTAGCATTCTTCAGTCCCATAGGAAGTAATGTTCACACCCTGCATTTTCTCCTGATAAACGCGGTCAAAGTATTCATTCTGTGCCACTGTCAGGTGGTTCTTCCAGTCCCCAGAAATCCCTGCAATGCCATAGGAGGCAACAATGAATATAATCAACACAATGTACAATCAACACAATGAAACCAATTTCCTCTCAAATGACCAGCCCTACCATTAAGCAAAGTGAGAAAGGAGTAGAAAGTGGACATTGAGGAAGAGAGCTCTATCATTTATGCTTCCTTCCCATCAACGATTATATCATCTAGAGTCACTGTCAGTGCTGTGATACTGCTTACTGGACCATCTCAACTAGTATCCTTCAACCAATGGGTTACGAGAAGATTCAACTGCAAGTCTAGTAACTCTTTGTACAAGGAACATCGAGGAGGAATGCTGTCTTCCTCTTTAGTTTAGAAAGCAAAATGATGGACGCCACTTTCCAAACTGGAACAAATACCCACATGTCACCTCTTGATACAACCCTGGCTCACCCGCCTCCCCAAACTCTGCTTTTACCTTTCCTCATGAACTTTCCTTTCTTGTGATCGAAAAATTCCTGTGACAATAGGGAGAAGTTGGACATGCTGTTTTCCTTCATCTTCTGGAAAGAGGCATTTTCCAGCACAGAGTCTATTTGCTGACTATTCAGGTCTTTTCCAAGGATGTGGCAAAGCCTCTTGACACTGTCTTGGGGATTCTGGAGAAGAAAGTAATGTGAGAAAGACAGGGAAACTCACACTGCATTTCCATGGGGATATTTGCCCCTTGCTAAGTGATGTAAAGGGACAGTTGGTGCCATTTTTACAGGTTGCCTTCAGTTAGATATATCTTGCCTTATCTGGTATTGTTGGGAAACAAGCTGGAAGGACAGGGAAAGAACTTTGGCCCCTTCTTGTCAATGAAAGGCCTTCTTCCTGTCATCTTGTTCCAGGTTGTGTCTAGCAAGGACATCTCCCAGGGATCACCAAATATCTTAGCCATGAAATCTGCATATATCTTGAGGTGTTTTATCTAGGTTGCTAGAATTCATGAAAGTCAAAAGCTGTCAATGTTGTAGAAGTGTTAAAATAGTCAGAGGTCACACCATACCTGTTGTAGCTCTTCATAGGTAACCAAAAAGAAGTTAGGTCTGTCTTTCAGCTCCATCCAGCCTCTCACATGATCAAACCAGGAACCAAATGCAACTGGAAGAGCAAACCAAAAGGTAGAATGTAAATACTGTATCTGAAGCAATGTTGTACAATGGACCCTTGGTATCTGCTGGGATTTGGTTCCAGGACCCCCCCATGAATACCAAAGTCTGTGGATGGTCAAGCCCCCCATTATATGTAAGGGCATAGCAAAATGGTGCATATGTAAATGGTATAAAATGGCAAAATCAAGGCCTGCTATTTGGAATTTTTTGCCATGGATGTCTGAATTTATGGATACAGAATCTGTGGGTGTTGCAGCCTGGTTCAAAGCTTAGGAGAATCTATGGCAGCTGGCTCCTTAGTCCACAGTCCCAGGCTTTAAAACCACATTGCACCAATGGTGGCTAGCAGCAAATATTTTTTTAAAGAGATAAACCACGGGAGCAGAAGAAGCCCTTCCCAACCTGACTGTATGGCTATATGCCAGATGTAAGGGCACCACTGGCACCGGGACAAAGCAGGAGAGAGAACCAATAGGCAGAGGGGGAAGCTGTCACTGTTGAGAGGAGAAGGCAATCAGAAATGAGTGTGTGTCCTCATCTCAGGATATGTCATTATGGCAACAAAGAACACACAAACAGCATCGCAAGCACTGCTGCCTCTTGAAGCAACATTGTCTAGCTGGATACCCTTTCTTAATTGGAGAGCCCCAGAAGAAACTGTCAAAGTTAATACCAAGTTGATACCATGTTTGGTATTAAAATATTAAAATAAGAGTTGAAGTTTTGATGCACAATTTTAATGTGTTGAAAGCAAAGCACTGCTGCCTCTAGTTAAAAGAAGGAAAATGTAATGCAATAGTAACTCATTATGGCTTTTGCTACAATCTGATGGAGAGAGCTGATTTGTCTTTCCATACCATTCCCAGTCAGGAACTTTTCCAAGAATTCTTCCATAGTCCCAGGGTCCTGGAATCCTTTAAATGACTTGGAAAAGTGGTAGTTTGAGACCAGCACATCTTTGGGGTTACGCAATACATAGATGACCTGTTAGTGACAGAAAGGTTACATGTAAGGAGGGTGGCATGTCCAGCATTTGTTTGACACATGGAATGCTTTGGGGTCCAAAACACACTGCAGAAATAATCCAATATGAGACCGCTTTAACTGCTGTGGCTCAATGCTAGACAATTCTGGGAACTGTAGTTTTGTGAGTCATTTAGCCTTCTCTGTCAGAGAGCTGTGGTGCCAGAATAAACTACAATTCCCATGATTCCCAAGCACTGAGCCAAGTGGTCTCAAACTGGATTATTTTTGCAGTGTGTTTTGGACCTATGTGACTTGTCTCATATTTCAGTTTTGTGAGGTATAAAATATCTTTAGTTTGCACTGCTCTGTTCCTTTCTTTCGATTAGTTCATGTTCTCCCAGAAGCAGCACAACTATCAAGACATTTTCCTGGAGTCCTTTCTATGCCTTAGTACACAATATGCCATCTTACATCTAACAGACAGTGGGCCCAAACAGACAGGCCAAAAGAAAGCTGCTTCGGGTCACTTTGGAGGTATGCTGTTTAAATGACACATGCATCTTAAGAGGCCTGAAGCTGCACCAAAGCCGCGCTCCAGTCCTTAAGACAGGAACATGGCTTAGGCTTAGGTATGGCTTCCGGCCTCTTAGGATGCATGCATCATTTAAACAGCATACCTCCAAAGTGACTTTAAGCAGCTTTCTTTTGGCCTGTCTGTTTGGGCCCAATGTTAGTCCACAATTCCTCATATCTGGGTTGTACTAAATGAGAAAAAGAAGGTTTGTTTCATGGGTTTGTCTCTTACCTTGGCCTTGGAGTGGTGAAAAGATTTAGGGAAGTGCTGGATTGGTAGGTGAGAAGTGAGGAACCTGGGTGGAGGGTATTTCAGGGCTGTGTCCAGGCAGTCAGACATCTCAATCCATGGTGACCGATCCCACACTGGGATACTGGAAATCCATGATGGGTCCCCACTGTGCTGAATCAAACCCAAGATCTCCAGCATCCAATTGGTACCTGGGAGGGAACCTGATGGTCAAAAACATGCCACTTCTTCCCCAACCCCTTCTCTTTACTGAATCGCAACCTAATTTGCCTTCACTGATACAAAAATAATTACAAGAAAACATGTTATTTGTAACTACATATTTCCCAGGTTTGGTTGACTATGGTCAGTTAATTAGTCCATTTCTGATTGATGTCTTAGTTATTACTGGGATCCAAGAAAAGAGTCTGGGACTAACTGGATCTTGCTCTCCATTTTTTCTAGGCAAGAGTACATTCTCCAGATCACTTGTCAGAATGTGGTCCTCCCTTAACAGCTGAGAGACCACAGGTGTATCTGTCATCTAAATCTAATAGATCCCCTGTCTTCCAGAGAACTGTATCTACAAATGCAGAAAAATCTATCACATAAGGCATCAATCTCCATTGATTTATGAACAAAGGCTGGGTCCATTCATGGGATACATTGTGGTGGGATGATGGCACAAAGAGCCTACAGTCATAAGGGAGGTTATGATTCATTAAATGACCTGAAAATATTTTTTTAAGATACAGTATATCCTCCATATTTCTTCTTTCTTTACTTTCTTTTCTCATGGATCCAGAATGTGAGAACCATTGTGGTGTAGCAGTCTCAGTATTGAAGCAGGGCACCAATAGACCCATTCTGCCATAGAACAGCCT
The DNA here is from genome assembly GCF_019175285.1 of Sceloporus undulatus. Lineage (NCBI taxonomy): Eukaryota > Metazoa > Chordata > Lepidosauria > Squamata > Phrynosomatidae > Sceloporus > Sceloporus undulatus. The sequence goes on from NC_056530.1 coordinate 17,247,378, forward strand.
AATGACTTTGAGCAAGTCACATTCTCTCACTCCCAGGAAGGTAATAGCAAGCCTCTGAACAAATCTCGCCAAGGATAACCAAAAGTCAGAAATGTCTTGAAGGCACTCGACAATCCATAATGTAGCAGTTATACAGCGTGCATTGAGGTGGCACCAGTTGTTTTGTTTGATTGTTGAATATGGTTGTGATCGTCACTTTTCAATTAGGTGAAACAACACACACAATATCACATAAAGAGGTCCCTGTAAGCAGGTCTAAAATGAAATGACTGTATTACTGACCTGACTTTGGATATGTGACAGTCACTATATCATCATCCAACAGCTGGAACTCATTTTCCACATAGTTCAGTGTTTCCACTGAAGATCCCACTGTGGGGAACAAGATCCCCTTGTAGGTGAAATATGTCATATCTGATACGGACAAACTGTACACACATGAAAAAGAGAAAGAGAGAGAATGAAAAAGAAACATTGTGATGCAGCATTAGTTGGGGTTTTTTTTTTCCTGGATGTGTTTCTGCTTGTCACTTTTAATATGTAGATCAGAGTCACATAAGTCTCATAAAGGAAATTCGTTATATAATTCATATAAATCATTCCTGTAAGCTTTCCGGTTTTGTTACTCCAACGACTATCTTGGGATTGATAAGAGAATGGCACAGAATTATTGAGAAAGACTCTATAATGCTGTTAGATGCTGACATATGCCTTTTCCAGTTCTGAAAAGATTATTGTGTGAATTGTAAAGCACAAGGTTCTCAATACATATAATATCTATAACATTGGGTTTTAAATTGGAAAGTAGTTGGGCAGTTACTCTGCTTTGCATCACGATTCTCTATCATTATGGAGACATAAATCCAATGCGCTTTCTCCAAATTAAGGCCGCAATGCTTAATTCCTTAAGATAATTGTTTAAATAAAAATGAAGAGCAATCATATACACATCCCAGTGGAAAGGAAAACTCCCACCTGAACAGACGACACAAATTGCTTGGGGATGACTCAAATACTGTGACCTTTGAATATATGTTTGAAGGACTCTTTCACAAAGCTGAACATAAGAGGGGCATCCCTAAACTGACTATCGTACTGAGCTCCAGGGGATGCCAGTCTCAGGTTAGATGTCCAAGAGAATATCTCCAACATTGAAAGCATTTTTGGATAAAGGATGACACTTTTGGTGCAAAGTCTATGGACCACAGCTACCTGGCAACTCTTGTTCCTAAATCAGTTGCAGAATCTGTCTCCTTGATGGCCCTCAAAGGCTCCCTACTCACCTCAAAATTTGTGCGCCTGCTTGTCTCACACTCCGCAGTCGACTGCGTATGACCTTTAGTCTCTCTTTCTCTGTTGTATTGCAGGAGTATGCCACCTGATCAATAAACCTTAGCCAATAAAATCCTTAACAACCAGGGCAGCAACACTCCCATAAAGTTACATTATACAATATCACATCAAAAGGAAAAGGGAGGAGGAGAATGAGGACAAATAAATTCAGGAACAGTACAAACGTCTTTGGATAATATGGAAGACATTCATGGAAAGAAGGAGCAAATGCAGCTAATCTTTCAATAAAATTCATGCAGAGGATCCTCCACTCCCAACTCTCTCTTGGATACAGTTTTTTCCAGAGCAGCACACATGAGATAAGAAACCTATTGGGCCTGCCTTGGAGCTTTGCTTTTGAGTTTCTTGGCTAAGGAGCTTATAGCTTGGGCAAATAAACCAGTTTACCTCTTCCGGCTTCAATTCTGGATGCCCCCAGATGTTACCATGCTTCAATCACCACCGATCTAGGCGGGATACTGCTGCCCAGATGTATCCTGGGTTGAAGCCTTGCTCAGCCCAGCCAATTGTTGAAGTCAGAAACTCCCCAGTCATCCCGAATCCAGAAGTGAAGCCGGAAGAGGTAAACTGGCTTATTTGCCAAAGCGATAAGCTCCTCACACTGATAAGCAGTCACATACTGACCAAGGTTGTTGCTGCTGAAGGGTGTGCCTTCAAGTCATTTCCAGCTTATGGCAACCCTAAGTCGCACATATCATGAGGTTTTCTGGACTTGTTCAGAGGATGTTTTGCTATTGCCTTGCCCTGAGGCTGAAAGAGTGTGACCAAGTGCTTTGAACCTAATCGGCAGATCACTAGCAAGGGGTGGGATAGTGAAGCAGTCGCCTCACTGCCTTATCCTCTGCCTGTGTAGCATTTTTAAGTCAATCAATTGTAGAAAAGATAAGGTTCTGAAAAGTCTAAAAGCTTTGTTTGCTTGGCACCCAGCATGCACCATTTTCTTTGGTGCACCCAATAGTGCTCTTCCTTTAAAATTCCCTTGCTTCCTTGCTGTTTCTGTTCCAGTCAATACATATTATTTAAACGGACATATTTTTTTTTAATCGATGGCAGAAAGACCTATCAAGATTTATTTGGCAAAGGAAGAAAATGAGACTAGCTGTTTGGATTGCATTGCACACCTCTGGGAGCAGAAACCTAGGCCAGCCTACTTGTAAGTAAATCCCATTAAATGCAATGAGTCTACCTAGGACAACAGGTCCAACCCTGGCTGTGTCAGTGCTTGTTCTCACACATTTTCTAAATAAAAAAAAGCTTTGCCACTTTACAGAGTTTATGGATTTTTTATGGATTACCTGCCATGATGACACTGTCATCTCCAGCAGCAATCACTCTTATCTTGACCTGTCCTACGTCACAGAGTTAAGTGTAGTAAAACAGTAAAACAAGAGAAGGAAAAAAGAAAAATAGATGATCTGATTTTAGGATAGTGTGGGATATTTCATGTAGTTGAAGAGGGTAAGAAAGGAAAATAAATCAGGACCATGGTGCTTCACATTTATTGCCTAAATGGAAAGTGTGGCTCACATGTGGCTCTCAGAAATGCAAAGATCTTGAAATGCAAACAATTGGAGGGAGGGCAAAAAGGCGTCTCCCCTACACTATAATGAGATCTTCTCAAGATGAGATCTTCTGAGCAATGGGATCACAGGGGATCTCACCTGTTCAGAACCCTTTGCCCCCCACAGCCTCCACACCATAAAATTTGATATACGAGCTTTTCCTTATCAGCTTTCCTTGTTATTTCATCCAAAAGCAGATCTCAAAGCAAACTGTGTACATGATTTCAGTACGACAAAATCACAATGAAATCATCTCCAACCATAGCTGTGCTTGTCAGAAAAAGAGCTTCACAGCAACCCTTCAAGGTAGGACAGGACACTATGAGAGGGAGCGAGGTTGCCATCACACAAGGTGGCAGAACAGGGCTTTTCCCCTCTTTTCTTCAGTATTTTCCTATGTGGGATGTGCAAATGACCAAAAGGTTAAGGAGGGACACTATTGAAAAGATTGTTGAGGAAATATATGAGGGAGGCAGGTGTTTGTTAAGACCTCAACATATACAAATTCTATGAAAGTGACAAGTGCCACCTAGTGACTTAACATAGCACTTAACATGCAAATAGTGTTAGTACTGTAACCTGAATAAATGTTGCCTGGCAGAAATGTGCCAGGAATGGTTTGCCTTCCCTGTGAAGGGTGATCCAGTTGAAATATCTTGCTCTTTACAGACCAGCGAGAAGAGTAATAAAAATTCTTGCTTCCTACAGGGCTGGAGAGAACAAAGGGAGCAATTCCCATCACTAGTAAGGCTTTTTAGAAAGACTCCTTGTTTTTTCATAACTTATGGTATAAGAAAGTCAAAGACTTCTCTCAGCCACTGGCCCATTAAGTGATGAATGCTATGGACTTGGCCTACAAAGTTGCTGATAAAAAGTCCTCCTAGTGATGCAAATTGCTTCCTTAAGGGGTCAAACTGCATTCCATGTGTGAAACTGCATCATCATTTCTCATAGAGTAATGCTATGTACTGACATAATCTCTGCCATGTACATTTCTAGGCAAGATGTGGAACATAGGAGGACCTTGGAGACTAGAGTGGAGCTGCTGTGACAGAATAAGAGAATCACAGAGCTGGAAGAGACCTGAATGGCCACCAGGTCCAATCCCTTGCCATGAATATGAAGTCAAAGCACCTTCACAAGATGGCAATCCAGCCACTGTTTAAAACCTCCAAGGAAGAAGGTTCTAATTTCAACACAGAAAAATGTAATGTACTGCACATAAGCAGGAAAAAATGAAATGCATAGATATAGGATGGGGGACACCTGGTTGAATGAAACTATGTGTGAAAGGGATCTAGGACTACTAGTAGACCACAAGTTGAACATGAGTCAACAGTGTGATGTGGCAACTAAAGAGGCCAGTGCAATTCTAGTCTTCATCAATAGAAGTATAGTGTCTAGATCAAGAGAAGTAATAGTGCCACTCTATTCTGCTTTGGTCAGGCCTCACATGGAATACTGTGCCTAGTTCTGGGCACCACAAATTAAAAAAGATGTTGAGAAGTTGGAGTGTGTTCAAAGGAGGGCAACCAAAATGGTGAAGGGTCTGGAAACCATGTCTTATGAGGAGCAACTTGTTTATTTTTTGGAATGGTTAAAGAAACTTGAGAAATTATGTGCAAGTGAGTTGAACGTCAGGGTGAATATACTGAATAGCATGTTTGCTTCATGCATCTAGGTCATTCCCTTCTTAGTCAGGCCTACAGCTTTTCAGCACCCCCTTGTATAAGGACCCCAAATGTTGGAAGCCTTCCTGTTAGTAACATATGCAGGCATTAAGACAATCTTACACCTAGGTATGTCTTTTTTTGGTTGATGCAAATACTGATATTCCCTTCTTCCCTCTGCAGCAACCAAAGTTCCAGTGGAGGATGATATCAGAAAAGCACCTGTCATTGTAGTATGAAGCAAAATGATCATGTCACCCACTAACAGCCCAGAGGATGACCCCAGCATGGTAATAGCGCAATCAGGAGGGCAGCCTCCGCGGAGGCCGAGAAGGAGCGCGCGGGACCGGGAAAGAGGGGAGCCTCCAGCGCTG
>NC_056530.1:17267336-17396933 GCF_019175285.1 Sceloporus undulatus
TTTTTTATAAGAATTTGCTAACACTTGCAGTTTTTCATATCTTTAATGGAAAGCATTTCAAGTTTTAAACCATTTTAACGAAAGAATGAGAGAAAGCGAACCTGCAAAGAGAGGAGTGTTTGGACACTTGGATTGTCTCCCTTTTCGTCCTAGAAGGACATCAACTGTTTGCAAAGTGGCTGAATTCAATAAATTGACTTGTCTAATAAAATATGAAAGCCTAGGAAGATTTGTAGAAATTTGGGATCCGGTGATGAAATATTTAAGTAACAAGCTGGGAATTATATCAATTATTGGTTTCAGAGATTAAAGTGATTGTATATGTTATTGATACCTATTTGAGGAAAACAGGTTTAATCAAATTATTAAAGAGAGAATCAAAAAGGCTGAATAATAGAAGAAAAGTACAGCATGAAAAATATGCATAGTTAGATTTGGAAGAACTGAAGGAACAAAATATTTAGGGGGAGGATGAAAAAATCACCTTCAAAATGAATGTTGGTTTTTACCTGATATAAGATTTGCTTTAATTGTAAGTCAAAGTTTTAAAATGTTTATTCTGGAGCAATGCTATGTTACAATATTTTTTTTATTAAATAATTTTTAAAAAGAAAGAAAGAAAAGTGGCCAACATTTATTATATGAAGCTTTTAAAAACGAACGGTGTTGCAATAACGTGTATGAATAACACAGTAGTTAAAGGTGCCAGATAGTATACAAACAGCAAAAATTTCGCCCTTCATTCTTCAGCCAGAATTGGAAGAAGAAATAGTTAATGATTCAATGACTCAATGGGCACAAAATGGATTTGGAGAAATTTGTGGAAAAGAACGCAAAAATTTGCACTGTGCCGAGATTTCAAAGAAAATTATGGGCGCATACAGACAGGCCAAAATAAAGCTGCTTCGAGTCACTTTGGAGGTATGTTGTTTAAATGATGCATGCATCCAAAGAGTCCAGAAGCCGCACCAAAGCCATGCACCAGTCCTTAGGATACATGCATCATTTAAACAACATACCTCCAAAGTGACCTGAAGCAGCTTTATTTTGGCCTGTCTGTATGGGGCCTATGTTAAACTGCTTCACTGATGTTACCTAACTCCTGAAAAATGAGACAAAATGTACAAAATAGGAGGCAACCGGTGCTGGAAATGCCAAAAAAATATGGATTCTTTTTACCATATGTGGAGGATCTATCTTAGAGCGAAAGAGGTTTGGTCAAAAACACACATGCCAGTAATAGGGATTAATCTCCAGATGAAAACAGAATTATAACTCCTGAACATGATGAGCATTGTAAATGCAAGTTGTGAAAAAAAATATCGGAGGGTGTTTTTATATACGATGACAGCAGAATGTATTGTGTATGCTAAGAAATGAGAAGTGGAGGAAATACCAGCAATAGGTGACTGGCTGTTAAAACATGTTTGAATTTACCTTCTGGATTAATGATAAACCAATGGGGGGGGGGGTTGGAAGACAGGTTCCCAATACAAAACCACTTTTAAAGGACGCCCTGGGATGCTATATTGTTTAAATGTATTTTAGACATGTTTATCTTCTTTTTATTTTTGTTGTAGTCGTTTAATATTATTTTAATGTTTTATTTTTGTATCTTTTCAATTGCATGGTTTTTAATGTTGTAAGCCGCCCTGAGCACCAGTCCTGGGAGAAAGGCAGGATGATGATGATGATGATGATGATAATAATAATGTCTATTGAACTGTTCCAGTGCAAATGGGGGAGATTTCATTGCGGTTTGTTTCTGAAAAAAAATTACAATCAAATTGCAAATCCCTTCCTATTCAAAAAAGAAAAAGCCTTGGGGTTGTTGGGTTGTTATTTTTTAATACAATCTCTGCAGATACTAGATCCACTAGATGGCACCATTGATCTCTCTCAAGAGACGTATTCAGGGGTAGTCGTCTTGGCCGTTCAGCAAAGTACAATAACATCCAACATCCACAAAACACTGATACCTTTATTCAACCAACCAAAATGCACAAAATATATGATGCAAGCTTTCGAACCTCCGCTGGCTTCTTCATCAGACAAAAGTGTTAAAAAACATTCAGGAGAAAAAATATATGATGATATTAGTCGCAGGCCTGCATTTTGTCAAGATGTATTGAGATGGTTTGGAGGGATATCTATACAGGCAAGTCCCTGCTCCTTCTGGCCATGTGACATTGAGAACAAAGCATTCCAGAGTCCAGGAGATAAAATTTGAATTACATTACCAATACAAAAAGGTACTTCCTCTAAGATCCAGTCCTTGCAAGGTCACAATCCCTTTGTTAGGCAGAGAACAAGAGACATGTACACCAGCATGTTCTGAGCACTCTAGGGCTGCTGCCACAGTGCAGAGTTAATGTGGTTTGACAGTGCTTATGGTACCATCCTATAGAAACCTGGGATTTGTAGTTGTGGCACCAGCGCTCTCTGACAGAGATATCTCACCCAACTACAAATCCCAGAATTCCATACTTTTGAGTCATGGCAGTTACAGAGGTGTCAAACTACATTAATTCTGCAGCGTGGCAGCAGCCTAAGGCTCTTCTGTCCCTCTCATCTTCCAACTCTGCTTCCAGCTTGTGACATAATAAACCGACTCAAGTGTTGAGTTTTCCATGAAATAATGTGCAGATTTATATCCTGCTACAGTACCCAGGCCAGTCTCCATCAGTAAAAGCTCTTGTCTTATCATGAACCGATATATTTCTCACTGGAGGTCAGAGCAGCACAGCGCTTGTATTTCCACAGTATTCAAAATGACATATTTCACTGCAGGCACTGAAATGCATGCCTCCATTCTGGGAGTCCAAGCAGCTCACCAGAAGAATCATTAGTGTACAGGCCAGAAGGCTCCCAATGCAAACTGTGGGAGGCTCTGAGAATATCCAACAGCCATACACCCTACATTATATAAAACAGTGCTCTGTTTGAAAGATTTCTTCTGTTGGAAAAAATCCTTTATTAGGTCCGTCCAGTCCAAGTGTAGTTTAAAAGTAAAGAATCAGATGAGTTTGGGAGAGTTGGTGCTTTGAAGCAGTCCACAAATGCTCAGTACCTGTATATACCTGATCAGGTAGGTCCTGGCATGATAGTGTGCTGGGGGATCCTGTTATGCATCATGTGTTCGATACAACTGGATGTATGATATTCTAATATGCATGGTTTCAACTGGAAGGTATGATTTAGACCTTTAGCTTATATGAATATGCTGTGAGATGACAAAAATATAATGGAGAGTTTACATCAAGTGTGTTAACTGATATGTACGTGACATGTGCTAACTGATATATGTGCTGATATGCATTTGAAACAAGCCTGATAGTCTGATGCTTTATGCAGGAGTGTTGTTAGGTTGGTGGACATGTGCATGCTTTGCTATGTGCTGTTACACATAGCTGTAGATTCATGGTGATGTGATGCATTTTTCCTACTAGCTGGTATGGAAACTGGTTTGTGTTATCTTGGGAGGAGGAAATACAAATTTGGGTTAAACAAACAGATAACATATGCTGCTGGTTAGATCAACAGTTACATAGATAGCAAAATCTGTGATGCTTTTGTATATTTTAAATATGTTAAGTACGCAGAGGTAGCTTCAGAGAGAGGGCTTGTATTAATTGCTGAATGCTTGATAAAGGAATGTGTGGGGGGTGTTTTGACTTTTCGGTTTCTGAAGGCCTCCATTAGCTGCTGTGATGGTTAAAACAGCTAGGCAAAGCTTTCCTGGGGAAGAAGAAAAACACCCTAAGAAGAACCAACTGTTTGAGCACAATGAAATAATTGAGCCCGCCAATTTTGTGAGGTGGAGCTAATACTTTTGGTAGGCTTATATTTGATGTATGTGTACTTAGATTTCAGTTCTGCCCAAGACATCCTGCTAGCTACATCTCCCTCATCTCAGAATAAAGCTTACTGATCATCCATGAATCCTGAACTGCTGAGTCTGGGGAGGAAAGTTCAACTAGTTCCTGACAGCTGGTCATAGTCTTGCCTACAAGGGTGACATATATTGTAATTCTATTTTAACAATAGCAGTTATATCCAGATTAGACTCTATGCATGTAAGTCAGCACGCTATTGTTGTTATAGATCTTTATGTCGACTCTGACTTATGGTGACCCTTGCATAAGGTTTTCTTGGCCAGATTTATTCAGAAGAGGTTTGCCATTGCTCTCCTCTTTGGCTGAGAGAGTGTGATTTATCCAGGGTCAGCCAATGGGCTTCCATGGCTGAGCAGGGATTCAAGTTCTGGTCTCCTGTAGTCCAGTGCTCTATCCATTACACCACATGGCACCTACAAATATGGAAATCATTACAGAGCATAATATTCTGCAGGTGTACTTGTGGGGCCTCTTTTCTGTCCCCTTCCCACCTCCCATGCAAGGCAGCTTCTTAACGTCTATGTGCACACCGTTAACCATTTTGTGACCAGGAGAAAGTGTGGGTGCACCCATGCAACATCCAGCTACACTTCTGCATCTGGGAGAAAGGATCAACCATCACATTTCAGTACGCTGGATATTTAGAAAGGCAACAACTTTTTTCCAGCTGCACAACTGCAGATAGATGCTGCCCAGGTCCACCTCCTCACACACACTTCTCTGACTACTAAATTACTCAGGGAGTTGGTGGACCTATTGTAGAGCTGCCTTGTGAGGACAGAAAACATTGCACAAAGAGGTCCTAAATGGATCTATGTGAAATTCAAAGCACTTAATGGTCATGTAGCCCCTGATAATATATTTCAACAACAGGATTCCAATCAATGTTGTTTTAGGAAGCTGCCTGATGCTGAGTTTACTCTACCCAATATGGTTAACTCTGACTTGTGGCAGCTCCCTGGGGTTTAAAGGAGCTGTACCCCACCCACAAGGACCATGGGATTCCCTGAAGATCTCCTCTCCAAGTACCAATCAGGCCTGACCCAACTTACATAGCTTCTAAAATCAGATAAGACTGGACATGCTCTGTGGCACAGCTTTTATAGTGAGACACATTCTCTCTTTTGGCAATGTAACAGTGGCCACTGTTGCAAAATCCATCCATAATCAAAACAAGTTTAATTTATTGAAATCATCATAATTATGCAAATATATACAATCCGAGTGCACCGATCTATGCTCACGTAGGACAGCAGAGACCCAATATAGTAATCTATTTACACTGTAAGATAATATAATAAAAGAACATCCTGGGGTGCTTCCCAGCCTGATAGATATTGGCCTCTGCCATATCATGTGGGGGTGGAGAACACTTTGTTTGTTTGGCTTGGAAGACAGCAAACGTACCTGATTATCCCAGCCAGGAACTCATAACTTTTTCAGTGAATCAATAAGTAGATGTTTATGCAGCTGTGTGTAGATATGCTGGGGAGATATAGTTGATTTAGGGCACTCTAAATAGTTGCCCATATGTTCAGATTTGGCAGCAACATCTACTTATGCCTGCCCTGCCCTCGCTTTAAAAAATGCAGCCTACCATTCTACTCTGAGGTCAGCTACCATGTTAATTTCCCATAGTACCTTAAAGTACTGCATGATGAAAATTGTAAAGGATGACTATATCCAGTCACCTGGTGCTACCTGCAGCACTAGTCCCTGCTGCCAGCATAGAAACTCCAGGGGGAAAGGGCAATGAGAGAAGAGGGCCCAACTAGAAGTCAGTTTAGCTCAGGGTCCCCTCAACTCTGGAGCCAGACATGGGCTTATTCACTGGCACAGCAAGATATTAGCATCAACTCTTTGTGTATCAATGGAGTATAATCCCAACCTAATTTTCATTGGTGTGTCTGGTATAAAACTGAAGCAGCTCAGGGTTTTTCCCACCCCCAAATATATACTGTTCTTGCTACATCTATAGAGGGCATGCTCCCTGGGCATCCTTGGAAAATCATGGCCAATAGAAATGTTAGTAGGAGCTTTGATTTTTTGGTTTAGGATATTGTGTGTGTTGTTTTTGTTGTCAAGTAATTTCTGACTTATGGTGACCCTAAGGCAAACCTATCATGGGGTTTTCTTGGCAAGGTTTGTTCAGAGGGGGGTTGTTATTGTGCTACTCTGCTTTTTTGTACAATGAGAACAGAGATCTAGAACCCATAGTCTGCCAATGTCATCTAAACTTCATCTTGCCAGATCACCCATCACTGCTTATGTTAGTTAGGATTGATGGGGGGGGAGGCCCCACACATTTGGAGAACCACATATTTCCCACTCTTGATAATAAATTGTGGCTCCTGTAAAGTCAAGCAGTCAAATTTAAGGTTTTTCCTGCCCCTTTCTACCTCTTTCAGGTCCTCACAGCAACATACAAACTCCTCCTGAAGGCTCCACTGGAAGGCTAAAAGACTTGAGACAAGCTTCTTTCCCCATGAATTAAAAATTAAAATGGGCAAGCAACTTTAGAGGTGAAATGAAGCAGGCACATATAAAGAACGTATAAAGATTCATGTCTACTTCCTACCCTTTCCCCATATATTGTATGGGAGACTGAAAAGGATCCCGGCAGAGTTTGGAACTCTTATGTTTTGCCCACGAATTCCAGATTCTGGGGTGACTAGGAATTGTGGGATGGCAGGGGGTTTAATCCAAAAACGTGGTGTTCACAATCTCTGGATCCTACAATAATCTCCCTACACTGCTGTCTTTTGGACCACCGCAGCCTACAGTGTGACTGGCTGTTTGAAGCAGGGAGCCAGCATTGGCTCCAACAGGGCCCACTTTCATTTGCTACTGTATGAGCCGCTCATCTAGATCAGTGCTATTCAAAGTGTTTGTCCATAGACTGGTGCCAACAAATGATGCTCTAGATCTGTTCCATAACAGACCTCACAGTTCTCCTTTCCACAGAGAAAATGATTTAGCAGCCTACCTTAGGTAAGGATGCAACCACCCCTGTGGGCTCTGACCCAGCTCCACTCCTCAACTATCTACTTAAGGCCAATCATCAAGAGAAATGAAAGTAAAAAAACTCTGAAAACAAGTATTTTGTGTGGGTTTCCTTTTTTTTCACCAGAAGAACTGTCTAGATTTGCAGGCAGTGGATGCTTAAATCCAAAAGCTAGGAAAGCTTCAAATCTGCACCTTCGCTTTCAAAAAGTCAGCTGCAGTGCAGTATTTTTATAGCCATGTTTTTCAGAACCTTCAACTGAAGTGATATTAGTGTGGATGTGATCTGAGCATGAGCTATACCAATCTTTGCACCCACATTAACCACATATTAGCCAACCGAAGTGCCCTGAGAAGCAGGGTCAACATTCATTCACAGCTGGGCAATTAAAGGACCAGAAGCACCATTCCTGAGAGGCTGACACAGCAGCAAAGACTTCCTATTGGCAGAGTGAGAGACACTTAAAAGGCTGGCAAGGCACTGTGACTGCCAATTGGCAAGCACTCACTTGGTCCATTTCCATAACACTGAGCCAGTCCAAAGTACGTAGTCCAACAAGTGGCTGTATTTGTTCCCTTTGAAATAGCCCTTTTTCTGGTTTGATATTTTGTTTTTTTCTTTTCTTTTTAAAGCAGCAGCATCTCACTGGAAGGGAAGAAGGCTGGACCAGCAGTGGCTCATTGTCACACTTCCTGTGGCTTCAGTACTGGATCACCATCCCGGTGGTGTGTGAATGAGACTGCAGGAAGAAAGCAAAAGATGTGAAGCCTGAGAATTATTTTACTGGCCAGAGAATTCAGCTGGTGAAGGTAGAAGAGAATGGCACTAAGAAAGCGGGTTACAAACATGCCATGGCGCTACAATGCACTGGTTATCAATTCACCAGAAAGCTTTCTCGGATCAGCTCTTGGAAAATTACTTCTTCAGACTACAGTTCCCAGGATGCATGCCAGATGGTGGATTCTGAGAGCTGTGGTCCAAAATAGTAATGTTTCCAAGATGTGGGATGGATCCCTTCTAAGCAGTGGCATCAGGGGAAACTGAAACAGTGAGTCACATATCATTTTAATTCACCATAGTGCCTTTCAGTGATGCGCCATCGGGGTACCACCAGGGAAGTTAAAATGGTAGCTAAGTCGAGCTATCAGGGGCTGCCCACTAATGCCATATCCCCATTTTCCCCATCAAATGGATTGATGTCAGGACGGAACAGAGCAGTAACACTTGTCACAGGGTCACTGATTTGTGGAAGGAATCCACATCTTGTTCTAGAAATCTTTCTTCTGCATGCTGATTAATGCCCCAGTTTTGCAGCCCCTAAGCTTACTGCCAATCCCCCAAAGCCTGCAAGTGAATTGGAGAGAGTCATTTTTCACCCCCAAATTGCCTAAAATGCCAGTAAATTCCCCTCAAATGCAATAGTAGCCTTCCCACCTGCCCAGAACTGCCCAACCTCCTCTCTCCAAATGCCTGTGTTTCACTGAAAACTGGTCCAAAACTTAGCCTGCACTCTACCTGTTTCCCTGAGATAAAGTGACCAGCCCACCCCTATCTAAGCCACTTTCCTCATCTCACAAAACCTAGATCCACAAAAGCCCATACTTCATATATTTGCTAGTAACAAGGGTGCCATGTGATTTTACTGCAACAGAGTTGCACAGCTCCTGCTCTGGAATAAACCACACTCATACGCCCTTTACCTTCATGGTGTGGATGATCCATCCATGGAAGTCATTGACCTTGGTGTAAACACCAGGCTTATTGGGCAGGGCACAACCTGTGCCCCAGCTCACAATGCCACAGAGTCGCCAGCGTGAAGTCCGGGAGATACCATCCTCGCACACAAAAGGTCCACCACTGTCACCCTGTCATGTGAAAAGAAGTAGAGGTTTCAATTTCTCCTAGCATCACCTTCTCTTTTAGACTGGCCCAACTGCAATAAAGTACCGTTGGCCCTCCATAGCCATGGATTCCTCATACATGGATCCAAGCATCCATAGTTTGAAAATATTAAATATATATATACAAATTCAGAAAAGCAAACCATGTTTTGCCATTTTGTATAAACACTATATTATGTTGGCTCCCAATATATTTATTAGAGCTTGATTAATTGTACATATCATGAGACAACTCATTTGAAAAGATGACAATTTTCAGCCAAACTGAAGGCACTAGGAAAAGACTACATTACAGGTGATAGACTTAATCAAGGAAACTACAGCTGCCCTTTCTTTACAAGGTCTCTCAAGCATGGGGCCCACCCTAAGTCAGACCCGATGTAACAACACAAACCAACAACTTTAGATTAGCAGGACTGACAATGTCATCTGCTGCCCCCCACCTCACCCCAGCATCTGCATTCATAAATTTGGACCAATTAGTTTCACACACACAAAAACCCTGTTCCTGATGAAGATGAAACCTGATAGAACTGATTTGGTGACACAGATAAACACAGATGCCAAAATGTTTAGATGCTTCTTGGATGCACGACGACTGCCATGATGAAGAATCTGCTCTTCCAAGATTACCACTCCAGTACATCTCTGTTCCCCATCACCATGATATCCATTGCCAACACACAGCCTACCTGGCAGGCATCTGTGCCACCAGCAGCAAAGCCAGCACAGAACATCCGCGACCTTATCTGACTGCCGTAGTACTCAGGACTGTTGCAGACAGTGGTACTGATGATGGGCACACTGGCCTCTTGGAGCACATCTGACTGTTGTCCTGTGCAGGAGGAAGGACTGAGTATCACAAGATGATCTAACAGGTGTATTCACCCACGGGGCCAGAATTACAATAACAAGCAGACGATCAAGATAATTTAAATGAGTAAATAACTAAGTAAACAAGCAAGAATCCCCAGTTTGCAGTGGTTTAGCAATGCAGAAAGCAGAATATCCTTACCACAGTGGCAACCAATGGCTTCCATATCACTCCAGGCTTTAGGCGGAATTTTAGAGGAGTTATCCAATGATCTATAATCTAGTTCAATACCTTGGAGAGCTCCTTTAAACTTCAGCCTAAAAAAAAGTTGGTGTGGTGTGGAGGAAACATGAATTGACTTGTGTGAGAAAGGATTTGTGCGTAAGCATCAGGTTTGGTACTGAAAAATATAAAGCTTGGAAATAATGTGTTACAGAGCACAGAGATAGCATGATCATAATGATGCACATTTACCAAAGAGCATAGGCAATGTGTAGTAGCATTATTTTTCCTGAGCAATGAGTTACATTTATTTCTTCCTCCAAAAAACCAAACCAAGATGGGGCCATTTCTGCATTAAGAGATTTTTTTAAAAATGTAAATCATTTAGAAAGGAACGTGCTACTAACTAATTAAACATGAAAAATACTCAGTAACATTAATGTGCAACATGACACTTTTTAATAATAATGTTCCAAGCTCTGGAAAACCTATGCCTGGGCTAAGCTTGAGTTCAGAGGCTCGTTGTTTCTTAGTTTTAATTCACTCTTCGTGAGCTTTCTCTTCTGAACCTGGCTGGAACTCAGAGTTCAACAGGGCAAGTAGGATATGCATGCTTAAAATTTCCCCACCCCTGCATCACTGCCTATGCTAGCTAGCCATGGTTTCTTATCGTCTCAGCTGACAGTCCCAATCCTAAGATGTTTCACTGTAAATAAGACTTATCCCGCCCCCCACATGAAATGTTCCTTCAGTCCCCAAATTTCTAGCATTGCAGACAGCGTGACATTAAAAAAACTCACACCTGGAACTCTTAATATTGCATAGTACTAATAGCGTAGTACTTACCGTAATACTGTGTGTTGCCCCAGCCAGTCACAGTACACAGCTTGCCATCCACCAGAGGTTGGCCCAGTGCTGGGAGACAGATAGGCTGGATAAATTCTGTGAGAGACAAAACTGTCATCAGGGAAACTAGTCTTTTGGTCCTATTTCCTAGTATCTAGGCTGCTTTGATTTCAGTGCCCTCACTTCCACCATATCGTGGCTCTGGAGAAAGGAGAGGATTAGCAGCCCCCACATTTGCTTTATTTCTCCTTTTGGAGAGAGATCCAGATTATGCCAGAGGTAAATGACAAAAGGCAACAGTGGCAGTTGTGAAGGGGCAAGCCTACTCAGCATTTTGTTTCTCCAAAACCACAACTTCAAAACTGCCCTGTCAATGGTCATGCTATTTGTCTGAGCTCTGTCCAAATCTGGAGGCAGCACTGATCATACCAGCTCTCCTGACAATTCTCCCAGGCCTTCCCACATTGTCTTCATTGACCCCAACAATGTTCTCACCATTGAAGGAAAGAGGTGTTGCCAAGTGCATCAGGGCAATGTCATTGCTGTTCTCCTCACTGTTGGGATCCTGGAAGGGCTGGTAGCCACCATGGTACACAATGCTTGTCACACCCACCTGCAGCCCCTTAGTGGACGACTGGGAAATAGCACCCACAAACACCCGCCACCGGCTCACCACCCGGTTTCGCCTGCAGAGAAATGGGACAACTCAAGAGGATATTGTAGCAGAACAGCCAGGGCTAGCAAAAACACAATCCAGGTGCCAGACACAACCCACCGTTTTTATGCTTTGGAGTCAGGCAATAAAATACCTTGAGACAATCCTGGGTTTATACAACACAGCATAGTCCAACTACTGACTGAAGGAAAGATGAAAGGGGATGAAATAGCCACCCTAGATCCATAGTCTCTACTTCCTAGTGGTTACTGTGTTATTTCTCAGAATGCTCTATATGGCACTTTGAGAAATTCAAGTGGGGTTTGGCAGCCACTAAAAAGACACGATGGCTCCCTTGGCTTTTGTCATGTTTTGACCTACAGCAGGGATGGGCAACTGTTGATGGCTGAGGGGTCACATTATACCCTTCCCAGAGAACTAGGAAAGACACGCATGCATATGTGTGTGTGCGTGCACACACACTCACACACAGCACACACCCCAGCAAAAAAAATCAGTATGTTTATTACTCCCAAAGATCTTCTAGGTGATGTGGGGACATTTCTGTTATGGGGGGACATGCCATTTCAGGCCAAAGAGAGGCCTTTGTAACAACTGGAAGTGACCAGAAGTCACTTTCTGTTTTCAAAAAGGCCTCTTCTGCCTCTAAAAAGGCCAAAAGAGGTCCAAAAATGTGGACGGAATAGCCCTCATCCCTATTAGAAGGCATTTTGATCAAAAATTGATCCAGAGTCTGTGGGCACAAAAAATGATCCTGGGCACAACCTGTGGCCCGGAGGCAACATTTTTGCCCACTTCTGCCCTTTGGAATGCTTGAGAATTATGCAACATCCAAGGTATTCTGGGAAAATACAGCGATGACCACCAAGAATACTTTTTGTCATGAGAGAAAGGTAACCTCTCCCTGAACTTGCCCGTGCATGCATACACACAAATGTAGTCAACATGCATTAAAGCATCACACCAAATTACATTAATCTAGCAGGAATCCTAATAGGACACACAGCTCTCAGCTGAGACTCACTCAGGGAAACAGTGTGCTGCTGTGATAACCCATTCATCTGAGATGACAGAGCCACCACAAAGGTGTGTCCCATCGTAGCGGAGGCTGACTTGCCACGGCCATTTCCCCAAGCTGGCATCTTGGCCTCCCACAATCCTGTCCACAGACATCTTTCGCCGTCCACAATCTACAAAACACAAACACAGGGATTTGTTCTACAAGAAATACATCTGGATTAGAATCAAACTACAAAATCCCATTGTTCCATAGGTTGTTGTCACTGCAATTAAAATGGAATATACTCAGTGTAAAGGGGAGCCTGGACAGCAGACATACAGAAGTCATGGGACCACACTCTTTCCCACTGTTGTGATATGGTTTGTAATTTGATTTACATGATACTCATATATTAGCACATGCAGATTTTATTCATACCTGAAGCCTATCTTGTCCTTTCTTTGAGCAATGTATCTATTCTTCTCCTTAATTCTCACTGGCCACACTAGATTGTGGTCATGGGAGCAAGGCTGAATACAATTTAATGGGTGGGGGAGAGCAACAGGTCTACCAAAGGGCTCTAAATCAAAGTGCCCTCATACCTAAAGCTGGACATACCCTCACTCATTCTGGCTCAGTTTTTTCAGCCTGTACACTTTCATGCAATCACTTTAAAACATTGTCACACAAGCACCAATTGTCAATCAGAATGCGCCCTTATGATGTGCTTTTAAAAATGCCCAACAGCACCTATGTGCAAGTACAAAAGAAATGGGGAAAAGTGGATCTGGTAGGAAAAGAATGGAAAACTACTTTTTAAACTATGTCAGGATGTCAGATAATAAAGGAAAGAGATGTGGGGAGGGGAGAAAGAAAACTTGCACATGGACAGATCAAAGGATTCAAGATGCCCATACCTTGACACAGGGTTGCCAGGAATCGGCCTGTTGGACACTCACTGTAAAAGATAAAAAGATTTTAAAATCTATCAATAATTACTAATAAATCATTCTCTTATCTCATCAAACAACTTATTTATTTCTGCTCAATTTATCAACTTCAACCCCTTGACCAAAATGAGTACTTTTAAATTCTTCCATCTTGACTAGTATTATCTGAAACAGAAACATCTCATACTAAACAAAATGATCATTTTCACTGCAGTGGCTTTCCCCAACCAAGACAAATATTAATCTCTCTCCTCTTAACATACCCTTCTCAATTTCACTTCACATCTTAACATCATCATTGTGAAACAACAGAAAGTTCATATTCATCGTAACAATGCTAAATACTCAGCTTTCTTCGCAGTTTCAAAACCACTATTCCCCATCAATTCAACTGAATCTTGTATAGTCATTTTTTTTGTTTACACAGATCCTGCCAACATACCCACATTTTTTTAACAAAACCCAATTGTCCAAGCTTTTCCCCATCTCTTCATCTGTAATTTCAGTTTTATCTTCTATCTTCTCTTAAAATCACTGTCCCCTTTATCTATTTAAAACATTGTCAAATCATCATTTCAGTTCAGCATTTTGCTTTCAAATCAAAATCTTGTTTTAAGAAACCCTTTCTTTTATCACTCCTTGTTCACAGAAGGAAGGCTAGGGCACCAATCTCACCACTGAAAGTAAAGATCTCTCTTAAAAGCTAGACTGTTAAGTCATTAAAATTGTGGCAGTTTTTGCAGACCCAGTATCCTTTAAAAGACTTGTCTGAAATGGCCCACCATCACTGCCCCAACTAATTTTCCAGTGAGGTTTGCTGGCTGGAGCTTGCCTCCTAGCCAGTATTATGGCTGTTTCAGCTTCCTCTATCCTCTATCCAGCCACTTTAGGGTTATTTAAGCACATTTACATTCATTTTCCTAATTTCATAACAACACTTGGGACCTAAGGTTGGGAAAGGTTAATACACAGGCTGGGTGTAAAATCTCTCCCATAAAAGCTCCCATCATCCTTGACTCCTAGGCTTCCTGTGATCTGCTCAAGCATGGCGTTTCACCCCAAAATTTTGGGAGGAGGGATAAGGCAGTCTCCCACCCCCACTTGGACTTTGCACTGTCCCTACTTTGAGCATTACTTATGATGAGTGTTGATGATGGTTTTTGTAATCCAATAATATCTGGAGAGCTGATGCTGGGAAAAGCTAGGTCTAGGGACCAGGGTGAAAGAAAGGCAACAAAAACCCTGAAGAGTAGTAGTCCAGTCCTTCTTGTACCTTACCACACAACAATGGCCTCAGTGAGTCTTCGTGCGTAAGGCAGCTGAGATTCATTCACACAGAAATAGCCTGACGTCCCATTGGCCCCTGCACTGTTAGCAGCCAGCACTGAATGAGAGAGGGACCTGCAGTGGAGGCAAAGGGAGAGAATCAATACTCACGCAGTGACATGGCTGTACTGCAGCATCTTCCATGCTTCTGCAAGTGTTAGGTTTGATCCAAAAGTGGAGTGTTTTGTAAAAGTCTTCTATCAGAACTATGCCCTCCACTGCCTTGAAGATTGATGGATGCTCCTTCTTTGGAGGTTTTTAAACAGAGGCTGGATGGTCATCTGTCAGGAGTGCTTTGATTGTGTGTCCCTGCATGGCAGTGGGTTGGACTGGATGGCACTTGTGGTCACTTCCTGCTCTACAATTCTTTAAGGTACAGTCAGCCCTCCATATCCATGGATCCTGCATTCGGAGATTTAACCATCCATGGCTTGAAAGTTTGGGGGGGGGGGGTTTAATTCCAAAAAGCAAACCCTAATATTGCCATTTATATAAGGGATATCAATTTACTACCCTATTGTATATATTGGCATCTTAAGCAAACACAGGTTTTGGTATCCACAGGAAACAGATTTTCATGTCCTCTTTGGACCAGACCAATGGCACAATGTAGATTCTTTGGAATAATCATACATAGATCTAGTCTTACATTTCAGCTTGACCAAGCTGGTGTGGATGCACTTGAACTCCACTTGATCTTTGGGCAATCATTCACTGGCATAAACCAGACCTAAACATTACAGTTTAGTTCAACTTGACCCAAGCTGGATCAGATGTATGAGGGGGAAAAGCACGTCCAGCTCCACCTATTTGCCAAGCCCAGCCAACTGTTTCACGATGATTCAGTCCAGGACACCTTCCCACACTTTGCAGTCCTGGATTTTTCTCTATTGTTTCTACCATCTCTGAGGCTTCATGCATAGGCCAAGCATGGAAAGTTACTTTTAGACAGTAAGTATGTACAGTTATAGTTTTAAGAAGGACATGTAGTTGGTCGTTGTTTTAGGTATGGGTTTTAACACTGGCTCTTTAGTAAAATAAATTTAAAAAAACAAAGGAAATTAAATAGTTCAATTTTTCATTGCGCTTTGTGACTAAAAGAAATCTCAGAGCCACAAGCCTTTGGCCTCTGGCATGAAATGCATTCTCCTCCCATTCATCTTCCCTTCACCTCAGTAACCATTACTGAGTACTAAACAGCTGCTTGAGGAACAACACAAGGTAGCATCTAAGTGAGTGACATTTTAATTCCCAGCATTCAGTAGGGCCACACCCCTGTAATATAAAAAGCAACTATAAATGCTACATTTACATCATGAAAAGACTGGTGTTATCCCTCATTAAATTATCATCCTAATGTGACACTGTAATGACGTAGGGCTCAAACAGACAGGGCCAAATAAAGCTGCTTCGGGTCACTTTGGAGGTATGCTGTTTAAATGATGCACACATCCTAAGATGCCAGAAGCTACGCTCCAATCCAAAGGACTGGAGCGCAGCTTTGATGCAGCCTCTGGCCTCTTAAGATACGTGTGTCATTTAACCAGTATACCTCCAATATGACCCAAAGGAACTTTATTTTGGCCTGTCTGTTCAGGCCCTTAGTTCTTGGACTCTTGTCCCCCAGCAGTGCTGTCCGCATACCTGACAAATCCCATCTCTTCACAACTTAGGGCTGCCACCTGGGCGTTGAAAGACGAAGAGCAAAGAAGCCTCCATTTCCCTTCATTTTCATCATACACGGTGAGGCGCAGGTCCCCAGGGCTCACTTGAACTGAAAAGACCAAACAAAAGCATTAATGTTGTCATGACCTGTCTATGCTTCAACCAACCTTCTCTGAAACACTGTGTTGGCCTAAACCTGTATCAGTTCTTGGAAAATATTTTCAGCTTGTATAAAGCCACCATGGCCCTGCCAAATTAGAAATGCCAGCAAATAAATATCTTTAGGTTTGTTTTAGAAGTAACTCTAAGTAGCCCCATGATCTAACATCTGAGACTACATGTCCATCACCATTCACATATATGTACTAAACCACTGACTATAGATTTATATTTGTGTTGTGTAAATGGGCTGTAATTCATTTTAACTGTTTGCTATGACTGATATTTTATCTTCTTTGTTTCGATTAAAAAAGACTTGTAATCTATTGTTGTAGCATTACATCCTGCTATATTTTATTGTGATACTATTATGTTTAGCTACCTGGACAACCATTTGAAGGAAATATGGAATATAAATTTAACAAAACAAAACAAAAATTGTGCTGTTGCTGAAAGATGGTTGCCAGGATGATATTTGCAGGAAGCAGGGAATATGGATGATTGTTCAAGCTGGAGTTACACGTGTTCAAGAAATAATGTGGTTAATGCAGTTGCACAGATTCCCATGCCTTTTTTATCCACCGAACAAAGCAGAGTTGGGAAAGCCAGCCGGGAAGGATTAACACAATAAGTTAATCAGTAACATGGTTGAAAAACCGATTCAATAATGTTTACATTGGAAAGGGGACACTTTTAGTAATTAAGTTAATTTTAAATTGGCATTTCCATTTATATCACGTACATTGCTACACTAAAAGCCTTACCAAAACTGTAGCTGAAAAATCTTACCCTTGATTTTATTCCTCCTTTGCCCCATATGTCCCTGCTTTGATAAGTAAAGACAACTGATACGTGTATTTTTGAAAACGCCTTTTCTCGACCACTCCACCAAAAACCTCTTCTCGCTTCCTTACAATCTCCTCTCCTTCCCCTCCCTTAGCTTAATAGTTTCCATATGCATCTTTACAGATATTCCAGGATTAAGAGCTTCATCATTCCGATCCCTTGGACAGTTGAGGAGCTTCTATGCAATGTCCAGTAGACCAGATGGGTGCAAAAGAGACCATACCCGGCCAAGCTGCCTTTACTAATTGTTGGTTTAAAATCTTTTCACCTTGTAATTAATTAAAACTATCATACTTCACTGAAGAACTAAAGCAGAAGCGGATTAATATAACTGTTTGAATTTATTAAAGCATTTAATGATGCACCTTTCCTGAAGAAATATTTGGGCTTCAGTAATGTGAAACCTTCATTATTTTTTGAAATAGGGTAAGGAAGAATCTTTTACATTTTGCTACCTGAAGCAAACTGCAAGGCACTTTGTTGAGCATTAAGGCTATGCCCTGGTGCTTCTACAAACACTCACCAGTGTACAGGCTTTCCCTTTCATTTTCCAGCACAGAAACCACTGCAATGGAGTAGAGAGAAACAGAAGTGTGAAATTACAACACCATTCAGCCACAGGACAGAAGCAATGACAGGATTAGCAAATGCAAGATTTATCTCTTGCATGATTTCCCACTAGCACCTTCGCCATGACCTCTGGAAGTATCTCTTTCCTACGGGATTTAGAATCTCCCCAATAATAATTGAATTGGTAGTAGTCTGATGCCAACTTTTCTTCTCCTTCCTCATGATAAAAGACCATGGATCTTTTCAGAACAGAGGCTAGGAACGACTACTGTAGTCATGTAGTCATCCGTGCAGAAATGAAATTTGGATAGGGTGTCCTTTTACTACATGCACATTTACTACATGGAGGAATGGGATTCTATAAAACCACTGATTTTAACATAAATCATGTTTTGTGAAAGCTCTCTCTCTCTCTCACCTATAGCCCAGATTCCAGCTCCAATCCCAGCCAGCAACAGAAGGCCAGTGGTGACCACAGCCACCAGTTTAAGTGGATTCCAATGGCATGCTTTAAGGCCTCCTGCAAGACAAAGAAAAAGTCAACATTTCAAACAGCCGGAAAACATTTATAATGGGATAGAAAACAGGAGAGGGCTCTCTGAGGTACTTGGAGTAAAAGATATTTGGGATGGGGGGAGTAGGAAAAAAGAAGAGGGCAGACTAACTGATGCAAGGAACGCTAAGATTTTTTTAAAAATACAGTCAAATAGAGAGGGTTATCTGAGGTACTGCTGGTAAATTTCCTGCGCAGGAAAGCAGAGGCCCCAGGAACCCATTCTGGAGTATTACGCACGAGACAATCCTGGCAAGGCTTGTCATTTTGACTCCCTTAACATTACCTGCTGCGGCATTGTTGCGTAACTGAAGAGCACTTTTGTACGCATTGGCATTTCAGACAAGCTCATGAGCAAAAATGCAACCCATTTTACAGCAACAGAATTCCACTCATTCCAGACATCTTACAGTTTTCATCACATTACCATCAGTTCCCACTGTTCTCAAGCAAATGGACAAGCAGAGGGAGCTATGCAATTTGGATCAGCAGGTGGCCGAGGGGAGTCTCAGCTATGAAGTTGTTTCTCTTCTGGCATCCTGATGATCAAGTGAAATGATGGGCAAGTGCATTTTGAGCATAAAATAGACTATGTAACAGATGTACATGATGTTTTTTCCCTCCTCAGTGCAGCTGCTATGAGTTATTCCATCCGGCACAGCTCTTTGTTTCTGATCTTTAAGTGTTCGGTTAATAATATTTGCTATCATTTCCTCATATCCATTACATTGCTCAATTCTTGAATGATTCTTGTGTAAAAATGCCACACATGCAGTTGCATATTCTGGAAAATTCTAACAAAAATAGATATTGAATGAAAGGGGGGGAAACAGCCAAACAGGAGCTGTTCCCATAGTCTTTGCCACCATTAAAATCTACTTTTTTGAGGACCACATACTTGTAGGTTCATAAGACTTTGAACAGATTCAAGGTGATAATCCAAAACCTTGTAATCATGGTCTGATTATCTTTAACCTTCAACCTTTATTAAGCATACAACAGGCCTGGTTATCAATGGTGGAATTGGTGCAATTGCTCCAGTCTTTTCAGAAGTCAGAGGGGGGAAATGGTAGCTTGCTTCCTTTTTCTTCCCATCACTTGCTCAGTCTCTTGATATTTCTGTTTTTGTCAACATAACTAACACAGTAAAAACAAACCTGGAGATCAGGCTGTTAGTCTCACTGAAGTGGAAGAGCTGCAAATGGGTTGAACTTGAAGATTTTCACACTGTGCTTTTCATTTTATATGATATTTAATCTTTTTTTATTTAATTACTAAGCCATCAATCCTAGGATAGTTCACACGTACATACAAAACAGGACCTTATTTAAGGAACCACTCTAAGCAGTGATGCAGACTTGAGTTGAATGATACGGATTCAAATCAGACTCAAGTCACTTCTATGACTTGACCTGGACTTGGCTCAGCAATAAATGATGCAGTGACTCGACTCTAGACTTCCATACTTTGAGTGACCAACCTTCTGGCCTAACATCACCTAGAAACAGCAAAAGCATTAGGCAATGGGCTTGACATGAGGGTTGCGGTTAGGCCACCTCAAGCCCATTGCCAAACACATTTGTGAGAATATGAGAAACCTGATTTACCTATTCACTTTTTTTCAGCAGTCCATGCTTTCCTTAGAACTCTCTTCCAATGAGTTAATTTTCTTCCTATCAACATTTTGCACTGTCCTGCTTTCATACCCATATATAAAAGTCAGAGATACCATGACATGAATGATTCTCACTTTGGTATTTAATGATATATCTTTGCACTTGAAGATCTTATGCCTTGCCGCAAAAAAGAGAACAAAAGAAAATACAATGTAGGTTTGCATAAAATTTGAGTGTGCTTATAGAATCATAGTATCATGGAGTTGGAAGAGACCATAAGGGCCATCAGGTCCAACCCATTGACAAGCAGGAACACCAAACAAAGCACTCTGCAACAGATAGCCATCCAGCCTCTCTTTAAAAACCTCCAAAGATGAGGACTCCATCACACTCTGAGGCGACATATTCTGTTGTCAAACAGCTCTGCATGCAGATGCATTTTTTTAAAGAATTTGTATAATTTCAATATAATTGTTGTATACCTCTCCTAAGAAAGTGTGTATTTGTGTGTGTGGTGTCCACCTCCAAGTCCACCATCAACATATAGTGGCTCCATGAATTTCATAGGGTATTTTTAGCCAAGGAATACTCAGTGTGGTTTGTCATTGCCTTTCTCTGAAATATATCCTATAGCACCTGGCCTTCCATGGTGTTCTCCCCTCCAAGAGCTAACCAGGACTGACCTTGCTTAGCTTCCAAGATCAGACAGGATCCAGGACATTCGGGGTACTGAGGTCCTAGGGTTGGTCATTAACCCACAGCAACAAAAAAAAAAAAAGGAAGAAAAATTCAAAACCCCACAAGAGGCCAGGAAAGAATATAGATATAACATAACATGTAACAGAAATACAGTACATTCTACCAAAGTGCAGAACACAGTGACCTGGTGGCTCTGTCTGCTGTCCAGGTGCCAACTGTTGATGAGTAACTTTAACGCCCCTTGCTACCACATTATTGTTCTTTACCTGCCATTGATGATTTCCATGTCAGTAGAGCAGTTGAATCTATTCTGGGTCTTAGTCCAAACTTTAGAGGAGCTGCCCATGGTGCTTGCTCTAGTTGGGATTTAGAGTTCAGCACCTTGGATAGTTCTTTTAGAGGTGAAGCCCAAAGCAGAATCCTCTCCTCACTGACATGGAAGCCATCAGCTGCCTCCAACCAGCAGTCCATGGGCCAAGCAATTGAGGTATTTCTGGAGTGGGTGGAATGCCTGCCCAGCATGGATCATGGACTGAAGCTGTCTTTATATTTAAATGGGCATTAGATCAGACAACAGGTGTTCATGTCAAGAATGTCTCCAAAGAAAGGTATTTCTCCTCTCAAGCAAGGCTAGCCTACCTCTCCCTGTAGAATTTGTCCATGTATAAAGAAAAGGGTATCCTGGAGACAGAGGTAGAAAGAGATTCACGTACTGGGCAACCATGGTCACAGCATTTTCCAGGCCAAGACAAAGCAGCCAAAAACGTTAATGTTTAAGTCCTGCTCTGTCTGGACGGAGTGGGAGGAATAGGGGTGGGAGCTTCATGGAATTAGAAGGAGAAGGACTAGGAAATTCTGTGGTCTTTTTTTGAAAGTACAACTCACCGTCTTTTTCAGCCATTTCAGTGGCAATTAATCATCAACCCTGCCACACTGTCCCTTCAGAAATCCCACACTTCCCGGCCAGGAGGCCTTTGGGAAAAGCCTAGAGACAAAAAAAGAAGTAAGTATAACTGTCCAGAAACTTTGAATCCTCAAACACAGCCAGTGCCATAGGGTAGCAGGGGTGAACACTTACCACAGACACTTAGACCAGCAATGTCCCACCCCTGTTTCCACAAAAAGAAGAAGACCTAGTCTTATGATATTCTCTGTTTTTGTGTCAGCCCTTTCCATATTATGGGGGCAACCCACAGTGCAACCCAGGGACCCCAAAATCCTGAGGTCAGCACTACCATCTTTTCCCTTTTTTTCTTTGGAGTCAGAGTCAGATACACCAGACATAGCATGATACAGTGACACAATTTGCCAAGCAATGGAGAAGTACTTTTGAGTAAGGTTCAGTCTGTAAATTACATTCAAAACTTTGAAATGTTTGTTTCTTCCTTCCTTCCTTCCTTCCTTCCTTCCTTCCTTCCTTCCTTCCTTTTTTGGATGGCAAATCCTGTAACCCTAAGGTCAGTGTGGTCAAGCTGTGGTCCCACTGGAAGTATTAAGTCTTGTGACTGAGCAAAGAGTCACAGAACTGGGTTGTTGGAGTCTTTTGTGTGAAGTGCAAACTATGAGATGCAAAAGTGGAAGGGCCTTGGCTCAAAATTCACCTGTGCCATAAAGGTGAGCCTTAAGCAATCCACGATTGCTTGATTAGAATCCACAACTGCAACGTAGGGATACTGACAGAGGAGGATAGCAGTGAACCTCGCCTTGATGTTGCTGGATTCTCCTCCTGCATCTGCTCCAAGATGAACAAGAGCTCTCCAACACAGAACTAGGGTCTAACACCCAGAGCTCCTGTTCACCTCAGAGCAGCTGCAAGAAGAAACACAGTAAAATCATCTCCTAGATGGAAACAGATCCACTGGTTGTTCCTACTGATACTGATCTTCCTCAGCAAGGTGTTGTAAGGATTTCAAAGGTAATCCTTGCACAGAGCTTTAAACAGTCCATATACACGTTTATCTTTGGCTCTTTGTTATGCCTGATGCATACATCCTCCACCAGATATATAAATGTATGCTAATCAAATTTTAATTTTAAAAAATCCTGAATGGAGTACACAGTTCTCCTACAACATATTTGATGTTTACAATGATGCTACAAGGTGGATTAGGCAGAAAGTGTGCGACTAACTCTCTGTAGGGCTAGCCCAAAATACCTCATTAACTGAGGCCGATGACAATATATCGTCCCCAGTCCCAAATCCATACACAGAAGCCAACCAGAATCATAGAATCATAGAGTTGGAAGAGACCACAAGGGCCATCCAGTCCAACCCATTCTGCCATGCAGGAACTCTCCATCAAAGCATCCCCAACAGATGGCCATCCAGCCTCTGTTTAAAAACCTCTAAGGAAGGAGACTCCACTACACTCCGAGGGAATGTTAATTTGACTCTTGAAATCACCTTACAGTGGTAGTGCCGATTCCATAACCCAAGTCTTTCCAGTGAGCTTCATGGCTCAGTGGGCCTTCAAACCCACATCTGCTGCTGCAACACATTGTTTCTAACTATGCTCAGAGCTAAGCATTAATCCTAGCTGTCAGTACAGGAGAGAAATGAAAGAGTGATGGAGACAATGTAGTTGAATATGCAGCCATAGGGAACTTTTGGCCCTCCAGATGTTACAGTCTACAACAGTGATTCCCCAACTTTGGTCCTCCAGGTGTTTTGGACTTCAACTTCCAGAAACTCCATCCAGTTTGACCAACATTCAGGAATTCTGGGAGCTGAAGTCCAAAACATCTGGAGAACCAATCTTTGGGAGCCACTGGTCTACAATATTCTCCTTCCTTCTTGATTTTTTTCCTATCTTGAGATTGGGACACAAGGTAGTTTACAGTATGATTAGAAACAAGTACAAATGAAAACACACTAAATTACAATGTTACACTGTATTAAGATACCATAATATTACAAGACAATTGCATTAAAAACAATTTTCTAAACATACTGCAATTTAAAATTTTAAAAGCACCCATCCCTTCACATCCATTTTCTCAGAAGATATTCAGTTGTCAAAATTCAGCCAGAATCAGAAGGTCTTTTCTCACTGGCTGAACCTAGTGTTCCTCTGAAGGGAGTTTGGCAGCTTGGGAGCAGTCACTGAGAAGGCCCTCTCTTGCATAGTTACCTGCCTCTGAGGATGGCAGGACCAAAGGAACAGCCTCCCCAACAGATCAAAAACCCCAACAATCCTGTATGGGGAATACAGTTTTACAGATGCTTTACAAGTCATGATTCTATGATTCTATGACAGGGGTTTCTGGAAATTGCAGAGCAAAGCATATGGAGGGACTAAGGCTTCCCACATTCTTGTCCTAGAGCAATGTCAGCAATGCAAGCAAACAGCTCTCCTCACTATGACACCTTGATGTGTGAATTGCAGTTCTTTCATTACACTGGAATGGATGGGAAATTGTCTGAGAGCAAAGCTATGTTATTCTATATCCATATATAAAGCAAAGGTAGTGAAACAGGAGTGAAATCTCAACAACTTTCTTTCACATACACCAGTGGCAGAAGGAATTATGTGGCCTTGCAGATGTGGCTGGACTATAGATCCCAGTACTCCTCACCATTGACTATGCTGGCCAGGGATGATGGGATTTCCA
This sequence comes from Sceloporus undulatus, assembly GCF_019175285.1. Taxonomy (NCBI): domain Eukaryota; kingdom Metazoa; phylum Chordata; class Lepidosauria; order Squamata; family Phrynosomatidae; genus Sceloporus; species Sceloporus undulatus. Next base: position 17,291,692 of record NC_056530.1, read on the forward strand.
GACCAGCAACCTCTTGAGGGATGCATGATGCTCTTCCCTTATGTAACCAATTCTTCATCAACCCCACATAGCAACAAATCTAAGGACCCTATTGCATGGGGTTAAACAGCAGCTTACCTTTCCTGAATTCAGTACTAATTTGGGAGGCAGCTGGGTCCTATCACACAGAAATCACTGCCGAATCGCCGCCCAGGTCCATCTTAGATGTAGCCTGGGTCCTGTAAGCTGCTTCCGCAGCCATTTCTTGATATCGGAAGCTTCCATGTTGAAAAAGACCACCGAAACAGCTTAGATGACCCAGGCTGCATCTGGGACAGACCCGGGTGGTGATTCGGTGGCGATTTCTGTGTGATGGGACCCATCTGCCTCCCAAATGTGCACCGAATTTGGGAAAGCTAAAATGCTGTTTTAACCCCATGCGATAGGGTCATAAGTTAGTGTCAGCTATACACACAGCATTGAGCTAAAGCCAGTCTTGGCTCTTTGATGAATATTCACCATAAAAACAGCCAAATTAAGCATCAGTTCTTTTGTCATTAAGAAGCTAAAGCACACAAATGAGGAAAGTAGCAGCAGGCATGGGGGGATCCCAAGATTTGCAGAAGGTGTAACCATTTAATAAATAACAGTGATCTAATTCAGGTCGGAGGGAACAAAAGTCGGGAACCCCAATGAAATCTCTGATCGGTCCCCAATATTAGCTAAAACCAAGGCCCCACAAACTTTAAAAACAGTAGCTGAATATCGCCAAACCTAAGGAGATTGTGGTCCCTTTACCCCATAATCTAAATACTGAACATTAATTTACAGCAGTAAATGTTTCACTTTTAATTTATCTTTTACTAAAGGCAGTGTGCCTCTGCATGTAAGTTGCTGCAGAAGGTGAATGCAAGGACTCTAGTGCAACTAATTTGTTTTAACTGGCCTTAAATTGTCCTGTTCAGTAATACATGGTTTAATATGCTTTTAGTCTTTCGAAACTGTTATCATTTGAAATTATTCTAAATTGATTTAATTGTATGCTATCTTCAAATATGGGACAGGGAGGGAAAGAAGGAAGGAACAGGACAGGCCTTTAGTCTCATCCAGCATGACAGTCTTTATGCTCTTAACATTGCATGACATCTTGATGTTTGAACTACAGTTCTTTCATTACACTGGAACAGATGTGTGGGTGTGTATGTGGGTGTGCCTTCAAGTTTCCCGTTGACTTTGGTGACCCCATGAACTCCATAAGTTTTGCTTAGGCAAGGAATATTCAGGGGTGGTTTTGCCGGTTCCTTTCTCCGCAATATAACCTAGAGTACCTGGTATTCATTGGCAGTCCCCCCATTCAAGTACTAACCAGGGCTGACCCTGCTTAGCTGCCGAGATCAGACAGAATCGCTGCAGCGACATGTTCCAAAAACTCTTCTCCCCCACAGCTCAATCAGATGAGTCATTTTTCAAACAAGGACATCAAGCTTCAAAGATAAGTCCAATTTCCCAGTAAGCAGCTCCAGGCATAAGAGAGTGTTTTATATGTCCTTCCTTGTCAGAATGGAGAGTATAATCCAGAAGCCAAGAAGGAGAGCTGTACATCTCCATACCACAGTCCAAGGCTACACAGTGGAATCTGCTTTGCTAGGAGGAATGTTATCAAAATAAGTTTTGGGAGGGATTATCCTGTGATAAATTCATATACACATGGGGAAAAGGAAACTTCAAGGTAGATGGGGCCATTAAGGCAGGACTTAGGTGCAAATATACTGGAACTCACTCAGCAGAATGAGCAGGTAGAGCCTCAAATACAGTAAAGTTGACTCACCACACTTTGAGAAATGCACATTGCCATCCAAAAGAGAGCCCTCTTCCCCCTCAAAACACATTAGGTCCAGAGTCTAAAACTATCTAACTGCACCACTAAATGCAGACACCTAGGGGTCTACCATTCTACCTCACCTTTTGTGCCAAGGAATATGAAATTACACCTTGATCAAGAATATGGATAGATGCCTGGCTCTTGCAGATCAGAATGCAGCAGGGCAATTGTGAGTTACAGTATTTGTTTGCTCTTCCTTCCAAGCCTAGTGGAAACAACAGGTATCCTATCCGCCCATTCCACTGTCATCTTCACTTTCCTCTGTTCCCTACAATGTTGAAACTTACACACACAGAGGCTAAAAAAGTGATTCCCAAATTCAGCTCCCAGAATCCCAGACCATTGACCATGATGGATGAGGCTTCTGGGAAGTGAAGTCCAAAAATGCCTGGAGAACCAGAGTTTGGGAATCATTGGGCTAAATCGACAACCTTTTCATGCTCAACACATTGTTGGTAGAGAATCATTATCAAATGTTATGTACGCAGTCTCTTTCCACTCACACAAAGGGCCAAGTGCCTCATGTTATCTGGGCTGCCACTTTCAGGGACTTATTATATAAGAGCAGCAACACAGCTAGGACTATACCGTTATAGTCTATAACACAAGAGAGAACCTGCACTCATAGGCACTATCACTTTAAAAACCTAACTCCTTCAGCAGAATTTGCACACACTGCAAACCGAAGCTTCAGTCCAAAGTGGCAGCCATGACTGTCCTCTTGATTCCTCCAAAGGACCTCCAGTGACTCCACATTGGTCTAGAAGCACTTTGGAAAGATCAATACTTTGAATGGAAATGCAGCTTTGCTCTACAGTGTGGCCAGAAAGACTGACATGGGAGTTCCAGATCTGACAAAATAATGTGTTTGTTGAGATAACATACCCTCCAGCATTTCACAGAGGAAAACCAGGACACATGTGGTCAAATTGCATTAGTGTGTGCAATAGGTAGTAGAAGCAAGTTAAGAAAGGATGTAGTAGTTTGCTTTTGCCTGAACCTTCTGGGAAGGGCAACATTCTGCCCTCTCCTGTTCTCTCCCTCCGCTGAGTTGAGTACAAACTACCTTTGCCCTATGAAGTAAGTTTGCAGCCGTTGAAGTAAGTTGAGGACAAAGGAGGCAAATGGAAAGTAGGAAGAAAAATGAGGACATTTTGAAAACCACTGCAAAATGCAGCTACAAAGGATTAATCGGGACTATCAAATTGGTTGAGGATATGAGATAATCACCCACCAATTTATAGAACTGTCTCCTGCTTGGAACCTCTTGTCCATGTTGACAGATACTAACAAATCTCTATTACATGCAGCTATGATCAGTTTTTGTTTGTTTAGCAGCAAGATTAATTATTGCACAAAACTGTAGAGTTCAAAATGCTGTGTCTCTTTTACAATGTGGGGACAAACCATGGTCCATGTAAGAAATGATGATGGACGCCATGAAATTCTTTACACCCATTTGGCATCTGCTTTTCTCCTATGTTGAGCGATACGGATGAATTAAGCATACCACCTTCTCATATCAATGTATGGAAACGTCTGCTGTATTCACAGGCTGGGAAATAGCTGGGAGGGAGGGAGCAAAGCTCAGGATGTGTGCCTCCTTTTTGTACTACAGTTCCCAGAAATGGTTGGAGACTTCTGGGAATGTGAGTACATTAACGTTTCCAAACTCTGAGTGGTAGCAGGACCGAATACGGATGGAAATAGCAAAGGGTGCAATTGGGAGAGAAAAAGGGTGGCTAAATTCAGTCACCCCATGATTCAGAGCACTGGATCTGCCCACTCTCAAGGTAATAAACTGGGTACTTTTGCCACTAGACCCCAGCAAGTGTGACTGGCCCAGGGTCGCCCAGTGGGTTTCTATCGCCAAGATGGGATTTGAACCCTGGCTGCTTCTCAGGGTCCTAGTCCAACTCTCAAACCACTACTACTCTATAAACTACAGCAGCTAATAGAGATGAAATACAAGGGACTGACTTTCATTCAAAAGAAATTAGCTGGTGGAGAAGATACTAAAATTCATAACTATTAGTGGAAGATCAGTGTATCACAACAAGGGCATCCTGAGCAAGCCTCTTTCATAAAGTCCCATGACCGTCTTTTGGACTGACCCTCCCATTAGGCTTATGAATCTGCTGCCTCAGATAGCTATTTTCTAGGGGGTGATAAAAGGGCAGTAGATTATTAACCATTTAATGCATTTTTCTGTGTGCGCACACTTTTCGCTGTTGCTTTAACAATGGAGTTTATCACACGGAGGACAACTGGAAGTATAAACTGTGATTAATCCCACAATTGCGCTTATGGTTTTCACACGATGTTGTGTTCAAAGTGATATTATCCTGTGAATAACCAGTTATTACCTGGCAATTGTGCTAATGGTTTTCACACGACGCCGAGGTAAGGCATGATTAAAATGCCATTAACCCGCGAATAACCAGGCAAGAAACAGCAGCAGCATTGTCGAAGGAATGTGAGCACAGCAAAAGCAAGACTTCAGGTGTGAACCCTTTTCAACGGCCGCATCTGCACTGCAGAATTGATCTGGTTTGATACCACTTGAAATGCCAGGGCTCAGTGCTATGGCATTCTGAGAAGTGTAGTTTGTGGTGGCACAAAAGTAGAGCAGTATCAAATCGGATGATTTCTGCAGTGCGGATGTAGCCACGCCTCACTGCTTAGAAATGTGGGGACTGAAGGGACATTGCATTTGGGGGAACATAATGCACATTGGAGGACAATGCCCTCAATCCCCCCTTCTCCACAGATATACTTCTGCCAAAGGCCAGAGATGAGCAAAACAGAGCTGCATCTGGACCTTAAGACTGGTTTTGTGCTCCTCAAGACTTTCCCACTTCCCAGACCGGTCAAAAAAGCCCCTTGAGACCTGCCTCTCTAGTTGGAAGTCACCTTATAAAAAGGCTGCAGGGGACCCTGAGAGAGCCAGCATGGCATAGTGGTTTGAGTGTTAGGCTACAACTCTAGAGACCAGGGCTCAAATCCCTGCTCAGCCATGAAACCCACTGGTCAAGTCACACTCTCTCAGCCTCAGAGGAAGCCCATGTCAAACCTCCTCTGAACAAATCTTGCCAAGAAACCCCATGATAGGTTTGCCTTAGGAAGGGAACCATCTTGTCTTTTGCCTCAAGCATTAAAATACCAGCAGACCAAGCCAACTTTATTAACTATCACCTTCCAAGCCACAAGCCTTGGATTGAATCAGAATATACCCACAATTTAAAAGTGACACCTAAGCAGCCAAGCATGAATCCAAAACTGGGATCTGGCTGGCTAGAAACCATCCTTTCTTCCATTCTAATCCACTTTTCTTTGCATAAGTGCCCAAGGCTGCATCTGCACTGCAGAAATAACCTGGTTTGATACCACTTCAACTGCCACGGCTCACTGCTATGGAATTCTGGGAACTGTAGTTTTGGGAGACATTTGTCCTTCTCTGTGTCTGGTGTCACAACACTTTCCAGAATTCCATAGCATGGCTGCATCCACAAAGCAGAAATAATCCGGTTCGGCATCACTTTAACTGTCATAGCTGCTTGCTATGGAATTCTGGAAACTGCAGTTTGTTGCTGCAGTTCCCAGAATTCCACAGCATGGAGCCATGGCAATTAAAGCAGTGACAAACTGGATGGTTCCGACCGTGTGGATGCAGCCATGCTATGGAATTCTGGAAACTGTTGTGACACCAGACACAGAGAAAGTGAAATGGCTCCCAAAACTACAGTTCCCAGAATTCCATAGCAGTGAGCCAGACAAAGCGTCAAAGCGGGGCCAAAGCGGGTTATTTCCCCAGCGTGGATGCAACCTAGTCTCAAAAATGAGTGGCCCTTACCTGGCCCTTTGGGGCCACCCTTGTCGTCCGCCTCAGGCTCCGCGAGGCGCCCGGGGTCGCCCCCTTCTCTTCATGGTCAGCCAAGGCGAGGACAAGGCGGCTGATGAGAAGAAGGAGAAGGAGAAGAAGGAGGAGAAAGTCCTTTTCTGGGGGTTGCTGCTCCACCTGAGGCGGGGAAAGAGGGAAGGAGAAAGGCCCGGGATGGAAAGAGAAGCAGAAGAGAGGGAGGGAGGTGTGGGAGGGCAAGCAGCCCAATGGTAGCCTCAGGTAGAGAGAGGCGGAGAAGGCTGGCAGCAGGGAAAGGCAGAGCTTCATGGGGGAGTGACTTTTTTGGGGGGGGACTACATCTCCCAGAATCCCTGGGAATTCTGAGAGCTGCAGTCCCCCCTCCTCAAGGAACTCCCCCAAGGTAGAGCTCAGGACCCCTGAGGCGTGAGCCATGGCAAGGCTGCATCCACACCGCAGAAATACAGTAACAATCCGAATGAGAAGCAAAAAGTTTGTGCCTCCAGTTCCCAGAATTCCACAGCTGGGAGCCGTGGCAGATGAAGGGGTGACAACCCAAAGTATTCCTGCCGTGTAGACAAAGCCAAAGTGGCGTCGTACCAGATAGGATGCAGCCTTGCCTGATCCCTTTGCCTCTTGGGAACTACTCTGTTTCCTCAAATTCTGTACGTACGATCAATTAAAAGAGATCAAATAAATCTGCCTATCATGGCTTACATTCTACGAAAATAATTCAACATAATACATGTTAATACATCTTAACATTCAAATAATAAAATGTAGCAAATTAAAATGACGTTGGATAACAATCATAAATGCACAGATATAGGATGGGGGACACCTGGCTTAAGGAGACAACATGTGAAAGGGATCTAGAAGTCCAGGTAGGCCACAAGTTGAACATGAGTCAACAGTGCGACGTTTTAGGCTGCATCAATAGAAGTATAGTGTCTAGATCAAGGGAAGTAATAGTGCCACTCTATTCTGCTTTGGTCAGGCCTCACCTGGAATATTGTGTCCAGCTCTGGGCACCACAATTCAAAAAGGACATTGAGAAACTGGAGCATGTCCAAATGAAGGCGACTAAAATGATGAAAGGTCTGGAAATCATGCCCTATGAAGAATGACTTCGGGAGCTGGGGATGTTTAGCCTGGAGAAGAGAAGGTTAAGAGGTGATATGATAGCCCTGCTTAAATATTTGAAGGGATGTCATATTGAGGAGGGAACAAGCTTGTTTCCTGCTGCTCCAGAGAACAAGACCTGGAGCAATGGATGCAAGCTCCAGGAAAAGTACTTCAACATTAGGAGGAACTTCCTGAGATTAAGGGCTGTTCAACAGTGGAACACACTCATTCTTCGGAGCATAGTGGAGTCTCCTTCCTTGGAGGTCTTTAAGCAGAGGCTGGATGGCCATCTGTCAATGGGGATGCTTTGATTGTGATTTCCTGCATAGCAAGGGGTTGGACTGGATGGCCCTAGTGGTCTCTACGGTTCTATGTAATGGACTGATTGATTGGCATTTCGTGATGCCTCTGGTATCTCAGGTATCAGTTGCATCTGAGGGAGTAGACTGATGTGGAATGAGAAGGACAGCCATGCAAGAACTAGATAAGATCCTGAAGTGCAAAGATATACAAATGAGCACTAAAGTTAGAATCGTCCCAGCCATTGTATTCCCCATCACCAAGTACAGACGTGAAAGCTGTAAAGACAGTAAAGAAAGCAGAGAGAAAGAAAATCAACTCGTTTGAGATGCGGTGCTGGAGAAGAGTGCTGAGGATACCATGGACAGCCAGAAAGGCCTTAACAGTGAAGCTGCTATTGCTATAACAGGAGCATTTCCATTCAAGTTTCCATGCTATATTTTCAGGTGTGTGAAGAAAAATAAGCACTAGGGCATGGCTCTCGGATGGAAGTGTGTTTGCAGTAGACATCCTGTGTTTGCAGTAGACATCCTTCTTGTTCACATCATCCTTCTTTTATTACAAACACTAATGACTCATTATTTTTGGTGCAACAAACACTGCTTAACCACACATGACCTGCATTTCATCTGCGAAATTATGAGGGTCTAATACAAAAATGTGCAAAGTTCCAACCTCCCCAGAACTTCTCCTCAAGGAAGGTTTTACAAGATGCGAGTTGGAAGGGAGAAATAAAGGAAGCCAGCCACAGTGATTTGAGTGTTCAACTATGACTCTGGAGACCAGGGTTCGATTCCCAGCTTGGCCATGAAAGCCACTGGGTGACCTTGGTCGAGTCACACTCTCTCAGCCTCAGGGGAAGGCAATGGCAAACCTCCTCTGAACAAACCTTGCCAAGATAACCCTGTGAAAAGTTTGCCTTAGGGTAACCGTGAGTCGGAAATGACTTGAAGGCATGCAAGAAGAACAACAGAGAACCACAGAGTGTGATTTGCATGCTGAAGAAATGTTCTGCAGGTATTCAAATAGCTGGTCTATCTGTGGCATGCTTCGGTGCTATCCGATGCACACCCGCTCCCTTCTCTGCCCCCTTTGGCATGGTTCCTTTCTCAATGAGCCCATTGTCCATGGCTCAAGTTGCACCTGGGAGTCAGGAGCCTCTCAAGAAGGAAGAAGGAGGAGCTGATGACAACACATCACCAGTCTCTCTCATTCTCTCTCTCTCTCAAAAAAAAGAGAGAGAGAACTGAAGAAGAAGGAAAAAACCAGCTTCCAAGCACAGATGCTTGACAGGACCTGGAGCCTCCTATAATTCCCACAGGGTTACTTTTCTTCAGCAAGAATGACCAAAAGTCCTGTGCCACCTTAAAGACCAACAAGTTTTATTGGGCATAAGCTTTCATGAGTTGCAACTCACTTTGCATCTGACAAATTAGTCTGCAATCCGCAAAAAAATTAGGCCAAATAAAACTTGTTAGTCTTTTAGGTGCTACGAGAATCTCTATATTTGTCTTTCAATAATGCGGTCACCCTCCCCGTATTCCAACAAACATTGTCCAAGGAGGGAAGGGAGAGCCCAGTGGGATTAAGTGGCTAAACCTCTGAGCTGGCCATACATCTGCTAAGGCAATTTATGCAGTCAGTTTATTAAATCGTTTTGGAGGGAGGAAACGATCCCAAATCACTCTAGTCCAGAGCCTTTATGAAAAGGGAATTTTAGGACTGCACAACGGTACTAAAACAACAACAACGGTACATGATCATAATTTGTGTGCATTTCTGTAACACACCTGTGCATTTCCTTGTATGCACATATGCACTTTGTTGTGTAGAGATTTATTCCATAACCTTTAGAAGTACACAGAGGGGTAGAATTTCCAAAGTAGCCTTGCTAGTCTGTGACAGTGAAAACAATGATGAGTCCTGTTCCAGATTATTTTCTGCAGTGAGGATGCACTGTAGGTCAATCCATCTGTAATGCAGTCTTTCCCTATTCTGTTCCATTTGACAGAGAGCATTGTCATCTTTTCCACAGAGTCTTCTTTTCTCATGATCCACCCATACCCTCCAACATTTCACAGATGAAAACATGAACATGTGGCCAAGCAACGTCAGTCTGAGATCAATGGAGCAAACGTTATTAATGAGGAAGAATGCACAAGACGTTTTTTATATTGTAATCTATTTTATATTGGTTTGATTTTAGGATTGGGATGCGGGGTTGGGAAGAGATTAATTTTTATATTGTTTGTGATATACTGTATTCTTTTACTGCTGTAACCCGCCCTGATTTTCCGTGAATGGGAGAGCTATAAATATATCATCATCATCATCATCATCATCATCATCATCATCATCAATATTGGAGAAGCTGCAGAAAATTGCTTTTGTCTGAACCTATTGAGAAGGATGGTATCCTATTCCCTCCTTTTCCTCCTCCTGAGTTAAATGAATGCAAGCTACTTTTGCACTTTGAACTCAGTTTGCAGCAACTGAAGTAAACTATAGACAAAGAAGGTAAGTGAGAGGAGGAGAAAGGAACTGGGAAATTGACAAAGCAGGTGAAGAACAGAGGATTAATCCGGACTGTCCCTACCAGATCGGGACAGTTGGAAGATATGAGCTGCAGTACCATCAGTTCTGATTTATGTATCCCCAGTGTCTGTGATTTCCTAGGGAAGGTAATCCAAAAGAGAACTTTCAACAGGCGCTGGATGTGGAACAAGCGGTGGAGATGCTGCCAAAACAAATGGGTCACTTAGTTTTTGTGGGGGAAAGGGAATGGAGAGGATCAGCAGATCACCCTGTCCTGCAGAAGAGGCTTCGATGCAGCAAGGGGAGGGATAACTGGGCCGCAGATGCTTGGTTACTGATTATCGGAGACAACTGGTCTGTGCCACTTTTCTGAGCAGACCTGGGGGCAGGGAAGGCATGCCCAAGCCAGGGAGGTGGGAAAGAAAACAGCTGCACCCACCAACATCTCGAATCCAACCCTACTAATATTCAAAAGCATGAATCCACTTGAGCTTGACATCAAAGTAACATAGGAAAACTTTCCTCCAGTCCCAGAGGGTGAGAGCCTTCCCCCATCCCATGCTCCAAATCCCAACATTTGGGAAAGCTTGTAGCTTGGCCAGAAGAGCAAAGTACACTGCTGCCCTGCCAGCTGGGTAGGAGCATCGGACCTCACGCTCCAGAGAGCGCCTCCTTTTAAAATGCGATCATTAATTAATTGCACATTTATGTCCTTCTTATCTATGCAAGTAATCAGTGAATCCAAATGTGGACCAACAAAGAACAGCCAGTGCCTATAAATGTCAATAAAGTAGCAATAAACACTTGGACAAGTGAGGTTTCAAAAGAACCAATTTCAGAGACAGTTTACATCAGGTTGTTTTGAAAAGCAGTTTTTATTATTCTTTAAGGAAGGGCTAGCAAAGCAATAAGAATCGGCGATTCATTCTACGGCTCAAGCCAGATGTTTGGAGCCACCTGGGATTTGTATTACATGGACATACTCATTCCACATACTCAGGTGAAAATTGAGACACTTGTGGCCAAGCAACATCAGAATGGGGTTAAGAGGGCAAAGCAGATTAAGGAGGAAAAACACACCATCCAGAAGAGGCTACAGCAGTTTGCTTTTGCCTGAGATACCAAGAGCAAGATTGCATCCCTTCTTCTCCCCACTACTGAGTTACATGAGTCCAAACTATGTTTGCAGTTTGAACTTGATCAGGTTCCACGTGCAATTTATTTATAATAGGTCCTACAGAGTTTATTAATGTATGAACTGGTACTGATGACAGTAAATAAAGGCAAACTTGGCAAGAGCTGAGGCGTTTTCATCAAAGCAAACAGACAACTAATGTGGGACATGTTTTCAAATGAGCAGTGACGAAAGACTGGCGGCATCGGCTTTATGGAAGGACTCACTTCCCAGTAACTAATTTACTCATGCCATACAATTCAAGTTGGGGGGGGTGGGAGCTTCCAGATGCCATATTTATGAAGGTCTAGCCATGTTAGTTTCTTGCACTGAAAGCCAGATGGAGATGCATCTGAAGCTGGCCGCAGTCCAAATAAAACATAGTCATCCTGAAGGTGCTATGGGCCTTTTGGTTGTTTTTATAATTAAGTGCTCCTGATAACACAAACATCCTGGTGGTAGAAAAAGCCGAGTAACACATGTCTTCTAATCAGGATAGTTATAAATCACTTCCACATACCCTGCGACATGTTACAGATGAAAATCCCCAAAGTGTGTGGCCAACCTACATCGGAGCATGGCCAAGATGGCAAAAATTATGAACGAGGAAGAAGGCACAAGCTAGGAGAGGCTGCCGCCATTTGCTTTTGCTTGAGCTTACTAGGAACGTAATGTTTCACACAGAATAACCTATAGTTCATGAATTTTATGCTGTCATAAATGTATGAGGTCTTTAATAAACCATTGGACCCTTGGGTGTTTCCTAGGCCAGACTGATGTCCTGAGCTGCCAACTATCTATCCTCGTCTTGACCTTCCTCTAAGAAGTGGCAGCAGGTAACTCTAGCTTTGCTTAGGAAGAAGTACATTTTGGAAGCTGTCAAAGTTTTTAGATGCCTTCCCCCATCAGATCTCATCAGATGCTGCCCTTCAGGGATCGTATTTCTGGTTTGCTAAAACTTACTAACAAAGCCTAATTCTTACTTTATTCCCTTGGCAGCCAATGAAAGCAAGTACTTTCTCTGTGCCACTCCTTGTGTATTAGAAACACACACACACACACATGCATGGCTTCTAAAGCTGCAGGAAACCTTTCTCTCAACTATAGCATTTAAATTTCTAGGGGGTCAATATTAAAAAACCAAAGCCAGGAGAATGGGAAGACTTCAGTTTCCCAAGTCATTTTGTTTGTGACCAAGGTGGCTATTACTAAGCAAAGGGCTTTCAAGGAGACATTCCAAGAAGGAGCAGCTGAACTAGAATTCATTGAGAGTTTCGGCTATATCTTTTGTGTAAAAGCTTTCCCCTTTATATAGATGGAACAAGATGCCAGAAATAGATATGGAATTTCTGGCATCTTGTTCAATCTATATAAAAGGAAAAGCTTTCCAATCCTCAAGTATGGTGTGAGCCCTTCAGAAAGACAGAATGTAGCATTGTATGGTTTATAAAAGGGGGTTGGACTGGATGGCCCTTGTGGTCTCTTCCAACTCTACGATTCTATGATTCTAGGTAAAGGTATTCCGCATTGACAAGGTTGTCAAGTCGTGTCCAACCATAGATGATGGGTGGGAATGTTGGCTTGGAAATGTATATTTTTAATGTTGCAAGCCACCCCGATTATGTTTCATAGAGGGGTGGGTTATATTATTATTATTATTATTATTATTATTATTATTATTATTAATCTCTGTTACTAGCCAAAGAGCCAGCGTTGTCAGAGACTGCTCTGTGTTCATGTGGCCACCATGATTGCACAGAACACTGTTTACCTTCCCACCAAAATGGTACCTATTTATCTACTTGCATTTGCATGCTTTTGAACTGCTAGCTTGGCAGGAGCTGGGACTAGTGATGGGTGTACCTGGGCCTCGAACTGCCAACCTGCCAGTCTTGTGATCAACAGAGTCGGCATCTTAACCACTTGAGCTCCCGCATCCTTTTTATAAAGGGATTTATAAATGTGGACAGTATATTAATTTTACCAAGGAATGCATGGTTGTTAACTGAAGTTAATATTTCTATTTCCATAGAGCGCACACCTTGTAGTAACCATTGATTGTCAACCCTGATGGTCATGACATTTTAACAGTCCCTTATTGCTAGCTTGAAAATTCTGCAGCACAATATGTATTCTAGAATAGGTTTTCAACTGTGATCGGTAAACGTTTTGGGGGTATTCATGGAACTACGTTTGTGGAAATATTTCCACTAAGGCGCGTACATAGTTTTTGTCTTTCCTGAAACAACTGCTGCATGGGTTTGATTTGCTCCCTTTCCCTGGGCTTAGCCTTGGGTGAAACCTTTCCCATATTGGGTGCATTTGGTCACAATGGGAGGAGAGTATCACTGTGGCATAATGAGGGATAGGCAAAAGTGACCTTTTTGGCTAGACCTCCAGGGCCAAAGCCCCTAACTATGATGCTGTTTTTGCTAGTACTGAGGCATCCTGTGGGCGGTAAGCCAGCATTCGCTTCATGGGTTTGGAGAAAGGGGATATATAGTAAGGCAAAAACTCAAAGACTGGATATAGTTGGATAGAGTAGGACAGAAACTCCAAGAGTGGGCCATGATGGGGGAAAGAAGATAACAGAATAATGTGGCTGTCCAGCACCATGGTTTTCCTGCTTGTAGATATATCTGGCCTTCAATGTATTGTACAGAGCTTGAAAACTTACTTTTTAAAAGTTAGTCATTCCCATTAGTCCTTATAGAAATTTAAATGTAATTTATTAATTCCTCCTTGCAAGGATAATAAATTAATTCATCATATTATTTGTTTTATTTATTTTTGTGGGTTTTTCAGGCTATATGGCCACGTTCTAGAAGAGTTTATTCCTGACGTTTCACCAGCATCTGTGGCTGTCATCTTCAGATATTTGTTTTATTGCTTGTCACTTTTTCATGACTTTAAAAATGTGGAAGTTCCTTGGGGGAAATGTCTTAAATTGCCTTAAAAGTAACATTGAAAAGTAACTAGAAAATGTTGTTTGTAGCACCAGTAAACTGAGTTTGGTCCTAGTTGTTACATTGCTTTTGAAATGTAGCATCACTGGCCATCAAATAGTTACACACTATACTGAATTTACATATTATAAGTAACTATATTGCTTGGAACTGGTTGTTTACAACCTCAGGTTTTGTATAACATCTGTTTGTACCATACAACAAAGAAACCCAAAATCAGTTTATTCTATTTTATGTTTAATCCCACCTTCCTCTTTCCATGAGATCCAAAGCAGTTTACACTAATTCAAAATTAAAAAATTAAGCTAAAATGTTATGTTGTTGCTATTGCATGCCTTCAAGTTATTCCTGACTTATGAACCCTATCAGGAGGTTTTCTTATACACAAGAACAACTTAGAGACATACAGTATTTAAGTCTAACGACTCGTTGGAAGATATGTGGCTATGTAATTCTAAGGCTCAAATTTTTCTACTCTGGTAAACAGATGCAGCCTGGGCAAGAAAGGCAAGTAAGACATTCATTGCCAGTCATCACACCTGCCACAATCCTCACCAAGTCTCTTCTTCCAATTGGCATGATCGCACACCCAGCAGAAAATGGTTGGTACAGTATTTCAAAGAGTGTAAAAACATTCATTGCTGAGATATGTATAACATGGGTCTCTGGAAAGCCTGCCCAGCCATTAGGCAGAGTGAAGTGGCTGCCTCAAGTAGCAGATCCTCAGTCCTGGGAAACAGTGACTCTTGGACTATTGAGTTATCTGCTTACATTTCTGGCTTATCAGCCCATCGTGTATTGTTGTTGTTGTTAGCTACCCTCGAGTTGGTTCCAACTAATAATAATAACAACAATAATAATAATAATAATAATAATATGATTTACTTATAACCCATCTTTTCTCAAGGAGTGAAGGCAGATTACATCTTAAAAACCATACAATGCAATAGAGTAAAATATCAGTTATCATTGAAACAAGTGACCCTGTGGATGAGACATCTGTACAACAATCCACCACTAAAGTACCCTGCGAGGTGGGCAACTACCTCTGTATAGTTTGTTTAGACTCTGTTTGTTGGGACTTAGATGATCTTTGCTGCTACATACCTGCTAGCCTTTTTTCCCTGTTGTCTATGGAACACTTCACTTCTGTGTTTTGTGTGTGTCATAAGGCCAGTCTCTTAACTTTCTTGCTTCCCTGAGATATGCTGCAGGACACTGACCTGTGGCTGTTACTGGACAGAGATTCAGCTGCCCTTGTAGCAAGTTTCTGTACATGAAATGGGAGGGAGAACCATCTTGATCTCCACCTGGGCAACAACATATCTTGGATTCATCCTAGTCTTAGGTTTGCTAGTCTGAAAACTGGAGAATGCTCCTATGCCTTAATAGTTATATAGAAGAGGGGGTTTTGGTACTTGTTGCTTTTTGTGGAACCTGGTAACAAACAACACCTGCTGAAAATCCCTCTTCTGCACATTCACTGAAGACACAGGTGCCCTTTCCAGTTTTCACTCTGGCAACCCTAACCCAAGGCTAGTGTGATGTTATCATGCAAATCTATGAACAGGGACCCAGAAGAAGAAAGGGGAAGAAGGGGATACAACCCTTCTAGCATATAGATGGATTACTTTTTTTCTTCCAATTAGTATCAGCTGTACAGAGACCACCAGAAACTTCCCAGCGAGAGCAGCGACACATCCAGCTCTATCCCAGGCAGCGGTGTTGAGACACAAAAGAATATCCTCTACTCAACTAGCAGTTTACCTCACATCGTGGATTCATTGCAGGCTGGATTTTTGGTCCCAGAAAAAGCTACCACCCGCAAGGCAACACGGACTCGGCCCGGCCGCAGCAGCAACCCAAGCATCCCAGTCGACCTCAGCATGATTGATGAAGTGTCAAGCAGCTCAGATAGTGGTTCAGAGTCACCTGTGTGTGTGGAATTGCCACCACAGCCCTTCATTCATGAGCACACCGTCAGCAGTGTCACTGCTCAGGTTGGGGATTCTGGGAAGTGTAATGTTCCAAAGCAACATTCCCAAGCTTTCCTGACTGTTCATTCAGGCTTATCTACACCATTAGGTACCTGAAGGCCAGGCTTCTTTTTGAGCCAAGAAAAGTGTTAGTGCTCAGGTAGGGCCTACAGCCAGAGCAAAAAAATATTACTTTTTGGACTACAGCTCCCTAAACCTCCTGTTCAATATTCTGGATAGTGAGATTCTGGAAGTTATAATCCCCAAAATTAATGTTTCCAGGCTCTGTCTACTGTACATTCACATCATTACATTATCGCAAGGGTAAGCATCTCTTGGAGTCAAGGGCTGAGTTATACTTCAGCGCCTTCATATAGTCAATGAAGGAGGAGAAGGGACTGCAGCATCTGAGCAGGACTAGAACCCTAAAGGTATGCTCTGCTTGAGCTAGGAACATACACAACTTGCATTTTTTTTCTTGGCCCACAGCACTTTGTGTGGATGCCAAAGTCCTCAGCAGTGGTATAGCAGTGAATTTTGAAGTGCAGGTGCTCACAATACAGTAGTCCCAATAACCATATCTTCAAGGTCAGTGCAAAACTCCAAGCAGATGTGCTGATCTATATGAACAAACTATTTATAGCATTCTCATCTCCAGTATGACAGGTCTTTTGTAAATGTAATGGGTTTTAACTACCCATTTGACCAGCCACTATGTTGGTTGCTTTACAGTTGTTCTCATTGTATGACAATATGTTGCATTGCACTGTTGCATTACATTATGTTATCATTGTATTGCAATCATAGCATAACTGTGGGGACTGCTCCTAAGTTCAAAGGAACAGCGATGCTTAATGAGACTGGCATATGACATCGCCATCTCTTCCCATCACAAAGCCCCATTGCTTTTGTTCTTTACCACAGCACTGACCTTGTGTAATATCACAGTGTACTTTAATCCATCTTTCTTAGTATATCACCCTCTTAGAGCTTGAAAACTTACTACAAAGCTAAGGGGATGGTGGGAGATGTAATGTTTCCAAGCTCTGTTATCGCACTCTTCTATTGACTACTGCTGTATTCTCACTTCCATGATGCAAGAAAAAGAAATAATCTTTTTACACCAATTTACCAGTGAGAAATAGTTCTGTTAGAAAGGCAAGTGTGTATATTTCCCCTGTGGCCTTTTGGCATGATGCTGATCCTCTCTCCTTCACAGATCTCCTGGACAGGACCAAGAAATGGTGAGCTGATTTCCTTCTATGAGTTGCAACTGCAGGAGGCCAAGCTGGACGGTCAAGGCAAAAATATCCACTGGTTTTGCTCACAGACTGAAGAGCACCTGGAGAACCTGACTCCTGACACTAAGTACTTGATCCGGGTGAGGGCTCTCAATGTGGCAGGTGCTGGGAAGTGGAGTGAACCCTATAAGGCAAGTACCAGCCTGAGCATGGTTGGGCATAGGGGTGCCTTGTTTATCATTTGTTACATTTATAGTCCACCTTTTCGTTAAAAAAGCTCAGGTGACATATGTGCCTTTCCTTCTTATTTTATTTTCACAACAACCCTATGAGGTAGGTCTGAGTGAAAGGCAGACCACACACACCCCCATTATGTTCATTGAGCAAAAACTATATACATCTCCAAGATCGCCATAGCAAGTTTCCTAACTCAGTGAAGTATTTAACTTGGATCTCTCAGGTTCTAGTCTGACACTAACTATTATGCTACATTGCCTCTCTTAACAGGGTCTGGTCCTTCCAGAATGTAGAACCACTCACTTGTTACAGATGCATTGTTTAGAGCTGAATTCTGGGGTGCTGACCCTTACAGAAAGCGTCAACCGCAGATCAATGCAAAAGATATAGCTTTGCTGAAATGGAATTTATCATGAGCTGAAAACGTTTTCCAGGTTGCTCAAATGTCACACTGCCGCCTTTGCAAATGTGTACATTTTGATTTTCAATTTCATAAGTACACATTACCACTTGAGACAACAAAAAAAATCTCATAACATCAATAAATTTGAGTACAAATTTGAACACAAACTCAGAGATTTGCTGTCCCATCTGAATTGCAAAGATGTACTTAAGAAGTCATTCCTTCCAATATATGTCAGCCTATAGAAAAACAAGTTGAGGGCATTCATGGCTGGCATCCATAGTTCTCTGTAGGGTTTTTTGGGGGGCCATGTGGCCGTGTTCTGGAAGAATTTATTCCTGACATTCTGCCTGCTTCTTCTCTGAAGATGCCAGCCACAGGTGAAGACGAAACTTCAGGAATACATTCTTCCAAAACACAGCCACATAGCTCAAAATATCCACAAAAAAAAATAGGAAAAGAGTTAGGAGCAAAAGATGCACGCATCCATGCACCTCTTTAGGCACCCCTTTTCATGCACATAGGAAATCTGTGTACATGCCTATGTGTTATGTGTATATCCTACCTTGACTCCAATGGGCTCAAAGTGGCAGATGTGGCTCTTTCCTGGCTCTCTGGGAGAATCAATTTTACCAGAGGCAAAAGTGATTGTATTTCAAGTTGCAAGGTCATCCATTTCTTACTCCCACCCCATTGATATTTGCCATGGAAAGCGCCCACGTGAAGGTGCTACACATTATCAAGTCTCCAGATTGCTGTTTTGCCCATGGTTACCACCACATAACAAGCATTTCCCTTTGCTTCTTGCAGTTTGGCACAATGTCTCCAGTGCAAGGCATGCCCCTGGATCCATCTCCTGTCACTGTCACCGTGCGAAGGAGCAGGAAGTCCCAGAAGAAAACCATATTTCTTCCAGCCCCTTAAGAGGACCCAGAACATAGCAATAAAGAATGGCACATCCGACTTCCTCCTGTATTTCTTAACCATAGCCACCATTTGTGGCGACACAGGGAATTTTCTACATACACAGGTTAGCCCTGGCGAAGCCATACACCAGAGCTTGGGACAGTGGGGGGATTCTGGGAGTTTTAGTGTTAAAAAATAATATCCTGTTTAGTTATTACAATGTCATAACCCAAGGGGTGATGAAGGATTTAAGACAGTGATGGCGAACCTATGGCACTAGTGCCAGAGGTGGCACTCAGAGCCCTCCCTGTGGGCACACACGCCATCACCTCAGCACAGAGTTTGCCAGAGTTTGTTACTAGAAAGACAGAGGGATGTGGCACTTTGCAATAAATAAGTGGGTTTTGGGTTGCAGTTTGGGCACTCAGTCTCTAAAACATTTTCCATCACTGGTTTAAGAGGTAGGTTTTCCAGGAGTAGAATAGAAAAATGAAGCTTAGGCCTATTTGGGTTTATGTTTCTTTCTAAATGTGGCTGAATATGATTTAGATTGTTTTGGTCACATTCCATGTTACGCCTGAAGAGAGAGGCCTTCATGCATATGATGCATTTGCTAATTTAAGATTTGCTCAGAATAAAACCGTTCTTTAAAAGATCTCCTCCTTCAAACTCTCTTTTTCTCACACCTGCACTTCGTGTACATATGTGCATATAGAAGTCGCATCTCCCAGGGGAGGAGAGGAGAAAGCTAATAGAAATGTGGTTCATTCTCTCCTACTGAAAAGTACAAGGTAGGGAGCAAAAAACAGAACAACTGCAACAAAGTACTGTAGTGTAAAGTACTTCTATTTAATGTTCTAGTCAGTCAACAATGTCCTCCTGCAAAACACCCCTTTCCATTCCCACTTCTACCTGTTTTTCTTTTCTAGTCATCTGTATCCAGTATCATTTTGTAATTCTCAACTACATTGCCTGAAAACAGCGAGCATTTTCAGTTCTTTTCAGTTTGATTGTACTTGCATATTCACAATGTTTTCCAGCTCCTCCATTAGTTCTTTCTTTGAGAAATATCCTGCTATGGTTATCCAAAATAAGGGCTACGAGGTTAGACCCAAAGTCTCCACTGATAATTTATAGCTTTATTAGTTAATAAGCAAATGCAAAGTTCAATTCAAATAGAAGAGCCGTCAGTAAAGCACATTATTTTCTTCTTCTTTCTTTTTGTGGCGGGTTTGCCCTACCTTGACTACTGCCAATGAATCTAACACCGTGGTTTTGTTTCCACTGTGCAGCTTGATCAGTCTGGGATCTGACCAAAAGAATGTTAATGTTCTTTTAATGTCTACAGATGATGCCACAAGCAGGCTATTAAATTCACCTTCAAGAAATGGTGTCCAAGAGAAATCTTTATCTGGTAACATGCAAGAGAAATCCTTTGGCAGGCCGGGCACTGGAGACACACATACATATGCACAATACGCACGAGTGGATTCAGGGTTGGTGCACAGCAGAACCCTTAAACGCCACTGAGGCATTGCATTTTTGCAATTAGCAAGAAGTGGAATTAAAACACGTTCCCTGCAGCACTTAATATAGTGCTATATTAACCAACAATGACCTTCCCAGGCACCACGATCTTTCTACAATGCCAATTCCATTCAGCAAGAGCCCATTCTAATAGTGAGTTCATGTACAATCCATTTTGTTACCGGCTCAGTGTGCTTGAGGGAGGTGTAAAATAGGGCTGAATTATCCTTTAATTGGTCTGTATTGAGTGAGCTCCATATTCCACCGCATCACTGGGAAGAAAATTTTAAGTTCTTCTTCCTCCTGCTGCTACTACTAATAACAACAGATAATTTGAGACCATTGTAGAGGGCTGGGTTTTGTTTTGCTTTTCAGCTTGCAGGATTTCACACTGCATCTTAGGTAGTTAGGCACAGGATCAGTTTTCTTGTTCTTGCAGTAGCTTTTATGGCACCATGAGGAGGACATATTATGTCCTTGGTTTAAAAAAACCAAGCTCTTCTTTCCATCTCCTCTTTTCTGACTCATGAGTGCAGTTTGATCAGTCGCCACATGATGGTATCCGAAATCAGTGTAAAGTACAACAGCCCCAGTTCTGCCCTGAGTCCATATTGGTCCAAGAAAATTATAGTGCATGTTTAAGCCAAACCATGCCCTCCAGGCATCTAAGGGCCACTATGATTTAAAGTGAATTGCCGATCAGTTTATATGACCGTTGTTTCCATTTGAAACCGGTTTTGATCCTAGTGTGATTGGTTTCAACTGCGACGAAGCAAGGCAAAGACAAAAAAACCTCCCCTTTCCTGACAATTATATAAAACTTAAAATTGAATAATGGGGGTGGAGTTATATTTGTTTTGTACTACAAGGGCAGCCCTCAAAATCGGAAGCCAAAAGTTGTAGCTTACTTTGCGTTTGTGTAAACCCATCCCTGCAAACAAATTAAATTAGTGACTCCATCCAAGAGGTGAAATTCAATCATCTTTATTTATGAACAAACCCTAGTCTATTGTGAAGGCAGCTGATCCCTGGTGGACCAACCCCGGGGGTCTGAGGAGAGGGGAGAGCACAGTATTCTCCAAAGAGCCAAAACGGCCTGACAAGGTGGTACTGGATCCAGAAAGGAAAAATTTGGGGAGGAGAAAGGCATGAAATTAATTTGTACCAAACCAAGGTCAAAATCAGGAGCAAATTCCGACATGATGCTATGAAGGGCAGAACAATGATGAATGTCAGGGACATGGAGTGAAAAGAGCAACATCTGGATCCAAGTGCCTGCTTCCCCTCCAATCAGATATATACTCTGCAGTGTCTTCCCTTTCACCAGAGGTCTTGAACAAACCTTCCATCAGGGTGACAGCATAAAATCTTGCTGGGATAGGCCTCAAGAATATCAGAGTTCATGTCTATGGTCAGTGCTAAATATTTCATCATCAAAGGTGTTCCTTCATGACAACACAGAGTCTGCATCTTACTGTCCCTTCTGGTGGCCAGGCCTTAGGCAATGGCCATCTTGAACACCTTTCTCCACTCCAATCCACTGCTGGCTGTGGTCACACTGGGAGGTCACAGTAGAAGTCTAAGTCATGGCATGTAGAGGAGAAGGAAGGGGAGATAAGTCCAACTGCAGGGGCCTCCTCTCCTCAGACCCGTTGAAAGTGCTGGTAGCGAAGTAACCAAAAAGAACTAGAAGCGCAAGAAATGTGCAAAAAATCAGAAAGCGCAAGTGCAATTGCCTGTAAATTAAGAAGGCCTCAGGCTGGCATGTGGGGCCACAAGGGGGGCAGGGGGAGGGCCCCAAGCTTTTGCGATGCATGCCGCTTTCCAATCATGCATTGTGGCACGGGCAATCCCCCCTCACTGAATTGCCCGTGCCCCCCCTACCTGAACAAACCACTCTTCCCCTTTTGAAACACAGGTGTCTATCCCAGAGTGCCTGGGTCAAATACAGAGCTCTGTTATTAAAAATAGCATGCTTTGTTAAGGAAAAAAGGCCATGCAGTGCGGGGAGGGGTTGTTTGGCTCCAGCTCAGCTCTTCTCAGGGGCTGCCGATGCCTCTGCTGAGTCACACTCTCCCTCTCCTCCGCTCCTTTTCAAGCCTCATCCCTGGAAGAATAGTAATGAAGGCAGCATTAGATCACCATCACCACATCGCAATAACCTAGCACCAGGCCCACGCTATCTTCTGCCTCAGAAATCATTGAGTCTGATCCAGTCCAACCCCCTGCCATGCAGTAATACACAATCAAAGCACCCTTGACAAATGACCATCCAGCCTCTGTTTAAAAACCTCCAAAGAAGGAGAACTAGGGCATGTGTTCCACTGTCAAACAGCTCTTTCTGTCAGGAGGTTCTTCCCAACATTGAGGTGGCATCTCTTTTCCTGTAGCTTGCATCCATTGTTCCATGTCCTATTCTCAGGAGCTGCAGAAAACAAGCTTGCTCCATCCTCAATGTGACACCCCTTCAAATATTTAAACAGGGCTACCATTTCACCTTCTCTTCTCCAGGCTAAACATAGCAGCTCCCTAAGTCGCTCCTCATAGGGTATGATTTCCAGACCATTCTTCAGTCATCACTGAGCACCTCACAAAGTCCATGCGCCATCCCAGGGGCATCCGTCAGCCCTAGAACCTGCTTGACCTCCCCTTCCTTGCAGTCACTGCCTCCACATCTGCTCCTTCTGAGAGACCAGTAAGAGGAAATAAAAGGGCCCTGCTCCCACTATGTTTAAATCCAGATCGTGATCCGGGTTAAACAGGCATGGTTCCCACTGAATCCAATTTCAGAAATTGATTTAGAAAGGGGGGCTATGCTTTTTGCTCATTTAACCCACATCAAAAAGACGCTGGGGAAAACGAACATTGTTACTTACCCGTGATACGTTCATTTCCAGCAGACGTGAGTCCTAACATCCTGTATTCTGGGTGCCATTGGGGCCAGAGATGGGAAGGAAGGGGGAGACCAAGAGTTTATGCCCCCATCTGCCCTCCTGGCAGAGTCCCAAACCTTTTGTAGGCATAGTGCCTGCAATGGCAATGGCAGAGGCCTCCTGGCAAAAAGACGCTGGGGAAATGGGGTGTTTTTTGGGCTGAATTGATTTATTTAGAAATTCAGTCCAAGTGGGAACCAGGCGGATTCAAATCAGAACCAGCTGCTGCAGTTCATAGTGATCTGGCTGAAATTATCTCTCCTTCCAGCTCACAATCACTGCTTCCCCCTTCTAACAAGAATCATTCTGGCTGGAAATGCTGCAAGTTTTGGTCCAACACATCTGGAGTGTACCAAGTTAGAAATGCTCATCTATATGGTGGTCTTTCTCTGCATCTCCAACACTCTCTTCCTCAAAAAAGACATCTTACATCCATCCCTATGCATCCCCCAGAGCAACAAAGTTGGAATGCATATAACTGAATTGACTTACACTTGTTCCCTTTGTTAACCCACTTGCCTATTTCAAATTTTGATCCTCAGTCTTGTTCCCAGCTCCCAACCTTCTAAATATTAACTGGAAACCCTGTGGGGCAGGGGGATAATTTCTGCTTGTGTTATATCTGCAAATAATAATAATAATAATAATAATAATAATAATAATAATAATAATACCTGTCAACCAGGAATCTCTGCGCCTGCCGACAGCCCTGTATGGGCTATTCAGCTACCTGCACCCCTGTACAGTTTTCTTTACTTTCTGATGTGATGGCCAAATACTCAGAGCTGTGGGCAAAGAGAAAAATGGAAATGTGTGACAAAAGGGATCTGACCAAACCAGCCCCAACCCTAAGGCAATGCACCTTCAGGTATTCTAACCCCTGACTATGGCCTTTATGTCCCATCTCTCAATAAATTTTAATATCATCGGTCCAAGACATTGCATAATCTAGTTTGAGACCAGTTTAATTGCCCTGGCTCAGTGCTTGGGAATCTGGGAATTGTAGTTTGTTCTGGTACCAAAACTCTCTGAAACAGTCAGTTCCCAGGATTCCCTAGCATTGAGCCATGGCAGTTAAAGCAGTATCAAACTGGATTGTTTCTGCAGCGTGTTTTGTACCACTGTTGAAAATGTTAATGAGTTACAGTTAATTAATTATTTTTTTAAGAAATTGTTTCTAAACTCTGTCTCTAACTACGTTTTCCATTCCTGCATAGTCAATGCCATCATC
The DNA here is from genome assembly GCF_019175285.1 of Sceloporus undulatus. NCBI lineage: Eukaryota > Metazoa > Chordata > Lepidosauria > Squamata > Phrynosomatidae > Sceloporus > Sceloporus undulatus. The sequence goes on from NC_056530.1 coordinate 17,315,966, forward strand.
AGGCATTCTTGCACAGATGCTGGGACCAATGTGTCCAAGGGGATCTCACTATTATTGCTAGTCTTGGGGGCCGGTATAAAACTTCAATGGTTGGACATGGGAGCTGTTTGCTATTTTATTTTACTCATAACACACTGAACAGAGTGCTCTCTGAGTCACAAGTGGGCAGATTTGGCATAATCAGGGGCCATCTCACCATGTCTTTTGAAACACACTGTACAGGCAATAGCGCATACTTTGTTTCAGAAGAAAAACGTATTTCTCAGAGGTTCTGAAGAACACAATTCTCTCCTAAAACAAAACATGTATTCCATGTGCATCTTGTTTTAGTTTTTAAAGAGTGTTTTGAAGTTTGTTTGTTTTTAATTAATTCAATGGTGCCAAAATTTAGCAACATACTGCTACATTTGTAGTATGGAACAACAGTGGCCAAAATGACTGGATAGTGCCCGTGTAACTTGCAGTCCATATATTGCTCACACCTCTCTGGGGGCATTCTGGGAATTTAAAATGGCAGGCGGCTTACAATCACTCAGGAGAGCCTGCACTGCTGCCACCTGTATCATATAAACCTGTTGGATGTGGCAGGTCCACAGATGTAGGCCAGGGGGGCACTTTGCTGTTAAGGAGAAATCTCTGCTCCCTTCTCCTCCCTTCTGATCCATTTTGTGGCTTCTGCTCCCTGAACTGACACCCCACTGGCCTCCTCTTGGCCCCACTTCTTACGCATTCTCTTGCGCAGCTGCCTCTGTTGCAGCAGCAATCTTCTTGTAGCAGTAGATCATCTCTGCCACCAGCCAGATGGTCAGGACTACGATGAGAACGTACATCATGATCTCAGACACGATGGATGCCGTGTCCCGGTTTGCTAGGAAAGGAAAGACAGGAATGGGGATGTGAAGCACAAAAACACATAGTCACTTCTCAGCTGCATTTCCTCTGTCCTCCTGTTTACAGGAAAGACACCAGATTTTATGAATTCTGTGCACATATGGAAACTGGTTCTTTTTTGCAGCATCAGCCATCATGCAACATGCTTGCAGATAGTAGTCAGAAGGCCCATACAGACAGGCCAAAATAAAGCTGCTTTGGGTCACTTGGGAGGTATGGCTTTGGCACGACTTCCAGCCTCTTAGGATACATGCATCGTTTAAACAGCATATCTCCCAAGTGGTCCGAAGCAGCTTTATTTTGGCCTGTCTGTGTGGGCCCAAAGAGTGTCCTGAATCCTCATCCCCACCAGATAACAATTGGCTTACAATGAATAACCAACTATTATTATTATTATTATTATTATTATTATTATTATTATTAATCCTGTTCTTTTCCCAGAACTGGGACTCAGTAAAAAAAAAATACCATTAAAAACATAGTAAAGAGGTACATTAAAAAAGAATTAAATTAAATTGGAATTAAATTAGTACAGTGTTAAAATTGATACCAATGGCCCAGTACATACCGGCCTTTCAGGTGCCCTCGTCACATACAAGGGTTGCCTGGGGGGTGGAGCACCCACACGTCCTGCAACTCTTGCACGTGACGAAGGTGCAACAATGGTGGCGCCCTGTTTACATGGGCACCGCCATTGTTGCATAAGTGCCACACGGCATCCACATGGTGCTGCGCGGCATTTATTTAACGAGTGCACCAGTGGTGCACTTGTTACGTTGCCACCGTGGCCTCAAAAGAACCCGCTTTTTGAGGGTTCTTTTTTCGCCAGTGGGAAGCCTCACCATTTGGCAGCTGTGGCTTCCCTCCGATGGAAAAACAGGCGCCGGCAGGCTGCCCTTTTGGGGCAATCTGTACCATGCCAACTAAAGAATAAATTGCATTTTAAAAGATAACACTTTTTAAAAAAACACTTTAAAATGAAACAGTATCCCAGGCTGTTTACAACCATTCTGTTTTAAAAGCCTGTCTAAACAGGTAGGGCTTAGCCTGCTGGTGGAAGGCCAACAGGAGGAAGCCAGGCGCTCTCTTGTGTCCCCACCAACTGTGCTTGTGACGGTGGTAGGATGGAGAGAAGGGCCTCTCCAGAGGATCTCAGGGCCTGGGCCACTTCATATAAGGAGATATGGTCTGCCAAATAGCCTGGACAAATTGACAGATTTACAGAAATTATGCCAATTTGTTAGCTTTTGAGAGACCACCATGGATAACAAGATGCTGGATGATACAGACTAGAGGTGGGAATCATAAAGCTTCCAGATGTTGTTGGATTGCAAGTCCCAGGAACCCTAGCCAGCATAGCCAATAGCAAGGAATGTGGGGAGTTGAAATCCAATCATATGCGGAGGGCCATATGATTGCCACTCCTAAAATAAACCCTTGGTGTCATCCAGCATGTTTTAAATCCGTCTGCAACCTGCGAAGCATCTTCTCCTCCCACATGCCTGCCTTCCCATTCCAGCTCTTTCATTCACAGCTCCACTGTTATCGCACTTGCACTTACCTTTGTCTACGACGTCCACGTGGATGGTCTTATTGACCATTACATTGTGTGTGAAATCATTTGCAAAAAGAAGTGTGCGATTGACACTGCAGATATACTCGCCCGCTTGCTCATAGGTGACATTAAGTAGCAGAATGGAAAGCTCCTGCAAGTCTGCAATGTCCTTGGTGCCCTCCCAGGACACCAGCTCTTCAAAGCGGGGGTCCAACACTCTGAGTTTAGTGTCAACATCATAATGAAGGATCTGGAGCAGAGACAGAGCGGCTCAGATTGAAATTAGGGCTAGAAGATGCAGGCCTAAAACATTTGTTCGTCCCAGATCAAGTAGACCCAATGAATCAATATAAATTTGGTAGGTCAGCAGATAAGTTCCATTGATTCATTGGGTCTAACTATAACAACTGGGCTTAAGCCACATCCTCCTACCACCTGGACCCACTTCCACCACATACAACCATAATAGTTTTATTTTAACATTTAATCAGCAAAGGTAAATTTTGCCTCCTATAGGAAAGGAGGCAAAATTAAATTTAGAAGTACAGTTTAGGCATCCAAAGAAAAAGGATAAAGTTACCAAGGAAATGAGAACACAGCCAATAGAAGAGTTTGAGGTGTGAACAGTTTTAAATGTCTTGCTCTCTGAAATGAATTTGGGCACTGACGGAAATTTTCATTGAGGACAGAATGATTTCTTTATTACATCTATATTCCACCTCTTCTGCAAATGAGCTCAAGGCAATGTATATGATTCTCTGCTTCTTCACTCTATCCTCCTAACAACCCTGTGGGGTGGGCTAGGCTATGGGGAAAGGAGCATTATGGAAACACCTAGTGAGAGTCAAGTTTCAATGGGGCCCTGTCATCTTCCAGGTTGCAACACTCTAACCTCTAAAAGTCCCCCAGTCTAGTGCTACTTGAAATGGTGGTCCCTGGACCAGTGACAGTCTCCCCATCCTTATTTGCCCCATCCTGCCCACTCTATAGATGTTTCAGTTTGTCTCTCCTATCTCCCTCTGCCTCTCTCTTTCAGAGACCTAGGCATAGAGGTGCTTCTCAAATGGTTAATCATTGATGCAGTTAGCAAAAATAGCCCAAGGAACAGCTCTCCAGAACACACAGTACCTGGGAACTTGCAAACTGCAAGGCCATATTAAAAGGAATAGAAGAAGCACAGTTCATACTCGGTGCTGTGAGAATAGGAAACTTGTTTTGTCCAGGGATGGCTGTAATTGTAAAAATACAGTTTGCTGCATATCCAGCTTCAGAAGCTCATTTATTAGTTAGTTCAGAGATGAGTAACGCCCAAACTAGTTTCCTGAAGCCCTGTGTGAGCACCTTTTTATTCAGAACCAGGGGTCAGTTTTATTCAAAACCAGGGGTGTTAATATTGGGGCCAAGGTAACCTCACTGGCAGCCCTGCAACCCCAATCCGTCGTTTTTCCAGGCCAAAGAGAAGTGGCAAAATTTGTGGATACCAAAATCTATGAATGCTCAAGGTGCATTAAATACAGTGGTGTAATGAAATTGTGTCCCTTAAGTAGATTTGCTTTTTGGCATTTATATTTTTCTAGAATATTTTCAAGCCATGGATGGTTGAATCTGTGCATATGGAGGGCTGACTGTACAAATCATTAATTTGACCATTTCCTGCCCTCAGGTTTACAATCTAAATAAGAAAGGATGCAAAAGTAAAATGAGATGGCTGTGAGGGAGGAGATTAAGCTCAGCAGATACTGGCTGCTCTTTTCTCCCTCAGAATCCAGAGCAATGGCAGTTGGAATATGGAGGGAAGGCCTTTCATCAGCTGTTGGGCCAAAACATGATGGGGCTCTAGCTGCTGGTTCAGTAACTTATGTATGTATGTGTGGATGTGTCCACCTATAACATATTATTGTGAACTATCCTTGTTTTAATGCTATGTGGGTATTGTGTGGTTTTTTTTCTTTACAAAAGTGCTATTCACTTGGAAACCTAAGGCTGGAACTCTTACACTAGAGAAACTACTGGTATACCAGCCTAAGACATTGCATAACATAATATCCAATACAGTCGCCCCTCCTTTCTAACGGACTTGAGATCTGCGTTCTTGCTTATACATGGAGGGGCAACCTCCATTCACCCCAATGGGGTGCGCGCTCATGGGGGCATGCCCCATTTAAGCCTATGGGGCTTGAATACATGCAAGTCTCTGTTTTTGTAGGGGGGTCCGGAACGGATCTCCTGCTGAAACGGAGGGTTAACTGTACTTCTTTGCACAACATCTTTTCACTGGATGCAGAACTGATGCCAAGTAGTTCTGATCCCTGACCCCTTCAGCCATTGATTGAGTGCAGGGGTGCAACCCACCACCTTCTAGTTGTTCACCCCTCTCTTAGGGAGAAGAATGGTCAGAAGGCACAAAGTAGTAGTAGGCTGCTGCTACTACTGCCACCCCACAGTATCTGATGCCTGAGGTAGACACCTCACACTGCCTAAAGGTAGAGCCAGTCCTACCTGAGTCTCCAAAAAAAGAAAAGCCACTAGCCCCCACCCCACTGCCCCTGGCCTTTGCACACCACTGTTTGCTTCTCCTTTACCACACCACGCACATGGACAAACTCTTCTGTCCCCTTCTCCTTGAAGAACCAGTCAGTGAAGGCCTCAGCCTCTGTCTCGCTGCGCTTCTTACATGAGATGCACCGAATCCTGAAAGTCTCACCAGCCACAGCCTCGGTTTCCGACTCGACCTCCACACAGCCGCTGTGGCACAATGTCACTGGGAAGAGAAAGAAAGAGGGACGTTATATGAGAGACACCAACAACTCCTTCTTTATCCAGCTTCTGCTCTGTCAGCCCATCGCCTCTCTAACTGAGGTGGCTATCTTCTCTTTTCCTTGTCTTGCTAGGAGGCAAAGACCTCTCATTAAACAAGCATTCAACATTTAATTGGTGGGGGTTGAAGGATGTGCAACAAGTGCACTGTTTCATAATATTTCAAATTAATGTTTTAATTGAATTCTTGTTTCATCTTTTTAATAGGTTTGTACAGTGAAAGCTGAGCAGTGAAGAAAGCGGATAGAAAGGCAATCAGTTCATTTAAAATGTGGTAAAGGGAGGAGAGTTCTGTTGATATCTTGTACTGTCTAAAAGACAAATAAATAGCGCTAAAGCAAATCAAAGAAAGCAAGCGTGGTTTAGTGATTTGAGCATTAGATTATGAGTCCAGAGACCAGGATTCAAATCCCCACTCGGCCATAGAAACCCACTGTACCTTAGGTACATCACACACTCTCAGCCTCAGAGAAAGGCAAAGGCAAACCCTTTTTGAACAAATCTTGCCAAGAAAACCCTGTGATAGGTTCACTTTAGAGTCGCCATAAGTGGAAAGAAATTTAAAAGGCACACAACAACAGCAAAGCTGTTGACCTAAGGATAATTTGCTTGGAAGGCAGAATATAAACCGAAATAACTAACTAACCAACCAGGCTACTATAAGTTGCAAACAAAACGAGGGCAGATTTTTAGTGCAATCCAGCAGGGCAGTTCTCATGCATTGACAGCAGAGGGTGCAGCTGACTCTGGAGCAGAGTTTACAGAAGCTATCAGGGTAAAGGATGACAAACCAGAAGAATGTATTTATTTTTCCTATGTCTTGGAAAAGTTATTTTTGGACTACAACAAGTCCCATAAACCCCCCAGTGTCCAAGCAAAGCCAAAAAGTAACTTACCCAAGCTCTGATTTATTCTCTCCATAGAAACCTTTAGTAAAAGGTGACAGATAGCCATTACGTACATGAACTAGAGCATCTATAAATCTATCGAAACCTGCATCCACATTGCAGAGTTAATGCAGTTTGACACCACTATAACTGCTCTTGCTCATTGCTATGGAATTCTGGGATTTGTAGTTTGGTAAGATATTTAGCCTTCTCTGTCAGAGAGGTCTAGTGCCATAACGAACCAAATCCCAGGATTCCACAGGATGGAGCCATGACAGTTAAAGCAGTATCAAACTGCTTTAATTCCACAGTGTGGCAGCAGCTGAAAACATTTGCATCACACCTTTCCTCCACAGGGTTTAAGACAGCATATATATTTCCTTCTCCTCTACCCCTTTTATTCTCACAGCAGCCCTTTACGATAAGTAAGATGACAAAGAGAGTGCTTCCAGGTTGCAACTGTGCAACTGCCCCCCCTTCATAGACAATTGGAGGAAGTCCAGATGACACTGTCTTCCATTTCTAGCCTTCTCATGTTACCCCACTATTTCTTCTGTCTTTTTCTTGTTAGGAAAAACAATCCATTCAGGTAAACATAGACTAGGTTCACATTACCTTCTCACTGGGGCCATTCAGAGCCCTGCATCTGGAAGCCTCAAGAGAATGGTTGTTTCACAGTCATTCAGGGAGCTTCACGATTGAGCATAAATTTGAACCAGGGTCTTTCCCTAATCCTAATCTGGCACCCAATAAACCAGGGATGGGGATTGTGTGGTCCATCAGTTTGCAATTCTCACCACTGGGATTGCTAGCTAGAGCTGATGGGAATCGCAATCATGCAACATATGGAGAGTCACATGTTCCATACCCCTTGTCTAAACCTGACACCACAAGTCTTAGGTTGCTATCCCAACATAGCCTTATAGTGGTCTAAACACCGTAACGCAAGCAGCTGCACTTTCTCAGAGGTTACATAAGGCTAGTATCTTATTCAGAATTGCACAAGGTCTGTTACAACACTGTAAACCACTGTGCAACTGGTACTGTCTAGGAGGTTCCACAAGTGCAGTCCTCGACACTGGATGGGCAAGTGGATTATTTGCTATGCAATGGAAGAATGCAGTCATACTACTCATGACATGGTTGGTTGCAGTGGTGCAGCCCAATAGGTCCAGCACAACTATGCTGGTGCACTTTTATGCTACAGAAAGAGTGAACAGGATCTTGGCCTCATAATCACTGTGTGCCTTCAGGTCATTTCTGACTTATGCCAACCCTATCATGGGGTTTTCATGGCAAGATTTGTTCAGAGAGGGGTTTTGCCTTCCTCTGAGGCTGAGAGAGTATGACTTGCCCAAAGTCACTCAGTCATTTTCAATGACTAACTAGGATTTGAACCCTTGTCTCCAGGGTCATAGTCCAGCAATCAAACCACTACACTGCACTGGCTCTCTTGCATTAAAGTGCAGTCCTATGAAATTCAACAGGGCTTCAGCAAGAAGAGCAAGGGAGACTAGAAAAAGGGAAAGCGGTCACTCATTCCCAATTTATTGGTTCATCTTTCCCCGGATCTTCCTCCAAGAAGGAATAGGCTCATAGTTCAAGACTTCCCCTCTCATCTTCCCACAAAGTGTCAGAATACTGATAACAACTGTGCTGCAGAGCTAGGTTCTCTGTCTGAGTCCAGCCTAATGCAACCGCAAAAGACATTGCCAGCTCTTACCATTTCTTGTTCATCCTGCCATGACCCTAGGCTTGGAGCTTAGCCTATACTTGGCTAGAAGAGAGACCCAAAGGCAGAGCAGCATTCCCAGAATGCCTAGAGAGGGATGGAAAAGTGCCCAGTGGGGCAGCAGGCATGGGAGAAGGAACAAGAACAGAGTACTGAGAATGGGCTGGAGCATTCTAGTATCCCAGTGTAAGTAATAAGAAGTAAGGAAAGGAAAGAGAGGGAGAGGAAAGAAAGAGGAAGGGAAATTAGAACTCATAACCAGCACAATTCATAGTGCTGGTTATCACCTATAAAGCCCTATATAACTGAGATTTAGGTTACCTGAAGGCTATCATGTTTTAGGGTCTTCTAGGAGCCCCTCATCTCTGTTCCACCATCCCCACTGGTACATCTGGGCCGTGTCCCTATTATGATTTAAAGCAAATTGCTGTTGGGCTTATATGAACGTTGTTCCCATTTGAAACTGGTTCCAATCCTACTGTGATCAGTTTCAATCACGATGAAGCAAGGCAAACACAAAAAACCTACTCTTTGCTGACACTAGTTCTTTTGAAAAGAATTGATTCCGAAGCGTGTTCAACTAGTGAGAACGATGGATCTGAATCGCATAATTCTGGAGGGGAGAGACTAATGGCAGAGGGGTGTTTACCATCCCTCCTCAGTTCTTGGTAGATCCATCCCCCCCCCCCAGTGCTGCCTTTGTGCTTGTGGTGTGACCTATGGGCACATGATTTAAAAATCTGGGGATGCTGCTTACGTCACTGATGATGCACAGATATTTGACATGCATTTTGAAGCAGTGGAAACTAGTGGGGACAACAGTGCCAAAAAAAAGAAGCAATTACAAGGGAATAATTAAAAGATCCGCTTTCACAGTGGGAACGATGGACCTTTTGGAATCGATTTACCAACACAGAGCGAAGGCGAATTGCAAATCAGTTCAAATGTAAGTGGGAATGAGCCCTAAAACGGTCTTTCTAGAAACATTAGACTGGCACCTCTTAACTCCTTTTAATTTTATTATTAGTTTAGTTATATTTTTAATTTTCGTATGAGGTACTTTTAAAAAAACAAACTACAGCATATCTGTTTTAATTTGTCAGGTACCATGAGTCCCAGACTAGGAAAAGGGCAAGATGTAAATAAATATTGTAATAATGGAACAGAGCTCTCAGATGAAAATAAGAGAATGGTAGCCCTTCGTAGACACTGCTGCCTGAAGCAATTGCTTCCTGGTAAGGGCCAGATGGGAGGCAACCTGCCAGCAAAGCATGTAGTATTAAGTGCAGCACTGCTGTCATTACTGCTTGCAGCTGGCTGCAAGCCCACATGAGGAAGCATGGGGGAACCAAAGGACATTTTGCTGGAAAGGGGGTGAAAATGAAGAGAACAACTGAATGCAATGAGAAAAGGAATCATACTTTATGACGATCTTAACACATTGATGCCCTAGTGGTCTCTCAATAGCTTTCATCCCTGGGCCAGGGGTTCATATCTCCTATATTCCAAATTAATTCAGCCAGAATCAAAACATGTGTACCAGCACCTTAACCTCAGCATTATACACACCTTTGCTTAATACAAAGCTGAACCACAAATGTTAACATTAATAAACCACAAAGGACAGTTTTGTCTCCCCGTTTGAGGAGGCCCTAGGCAAAGTGTCCTCTAGATGGCATCCTATACCGTTAGAGCAGAGCTACTCAAAGCGGAGGTCCATAAGCCATTGGCTGCAGGTCCACCCAGTTTCCAGGAAAGAAACAGTTGTAGACAATGGGCACAAAAGTGGCACTAGTCCAATGCTAATGTCCCTGGCACATTAGCAAAACGTTTCCAGTCCCGCATATCAGATAGTATGAGAGGTACTGCATTAGGATGCTGGCAGGCTTACCTGGATGCACTGGCAGAGCTCCAAGTGGCACTGGACACTTCTGTCTAATCTTCCTTTTAATTTCCCACAAAGCCCCACTGCCCTGCTAAAGCCTGGGGGATTGTGAAAAACTAAGCATGCTAGACCCAGCACTGCACTGTCTTTCACACACCAAGCCAGAGAAGAAAAACTACAGTCGGCCCTCTGTATTCATTGATTTTTTTTTATCCACAGATTCAAGGAGCCACGACTTGAAAATAAATAAATTCCAAAAGCAAACCTTGATTTTCCTGTTTCATATAAGCGACACCATTTTACTATGCCATTGTTTTAATGGGACTTGAGCATCCATGGATTTTGGTATCCACGGTGGGTCCTGGAACCAAACCCCTGCAGATACCAATGCCCCACTGCATTTAGAGGAAAGGCGAACAAGGATAAGCAACAGGTAGTGGAAACTCCTAAAATCATTAACGTTGGCCAGCACCAAAGATCAATAAAGTTGTTATCTGGGGTGCCCTTGTCTAGTTTGAATTTATGTGGGTCTTCCATGGTCATTATTTTTGTTTTCTTTATGTTCAGCAGCAAACCTGTCTTTGCACTTTCTTCCTTGACCTTCCTCAGTAACTATTCTAAGTACATTTTATTTGCTACTCAGAAACATTGTGTCGTCTGCATATTGTTGATGTTCCTTCCTCCTATTTTCACTCCTCTTCCTTCTAAATCTAATCCTGCTCTTCTTATGATGTTTTTTGCGTACAAGTTGGATCAGTATGATGATAAAATGCAGCCATGCCTCACCTCCTTGCCAACTGGGAACCATTCTGTTTCTCCATATTCTGCTCTAACAGTGGTGTCTTGTCCTGAACTATCAGGTGTATTGGCCATTCATATTGCTTTTTGAGAGCATTCATAGGTTTTCATGATTGATGCAGACTTTGCTAGAGTCTATAAAGCACATGCTGAGTTTCTTTTGGAATTCTTTGGTGCACTCCATTAGCCATTATATATTTGAGATGTGGTCCCTAGTGCCTCTACCTTTCCTGAACCCTGCTTGCAGCTCTGGTATTTCTCTCTCCATACCTGGTTGGAGTCTGTGTTGCAATACAGTGCGCCCTTGGCTTATGCGGGGATCCATTCTGAACCCCCTTCCATGTATGCCAAATACCGCACATGCTCAAGCCCCATTCAAGTGAATGGGACTTGTGCATGTGGCGGTGTGGCGGCGCAGCAGCACATTCATTCGAATGGGACGCGCTGCCCCTTGTGCCCTGCGTGGCTTTGACCATATGCTCAAAGTCACATATAGCGTGCCCCGTATAACATGGCCACACTGTATTTTATGCATAATTTTGCTTGTGTGGGGAATGAATGCTATGGACCTATAGTTGTCTCCTTTGTATTTATATTACATCTTTCTTCCAATAAGCTCAAGGCAAGCACATGGCTCTCCATCCTCCTCTCTTTATCGTCACAACAGCTCCATGAAATAGGTCTGGCTGAGACAATGCGGCTTGCCCAAGTTCACACAGTGACTTTCATGGCAGTGCTAGCTAACCACTATGCATATGGACATATATCATTGTTTGTTGACAGATTTTAATACTGTTTCATTGTTCAGTTTGTTTTTAGGCAAGTTGTCAGCCTCCTCTATTGATATTTTTGCTAGAAAGAAGGGATAACTAGAAAGGGATACCAATGTAAGACATAAATATATACGTACATTATATTACAAAGGTAATAAATAAATATATAAATAAAATGTCACCTTTGGTCTTTATTATCCTTTTTTCAAAGAGGCCAGCACATCATCTGTGATTGCCTTTGTTGTTTCTAAATTTCACCCCTTGTACAGTAATGGTTGCTCCTACTTCCATACCCAGTCAGTGGTGTACTGGGGATTGGTGTTACTCAGTGTGGGGGGGGAGGCAGATGCCCAAAAGACAGGGATTACGCTCCCCACAGTAGCCACCGCTGCTGGAAGGGGCAGTGCCAGGCCCCCAGAGGTCCATTTGGGCTCTAACGTGACTGCAGCTGATGCCCAAATGGAAGGAACTGTCGTAGCTGTTAGACAAGCATGCAAGGTATGCAATGCCCTTTCTTCCTCCCAGAAGCTCTACCAGGTGTACCACCTCACTGAGTGTCACTCAGTACGGACCGCACTCCCCTGATAATGCTACTGCCCAGTCAAACCCTCCATCAGTGATGGGCAACTATGGTAGGCTAAGGGCCTGCATTAGCCCTCCAGGAGACTTTGGAGGTCCACACACATTCCATACAATATTTTTTTCCTGGACCCAAACCCCTCTAAGATGTGTGGAAAGCATATTTGCCATATTTTTATGCTCCTTGGGCCAGAAGTGAGTGGAGGTAATCCCTTGCTTAGTCTCTGTTTCAAAAAAATTGCCTCCTGGCCTGAACTGACCCATGACGGCAAAACCAAAATGTCCCCCAGGTGCCCTAGAGGCTATTTAAAGACAAAATAACTTCCTGAAACCTTTTTTTGTTCCTAAAAAAATATTGATCCCTGGCACAGGGATTTACCACTACTTGTATTGCAGATTCCTGTGATGGAAGACAAAAAAAATCCATCCCTGCCCTGGGTTTAAAAAGTCCCAACTAGTTCCAGAAATTCACAAGAAAAAGGAGGTACATCATATGGATATTTTAAAAACAACAACACTCATTAACTATAGGAACGCCTCGTACCAAATCCCAAGATTTTTGGCCAATCAGGAAAATCCTTAGGCCATCTTATATGGGGGACTGACAATTTCTTTCCACACATTCCAGGGATCAGTGCAATATCTATGGATATTGGCTATGGCTCTTTCGTTTTTGTTGTTCCTGGAAATTCATGGACTGGCAGTCAGTGGCTCACAGACTGGCACCGGTCTATGGACATCATTTTGAATAGCAAAATGAAGTAAGTAAGAGAGCCAGTGTGGCATAGTGGCTTGCATGTTGGAGACCAGGGTTGAATTCCCAACTCAGCCATTAACCCCACTGGGTGACTCTGAGCGAGCAACATGTTCTAAGCCTCAGGGAAAGGCAACAACAAACATCCTTTGACCAAATCTTGCCAAGAAAACCCCATAATAGGTTTGCATTAGGGTCACCATAAACCACGGCATGAATCCACATAACAACAAACAAAAAGTAAATAAATAAATAAACAAATAAATAAATAAACCATGACATTAGACTAATAGATCCTGGGTCATTCAGTGAGATTTGCTACCAAAGGAAGAATGAAACTCAGAACTCCTCAGTCTTTAATTTGACAATCTAATCATGGCACCACATTGGTTTTCAAACAGAGCTTTCCCAGTGTTTCTATAACCTTTTGCCAACATTAACTTGACATCACTCCAATAGCAAACCTGTAAAAACAGATTAATTTTATTCAGGCACTTCCCAAATCATTGTACAGCTTTTTCATACTGCTGTGTCCCTCATTTCCCAGAATTTCTTCCCCTGTCTACCTTTTCGTCAGACAGTATGTTTTGTTTTGTTGTGTTATTTTTGTTATGTTATGTTATTTAAGAGCTCCAGCTCCAGGGCTGGTTGCAAAACTCTTAATCCCACAAGAGACCTGCCTCCTGGATAGAAAATGTGTAGTTGAAAAAATGTACAATTGGAGAAGTGGGGAGGGGAACAGATGTGCAGTTGGAAAAATGATGTGAATTAAGACACGTTATGCATTGGAGATATGGCACTGGAACGGAAAGTTCTAATAGCGTGAGCATGCAGAAACCCTTGCCGAAGCGTTAAAAGCATCCAAAGATTACTGTAAACCTAGACCAAGTGCTGGGGGGCAGTGCTTGACAGGTACTGCTTTTGACAAGGTAAGTTTGATGATGAAGCAGAAACAGACAGCTTTGTTATTGAACCCAGGCAGAACCATAAATGGATTGCTGCTCTAGAGTAAATACAAAGAAACTACTACCACGACTAAAGGGTGTGATAAAGCACACTGTGTACGCTTCTTGGTTTGCTTATTTGTTTTAATGGAGCTCAGCCCAGCCATGTAAACCCAGTGGTTTACACTTTCTCAGCCTCCAAGGACGGCAATGGTAAACCCCCTGGTAAACATGCCAAGAAAACATTCATCTTAGGGTTGTCATAAGTTGGAAATGACTTAATGGCACACAACAGCATCCAATATGACACATCTACACTGCTTTGGCAACAATAACAAAAAACAAATGCATCTGAGGAAGTAGACTGAAGTCTACGAAAGCTCATTCTGCCTATTTCTTTTTTTCTGTTAGTCTCAAAGGTGCTACAAAATCTCTCTACCCATGTTTGATAATGCATTTTTAAATAACAGTTGCATGTCCATACAAACACCCAGCTGTGGCTTTCAGACACCCGGGGGAGACAAATGGACACATACAATTTAATCAGTCAATTATGTGACTCCCGCGCCTGTTTCAATGCTTTCTGCGGGTTGTAGAAAAGCAAAAATTAAAAAATGATCCCTAAATGTGTATCTTTTGTAATCCCAGTGTTTTAACCCTAGTGTTTTTAAAAACATTTTTCTAACCTTTGATAAGGGTTCTAGGAATTTTTCTTCTCTTTTAATTCAAGTATTTTATGGTAGTTTGGGCAGGATAATAACTATTACTAGGATATTGATCCATCTGCAGATCTGACTTGGCTTCCTCCTTTTTAAAATATATATATATATATATACAGAAGCACAAAAGTAAGGAAGACAGTGTGACTGCTAATGTTTCTTGCATCAGCAATGACAGCCTGCAAGCCTGAAGGACAGGGACTTTGCTGACCGCAGCACACAATGCCCAAGCCGCAGTATCTAAAGCACCACCGCCATCCCTTTTGCAAAGGCTTTAGTGCAGACCAATGAGAGGACCATCCTAGGTGACAACAAGCAAGATATGCAGTTCAGACTGTGACCTCTATTAGCACAAGCTCAAGGGTTTAAGGACAAGGTTCTTAAAGAACCACTCTCCTGGGATGAGTTCAAAATTGTCTCGGGGCAACCATGTTTTTGTGGAGCTTCGGGCCAAGTATAGTACAGGTTATTTATGAGCATTGCTTTCACTACGTTGCTTTCACAACCCTCCTCCCCCATCCTCAGCAATCCCATAGCTTTCCTCTTCCTTCCGGACAAGCCAAAACCACCAGTAAGAAAGAAAAGCATCCACCACTACTACATCACACTGGTTCTAAGGGTGTACCTACAATGCAAAAATAGTTAGCTGCCATGAATCTATACTACAGAAACCTGGGATTTAGAGTTTGGCGAGGCACCAGAGCACTCTGACAGGCTGAATACACTCACCCAACTACAAATCCCAGGATTACACAGGACGGAGCCATGACAGTTAATGTGGTATCAAACGGCTTTATTTCCACAGTCAGGATACATCCTATGATGCTGCTAAAGCATCCCTGATAGTTGGCTGTCTAGCCCATGCTTAAATGCCCCCTATGAAAGAGAAGCCACTGCACTTGCTGATGGCAATGCTCACCACCATCAAGCAGATTTAAATAAGGACGTTCCTGCTAACATATAGCCAAAAGCTGCTTCCCAGAACAAAAGGTTGAACTCAAAACTCAGGATCAACCCAGGATAGGGTTCAAAAGGGACCTCCAACTGTCAGAGTAAGCTCTTGCCTTCCTTACTCAGATGTAACTCACCCCAAGCCATGAATGTCATTGAGTGACCTTGGATCCTTCACCATCTCAAGCTGATCTACCTTGCAGGATGGTTGTCAGTGTAAAATAGGAAGAAACAGAGCCACATATGCTGCTTTCAGCTTATTGGAAGAGATACTGATCATGTCTGATTCATAAAGTTCCCATGTTCAGTTGGGCACAGTTGGTAACTGTGTTTCAGATGGCTATTAAAATGTGATGTGCCCTAAATTTATGGAATAGTAAAGGGTATGCATTGGTATAGAAGCTGAAAACACACAGCTAAATGTAAATTAAAAGCATGCCACTGACTATGTAATTGAATCATTCCTTCCCATTGCATTGTACACATGAAGGCCGGGAGGGAGGCAAAGGAGACTCTGCTCGAGGAATGCAGAATGCTTTGGAAGGATCCTGCATACAATTGTCAAGCTCAGGAGATTTCAAGAGATGGAAAAGTTCTTCCTGAGCTCTGCCATTTGGCCATGACCCCACAAGCAAGTATACAGCGCAGTGAAAGCATTGCAAATTTAATGATCAAGAATGGTCTCACCATTAGTTTTAAGTAGCATCCTAAGGCATACAATCCCCAGATGTACAGCTCCGAGTTGTAGCATAAGCTGAGAGCATGCATTCATATTTTTTAAAAACAAGTATAAACCATTTTAAAATTATTTTTCCTATATAAACATAGACAATTTCATACTGAGGATCACCATCCCCTTGTTATTTCAGTATTCCAGAAAGTGAAAATGTTACCACTGCATAGTAATGGGGAGCATGTAAATGTTTCGTGGACTACAACTAAAGGAATCCACTTGCAGCATGGATAGCATCCATGCTGGTTTGTGGTGTCTAGAAACTCTAGTCCAAAAGTGACACATTTCTAAGTTCTGGTAAAGATAAAGAAACTCCAGCTGTTCAAGGCCATAATTCTGTGATGGCGAACCTATGGCACGTGTGCCAGAGGTGGCACTCAGAGCCCTCTTTGTGGGCACATGTGCCATCGTCCCAGCACAGAGTTTGCCAGAGTTTGTAACTAGAAAGCCATAGGGACAAGTGGGTTTTGGGTTGCAGTTTGGGCACTCGGCCTCAAAAAGGTTCACCATCACTGCATAATTCAATGTATATTATGCTGGGAATGTGTCCCAATGGATTCAGTGAAACTTCTTTAGAAACAGAAACTACAAAATTATCATGGTAGATAGAATCATAGAGTTGGAAGAGACCCCAAGGATCATCCAGTCCAACCCTCTGCCATGCAGGAATACACAGTCAAAGTACTTCTGACAGATGGCCATCCAGCCTCTGTTTAAAAACCTCCAAAGAAGGAGACTCCACCGCAGAGGAAGTGTATTCCATCTGAAATATGGGCATAGTAATACATACCTTTCAGGGCAGTAATTATTAAGATGGCTGAGAAAATACAGGTGAAACACTTTTAAGCCTCTGCACTGACATAATCTTAGTACATTACTAAGAGCAAAGTCATGCTTTCAATGTGGGCCAATGTATAGCTCTGGCACCATAGCTATAAAAGAGATCTTCTAGTTTACAGAAATGCATTCCCAGAAATTATTACAAAGCTTTAAATCAAGGGCAAGGTGGAGAATCAAGCAGCTCAATGATGCCTGAGCACATTTGGTGGCCTTGGGATGCTACTGGGAAAGGTGTGTGGGAATAGAATGGAGCATCATGGAAACAGACATGGCTGGCTGGCCATAGCCCTGAATTTCATAATGTACTACTTTGCTACAGGTCCTACTTGTACACAAGGAATACTTCTCATTTATGTGCATTTTTTGTTTATCGTAGTGTAAACTATGGGGGTGCTTTGTTGTTTTTATGTGCCTTCAAGCTGACTCCAACTTATACAACCCTGTCCTAGGGTTTTCTTTACAAAATTTATTCAGAGGGGGCTTACCATTGCCTTCCTCTGAAGCTGAGACAGTGTGACTTGCCCAAAGTCACCCAGTAGGTTTCCATGGCTGTATTGAGATTTGAGCCCTAGGCCTTCAGATTACTAGGTTGCTGCTACAGTGCAGAATTAATGCAGTTTGACACTGCTGTAACAGTTATGGCTCCATTCTATGAAATCCTGGGATTTGTAGTTTATTGTGAACCCCCAAGATCTCTGACAGAGAAGGCTAAATACCTCACAAAACTCAGAATTCCAAAACATTGAGCGTGGGAAAGCAGTGTCAACCTGCATTAATTCTGCAGTGTAGATGCAGCCTCAGTCCAACATTCAAGCCACTACACCATGCTGATTCTCAACCCAGAGTGCCAAGCAAGGCCTTAAGGCCCTTTTCACACTTTGCATTGTGATGCCACTTTAACTGCCATGGCAACATAGGCTCCTAGGAGGATTTGAAGTTTAGGGAAGGGCATTAAAAATTCTCATCCATAAAGCTCTAGTCTAGTGCTTCACTAAACTCCAAAGCCAGGAATCCATCCAATGCAGCCATGGCAGTTAAAGTAGAATCAGTGCTGTAATTGTAAAAAGGGCTTTTTTGGTACTTGCTTAGCTCTGCTCTGGTGCCATAACAAACTACAGTTCCCAGAATTCCATATCCTTGATTACTGTATTTTATTGTGATTGTAAGCTGCCTTGATCCTATGGGAAGAAGCAGGATATAAATTATTATTATTATTATTATTATTATTATTATTATTATTATTATTTGAGCCATGCTAGTTAAAGCAGTGTCAAACCGTATTATCTCTGCAGTGCGGATGCAACCGTTACACCACACATACACCTTTCCATTTTAGATACAGTGATTGGCATGTCAAAATATACAAGTATTATAAAAATGCATGGGGAGGAAAACTAAACGCTAGATCTCCCTAGCATTTTCCAGAATGTATAGAAAGGACCATCGGTTCGCTTCTATCTAAAACATGTCCATATCCTTAGATTAAGATGATATTATAAACACCAACTTGTTGTAAGTGAGCAAATATCCTCTCCAGATAACCAGCCATGGAAGCATTTGAAAACCGGTAGGAAGTTGGTACATTTGTGTGTGTGTGTGTGTGTGTGTGTGTGTGTGTTTTAGGCCACCCACAAATGTGCAGAGATGTATGAGCTGGCAGAATAGGAGCATCTGGGATGGAGGGAGAGCTTGGCCATTTGCAATGTGGCAATGTGATATAACAGGCTGAGTAGCGGATTCGGATTCAAGAGACCCAAATTTAAATCTGTGGTCAGCCACAAAGGGCCCTGACTGAAGGTCATCGCGAAGGTGAGATGGATGGAGAAATTATGTATACTACCTTAAGCCCCGCAGAGGAAGGATCCCCGGCTGTTAAGGCCTCCCAAGCAACCTCTACCTGGTCCCATGTTCATATGCCTTATGGCAAAAACTGCTTCATTTCAACAAGCCTGGGGCTCTTTTGATTGAAGATTTATATATAAAGCTTTGTGCTGTGTCATATTGTTTATTGGCTTTATCCTGCTGTTTCAATATTCTGGTGGCATCTACTTGATACTTTATATATATTCTTCACCACCCCGCAACCTCTCATCCTTGATGATCCTGCAAGTAAAAAATCAAAGGCATGCGTGGCTGGGAATCAATGAAATATTGTGCCATTGCCTTCCTTGCATGGCTGGTGTGGAAGGTGCCCATTTTTACCCATGTCGCTGGATCTGGGATGTTGAGCAGGAGCGGATCAGGAGTAGGATCTATGTAATACAAGGCTGCTCTTGACTTTGAAAAATCGGGTGTTCGAGGAAATTGACTCATATACACAAAGGCACACACACACTGGGGTTTGGCTCACTGTTCATTACCATAGGCAGAGGAAAATCACCTAAGGATTTCTTGTTCCTTCCCTTCTACGTACTGTTATGTATGAAGTCGGTGGATCCCTTGGGATCAGACTGGAGGATCCCAAGAGAGCTGATGATGCCACAGCTGGAGATGAACAGCCCCAAGCTTTTTTCTTCAAAGACATGGGAAGGAGGCTCAAGTCTACGAAAGCTCTTGCCACCCGCTTCTTTCTTTCCTCCTCTCTCTTGTATACCCACAAATGTGCAAGAATGTGTGAGCTGCCAGATATGGAGTATTTGGGGTTGGGGGAAACAGGCTTTTTGGGTGAGACAATGAGCCTTCTCTGTCAGAGAGCTCTGGGGCCACAATAAACTACAGTTCCCAGGATCCCCTAGCACTGAGCTAAGGTAGTTCAAGCGGTCTCAAAGTGGATTATTTCCGCAGAAGCAGAGAAAGAAGGAAGGTGCAACTCTCTGGAGAAAGTCTTGGAGGATGAGGGGGAACGCACAAGGAAAAGTTGGAGTGCAAGAAGTGAGCACAATCTCACTTCTTCTAATATAATCATGCTGGCCAGGGGTGATGGGTCTTGTAGTACCACACCATCAGGAAGGCCCAGGTCAGCATAGGATGTATGGTTTGGTTAATAGTAAGTTCCCCTCTCTCAGTGAGTTTAGAAGCTGGAGAAATAATCCGGTTTGAGACCGCTTCGACTACTATGGTATGGGATTCTGGGAATTGTAGTTTGTTGCGGCACCAGAGCTCTGATCCCGCAACAAACTACAGCCCCCAGAATCCCATAGCCTTAGCCATGGCTGACAAAGTGGTGTCAAACCGGATGATTTCTCCAGTTTGGATGCAACCAGAGAGCCGACCTTTGACTCCCGTCTCCATTCCTATGAGAAAAACAGCTGGCCGTGTTTGAATCAGGGCTGCCCTTTCCAGGTTATTATGTGAGCAAGTGTGGCCTAGTGGTTGGAGTTGTCAGGCTATGACTCTGGAGACCAGGGTTCGAGTCCTGGCTCGGCCATGAAACCCACTGGGTGACCTTGGGCGAGTCACACTCTCTCAGCCTCAGGGGAAGGCAATGGCAAACCTCCCCACGATACGGTTGCCATAAATTGGAAACAACAAAACTCAGGTTACTAAGCCTACTTAAACTGATGCTAAGTTTGCAGTTGCTGCTGCTAGACAGAGGACCAAGCTTTGCTTGCAATCTTGAATCTAGGGGATCCTCTGAGATTACCGGGTTCGAATCTGGAGAGATCCTGGATAGGTGCAACTGTTTCTTGGGCCCTTTCAGGAGCCTAGAGAAAACCCTGAAATGGATATTAAGGGCCCTAATGGGTCGTGGTTTGAGCATTGCACTCTAGAGTCCAGGGTTCGAATCCCGACCTGGCCATGTAAACCCACTGGATGACCTTGGGTACATTGTACTTTCTCGGCCTCAGGGGACAGCAATGGCAAACCTCCTCTGAATGAATCTTGCCGTTATAGGTTTGCTTTAGGGTCCCCATAAGTCAGAAGTGACTTGAAGGCATGCAACCACAGCAAAGAATGGGTTCCCTGGGACCTAAAAATGCAGTGCAGAGCAGGAGTGAGGCGAGGAGGTTGATACAGACTCTATGGAAACCTACACACTGCACGACTACGTCTACGCCTTCAAGCCACCTGACTTGTGGCAACGCAATACACACAGATATAAAATCCTGGGGCCTTCTATGAGGATCCACATGCAAATTCTGTAGCAGAACAAGCTGAGCCGGAGCTGGGTTTAGAACATTCTGGAATCCACCGTTTGCTTAAGAGAAGCCCTGAGAGCAAGGTGTGGGTTATCTTTTTGGGGAAGGAGGTCCAGGAGCCTCTAAGGTCTGACAAGATCCCCATCGGCAAATTCAGAAGGGGCTCTGTCAGCCAGCCATCTGCACTGTAGAAATAATGCAGTTTGACACCACTTTTGCTCCCATCATGGCTCTGTTCTACAAAAGACTGGGGTCCTATGGCGACCCTATTGTAGGGTTTTCATGGCAGCATCCGTATCCTTGGGAGAGAAGGTGAAAGGCCTTGTGAAACTACAAATCCCAGGATTCCATAGCAAGGAACTCTGGCCCACAAAAGTGATGTCAAGCTGCATTATTCCTGCAGTATAGACGCTGCAGCAAAGTGTCGGGAGTCCCAAGAAGTGGTTGTTCTTATATCACACAACGGTGCTATCCGTCCTCATAAACTGCCATGGCTGCCTCCTGTGGAATCCTGGGATTTGTAGTTTAGGGAAGGCGTTTAGAATCCTCAGCCAGAGAGCTCTGTTGTTGTTGTTGTTGTTGTTGTTGTTGTGTCTTTTCAAGTCCTCAGGCGACCCCATTGTAGGGTTTTTCTTGGCCAGGTTTCTTCAGAGGAGGTGTGCCCTCGCCTCCCCTGAGGCTGAGAGAGTGTGACTCCCCCAAGGTCACCCTCAAGGCTGGGGGATTCTGGGGACTGTGGTTCTATGGGGTGTTGAGACTTCTCTCTCTCAGAGGTTCTGCCGTCCACACTGGGGAAATAACCCGGTTTGGCCCCGCTTTAACTTGTGGTCTGGCTCGAAGCTAGGGAATGCTGGAGGTCGGAGTATGTTAGCCCACAACAGACCCCAACTCCCAGAATTCCACAGCCTGGAGCCAGGGCGGTTAAAGCGGTGCCAAACCGGGTCATTTCACAGATGTCGCGGTCTCGAAGCGGGATTATTTCTGCAGTCCCAGGAGGCCAGGATCCCCATTGCCCTGCTGCTGGGGCTAGGCTTTTCTTTGACAGTCCCCCCACTAAAGAAACCCCCCAAACCCTTCCCACCCCGGGCGCCGCCCAACAAAACCTGCCGCCTGAGGCCGCTGCGCAGAGAGCCCTTTGGGCCAAGGCAGGCTCCCTGGAGCGGGAGGGACTCACCCAAAGCCAGGCCGAGGAGGAGGGCCGAGAGGGGCCTCGGGGCGGCCATGCTGAGATCCGATCCTCTCGGGCGGCAGAGAGAGGCTTCCAAGGCGGGTATTTATAGCTCCGGGGACCGGCCTCGGAATGTCCCCGGCGCCGGATGCAGCTGATGCTCCTGCCGGCCAAGGGGCTGAGGAGGCGGGGGTCCGCGATCCGAGGGGCCCGGGGCCAAGAAGGGGCAGCGAGGGGCCGAGGAGGAGGGCAGGGGGGCGCCCGGAGGAGCCATACACCTCCCTGCGGTCCTCCTCCTTCTCCTCTGCCTCCTCTTCTGCCTCCTTCCTCCTCCCAAGGGCTTCCAAGTTTAATGGCCTGGAGGGAAGGAGGCTGCAGAGATGCCCGGAGGCCCTTCGGCTTCGATCCGGAGTGACTCCGGCGTCAGCATCCTTCTTCCTGGCCTTTCCCAGCCGAATCCGACGAAGAGGAGCAGATCCAGGGAGGACGCCAAAGGAGGGGAGCCACTCTCTGGGGAGATCGGGGGCAGGGAGGGAAGGAGCCCCCCTGGACCCCTGACTCCCTTCCCTTCCCTTCCTTCTCTCTCTCTCTCTCTCTCTCTTCGCCTCCTTCCTCCTTGGCTTCCCCCAAAGCCTCCCCTTCTCTGCCCCAAGGAAGGGCTGGCCGATGGGGCGAGGAAGTGGAGCTGGAGGGGCTCCTTGTTGCCCCGATGCCTCCCCTGCTGCGGCTGCGGAAGAAGAAGAAGAAGAAGGGATGGATCTGGAAGGAAGAGAGGAAGGAAGGAGGCGAAGCCGGAGGAGGAGGAGGAGGAGGAGCAGGGGGCGCCCACAAAGTTGATGCATTGCAGCATCAGGAGAAGGAGAAAGAGAAGGAGAAGGAGAAGAAGAGGCAGCCCAGGTGGGGAGAGGGAGGGATCGGGGGGCAGGAAGGGGAGGAGAAGCCCTGACCCCCAACTAGAGGGATCCACCGGATCGGGAAGGGATCCACAAGAGTGGGAAGAAGACCAGAGGTGAGGACTAAAAGAAATGATAGTGCTTGCCCCATAGGGAGACATTGGGAATGCATGCCCCATAGGGAGATATTGGGAATGCTTGCCCTATAGGGAGGCATTGGGAATGCTTGCCCCATAGGGAAGCATGACATTGGGAATGCATGCCCCATAGGGAAGCATTGGGAATGCTTGCCCCGTAGGGAGGCATTGGGAATGCTTGCCCTATAGGGAGATATTGGGAATGCATGCCCCATAGGGAGGCATTGGGAATGCTTGCCCATAGGGGGATATTGGGAATGCTTGCCCATAGGAAGACATTAGGAATGCTTGCCCCATAGGAAGACATTGGGAATGCTTGCCCCATAGGGAGACATTGGGAATGCTTGCCCCATAGGGAGACATTGGGAATGCTTGCCCATAGGGAGACATTGGGAATGCTTGCCCATAGGGAGACATTGAGAATGCTTGCCCCATAGGAAGACATTGTTGAATGCTTGACAATGGGCAATAGGGTACTGTTTTCGTTTACTCAGATTGTCCAGCGTAGATGGCAGAAACGTTTTAGCACTTCTTGTCAGAATGCACTTCTTTCCCCGAACTATGAAAAGGAAAAAAGAAATAAAAAATGTGGTATTTCGCTTTTAAAACAGAAAACACATATAATTGTCAATTGGATGGGAACCTTGGTGTGGTTTTTCACCGAACCGGTAACTGGACTTGTCAAATGAAACCAAATGTTATGATAGCCAAAAGAACTCTCAATAGTCATGGATGTGGAGGGGTCTCATATCTGGATACATCAAATGCAAATGACTGCCATGAATCTGGGTTTCTCAATACACTATCCTTACTTTTGTCTCAAGGCCATGATAAAGCCAAAAGTTTACGGCTGCAAAGAATTAAGGATACCGAGATGCAGTCACAGATAACAGCAATATAATCTTGTCAATGCAATGTGTTCTAAGGTACCTAGTCGACATCATGGATATTACATTGGGGATAACCATTACTCGGGCTAGATTAAATGTCCTTCCTTTAGCAACCCAAACAGGCCATTTTACCTTTATCTTTCAAAGATAGAGTCTGTGGATGTAATTTTGTTTCAGTTGAGGATCTAATCCATGTTCTGCTCGAATGCTCTTTGTATGATAACCTTAGAATTATATAGGTCACTCCCCTATTAAAAACATCTCAGGGTCTCTCATCTCTTGCCAAGGTCTGATGCAAATAAATTTGTATCCTGTAGGACTGCTAAACTCTTAACCAAGTCTATGCAATTACAAGTTACATTATGCAAGACAGGTACATGTTTTTACATAGTTGGATAACCTTCCCCTAAACTGTTTTATGTGCTCTTACATGTGTATAAATTGGATGCTTGCTTATAACACAGTGATTTCTTCTTCTCTTCTCTCTCTTTCTCTCTCTCTGCAGCCAGGAGGATGAAAAATAAGAATAACATTGAGGGAGAAGGCAAGGCATCAGGCATTCAAACCATTCCAGAAGTATTTCCAACCCGCCGCTTTATTATCCTTATTATTTTGGATCACCCAGGTCTGCTAAAAGATACTCTGCACATGATCCAGAGCCCCGTTCTGGCAGATACTGGGTAAACACAGGGATCCAAAGCTGGAGGCTTAGAATAGGTTCTAATAACCAAACCCTAGATGAGGTATGATGGTTATGATTTATTAATATATATATATAATTGAAGCGTCTTACACCTTTTTTTAATTTATTGGCAAAGTAAAAAGTGTAAAACGAATCAGGCTATGATATGAAATGACACACACTTGCACAAGAACAGATCCTAGGGTTAAATCAATAGGCATTCTTCAGATGCTTTAAATGTTGCCATGCGCATCCTGTCAAATGTTTGTTTTCAGGAGGCCTTGGTCCCTAATAAATATGCATCACATTGCACCCAAAAAGGGCTGAGTTCGGTCTCTTTTTCACAGCTCAAATTCCTTGGTGCCTTCAGGGCCCCCTGTTTTTAATGCAGGGACAAACAGTGGTTTGTTATTAATTGTGACTGCTTGCAAGTACTTGGATGGGAGCACTAGTTTCAGTCTGTCGTCACTGAAGCATCTTCAGACGGGACAACTCTTAGAAGCACATTGCATACGTCGAAGTGCCCTCCATGTGTTCAGTGTGTCTTACTCTTAAGAAAGTGCAAGCAGGTTGGGTTGCTGCAGGCAGCCTTACATATCCATTGGCTCAATATCAACAGCTGTCCTAATATTTCTTAGTGCTTGAACATTTAGTACACTTCTGATTGATAATGCGGCAATGAAAAAGGGGTTCTTGGTTTTAACTAAACCCTGGGAAGTTCAAGTTACGGCCTTCTGCTCAGTCTTAAACCAAATTACCTGTTTATCTCTGCAGTTTATCTTCCCACTGGCTGCCAGCCGAACCATAAGGCAGAGGGTGATGGGTATGCTGGCTATTTGCCGTAATAAATGAAATGAGTGTGATGGGTCGCCTCAGGCAGCTGATGCCAGATGACATGAAAAGATGCATATTTATTACTGTAAATTGTACTTTTTTACCGGCAAAAGAAAGGAAAGGAGTGCGTTTTGCCTCAGGTGCCAAAACAACTCATCGGACCTAAAGTGCTCTGCAACTTGACTTTGGAAGTGAGAGCTGCCCTTTGTTGCTCTGCCTCAGGCAGCCAAGCATTTTGGGTCGGCACTGAGAAATTCAGGAAGGACCGCGTAGCATGCATCTACAGATAGGAAAGGAGGCACAGCTTCTTAGCAAGCAAGGCCTTCTGAGTTCAAGAGGAATCTCTCCCATGAAACTTGAAAGTCAATATTTCTCATATTTCTTTGTGCTGTATTTTTAGACAGGCGTTGTTAAAATGCAGAGGTAGCTGCGTTGGCTATTTAGCAAATTCAAAGATCCACCAAGCAGTGATACCTGTATTGGCCAACCGAAATGCACAATATACTTGTTGCAAGCTGCCACATTTGCAGATGGTCTGGAGTGTTTTTTGGAGAATTTTCAGGTTGTCAGGATCACAGTCCAGACATGCTCCTGCCATGCATAATTGTTGTCATGCTTATTGATGTGTTTAAGCATATATGTGTAAATGCAGGGTGATGAGTTACACTGTTCTACTGGTGATGCCATGTCTCAGGTGCAGCGTACAATAACAAGCAAATGCAGTGGGGTGGGGACTATAAGTTGCCATTTACCAAGTTTGTTCTTGTGGGAATCCATAGCCTGGTACACAGGGAAAATAAGGAGGGGAAAACAATATGTTTTGAATTGCTGACAAATGGGGTGAAGGCTTCTGCAGCAGGTGAATGGTTTGAACTCCTGGCAACCTAGAGTTTGTCCTACACCTTTTAACACAGTCTTCTACCTTGAGTTGGTATGTTAAATGCTCTGTGCAGCTCCTAAAAATCCCTAGAAGCTCCCAGCCCTCCCAAATTGTAATTATATATACACACACACACATTCACATACATACACACAAACAAACACTGGGAGCTTCTTGGGGTTTTTAGAAGCTGCACAGAGGTCCCCAGAGCTGTTTGTAGCCTCCAGGTTGCACTTTGCTCACCCCTGGGCTGGACCCAAATTACCTGTTGATCCAGTTTATCCACCTGCCATACTCCCATCTTGTTATTGTTGTTGTTGTTGTGTGACTTCAAGTTGGTTTTTTTACTTATAGAGAACCTAAGGCATAAGGTTTTCTTGACATTTTTCTTCAGAGGGTTTTGTTTTGTTTTGCTTTTTGTTTTTCTGGCCATTACCATCCTCTGAAGCTGAGAAAATGTGACTTGCCCAAGGTCACCCAGTGGGTTTCCATGGCCAAGCTGGGATTTGAACCCTGATCTCCAGAGGCCTATCCCAACATTCAAACCACAACACCATGCTGGTGCCCATGTTCACATAGGGAGTAATCACACTGTAGAAATAAAGTAGTGTGATGCCACTTTAACTGAAGTGACTCTATGCTTCAGAATCCTGGGATTTGCAGTTTGGTGAGGCACCAGAGCACTCCAACAGACCAGGCTGAATGCCTCATCAAACTCCACATCTCAGGGCAGTTGAAGTAGAATCAGAGTGCTATAATTGTGTGGGATGAAAAGGCCCCTGGTACAAAGCGCCCTGAAGGTAATGAGGGATGCAAATTCTCATCTGCACATGGTAGAGTGAAACCAGCCAAAGGCAGTTCCTCTAGACTGATGAACCCAGTCTACAAAGATGTGGTCTTGTACCTGAGCATCAGGCACACATTTTCCATTCTTTCCTGCTGCTTCTCCTCTAGCCCTCTGCATCTGTCTAAAATGATCTGGATTTCCAATTTGTATCTCCTCCTGTCCCTATGGTAGGGCTCCTGCCATTCACTTTTGCAAGGCAAATGTATATACACCTTAGCCTAGCCAAGGCCTGCCTGTGAGTGCAAAGAGCTCCATCTTTCTTTCCTGTTCTCTGGTGCCCTGCAAAGTCAGCATCCACTTTCTTCTGCCCTGTCAAGAACAGCAATCGAAGCTTTCAAGGCTCCCTTTTGATTCCATCAGCTTCCCTGGCACAGCTTCTTTGTCATTTAGACACTGTCACTGCTGCGATGAGCCATAAGTGCTGCTGGCAAGGTTGGAAAGGAGGCAGGGAGAAACACACTGTCCAGACACCAGTGTTGGATTAATACTAGCCCAGTTGGATTCTGTATATGGATGGGGACAGGGGCAGGATCTTGCATTTTGCCTCAGGTAGCAAAGTATCTTGGATTAATACTGCGAGCTGAGTTGCACTCTTTCTAGCTAACCAATCTTTTCGGATTATTGCGTGGATCCTTGGAGAAGAGAGTAGTCAGCGTAGATAATTATATATTTATATGGATAGATGAGACTTAAAGAAGAAAGTGCAAAAGGGTTGAATAATGCCATTGAATAATAAGGAAAGAAAAATAATGATCAGCTATAGGGAATGACTGTACAAGAGTAGTGGTTGAAACTGTGGGTAGTTATTCACAACTATGTAGATGACTGTGCCACACAATGCTTATGTTCCCACAGTGTGGCCGCATTATGTTCTTATAGCAAATGAATATCACTTCAACTGCTCTGGCTCCCTGCTGTGGAACCCTTTGATCTGCAAACTGATGTGGTACTTGAAATTCTCAACTAGAGATCTCTAATGCCCTCCCCTGAACCACAGCACTAGATCTCTTGAGCAAAGAATTCCAGGCACCTCATTACATGCCAAATCCCAGGATTCTGT
This sequence comes from Sceloporus undulatus, assembly GCF_019175285.1. Lineage (NCBI taxonomy): Eukaryota > Metazoa > Chordata > Lepidosauria > Squamata > Phrynosomatidae > Sceloporus > Sceloporus undulatus. The sequence goes on from NC_056530.1 coordinate 17,344,294, forward strand.
TGGGTGGAACCATGCCAATTAAAAAGGTATCAAACTGCTACTGTCTAGTTCTGTGTATGTTCTGCAACCAGTTGTAGTTCTGGATGATTAAAATGTCCCATACTGGGGAATATCCACACTGCACAAATACAGCAGTTTGATACCAGTTTAATTGGCATGATTCCTTATGGAGTCCTGGGATTAGTTTGGGGAGGTACCAAACATTCTCTGTTAGAGAGCTCTACTCCACTCTCCTACACTACACTCCCCTGCACTGGTCTCTAGCAGAGAACTCTGAGCGTCTCACCAAAGTGCAAAACCCAGGTTCCCATGGAACAGTCAAGGAAATGAAAGTGGTGCCACATGGCTATAATTGTGCAGTGTGGATACATTCCTGCAATGGTCCTACCATGACACATAGAAACTAGCTGCAAAGATTTCACTTCATAGGGGATATCCTTTTATTACAGTTAGCTCCCCAGCACTTTCCCTAGGCCAGAGGCAAGCCCTCCAGATGGAGTTGGACTGCAACTGCCAGCAGCACCCTAGCCAGCACGGGATTGCTGGATGTTGCAGTCAAACATCAGGAGGATTGCAGGATTCCCGCATGCAGCCTAAGAGCTTTTGGAGTCCCGTTGTATAAGGGTCAAAGTAGTTTGGAGGTGATCATTTCAGCAGGTATAGCTTGCTGAGTGAAATTCCCTCTTCTCTGCAACTAACCAAGGTCCAGAAGTCTTCTCCTCTTTTGCAGCTACCCACCCTCTTTGAAACCCCCATGGAAAACAGTCTCATAGTCTCCAACTGTCCTAATTTGCCAGGATTAATTCGTCCCATTAATCTTGAGTTGTCCCACTTTTTCTGCTGCTTTTAAAAATCCCAATTTCTCTCTCCTCTTCCAACTGGGCCCCTTTGTCCTTGACTTACTTCATTTCCTACAAAATGAGGACCTTTCATACACTACACCCTGGCAATATCCTATGGTATCCTTGGATTTGCAGTTTAGGGACAGGTATTTAGAATTCTGAACCAAAACACACTTATGAGTCCTGGTGGCGCAATGGTTAAATGCCTGTACTGTCAACCACTCACTCAAAACCACAAGGTTGCCAGTTCAATACCAGTGAAAGGGCTCAAGCATGCTGCTGCAGTCTTTCCTAGTTTGTGTGTTCTTTGTTCATTTTTGTGATCTTGACTACACTGTGACATTGCTTGGCCACATGTTCCCTATGCTTCATTTGTGAAATGTCGGAGGGTGTGTAGTCCCAACACTGGGGCTCATCGAAGTCGGCACCATGAAGCAAACACGCCAAAGGATGCTGACTTCATCGCACATGCTGACTCCATCGTCTCCTGCAAAGCGCTGGGGCTTGCCTTTTACACTGCGTGCCTCCTTTATCCTCTCTTTGGCTGACATCAGAAAATGAAAGAGGGAATCGTTTGAAGAGATGCATAATTAAATGCTTTGCTTTGTGCTTCGTGGGCCTCACGCTCCCCACAGGCCACTGCCGCACACACATGCGGTTCCCTGAAAACATCCACACCCGCTGCAAGATGGTAAATTTTTCAGTAGCTCTTTCAAACCCTCCTTGCAAAAAGAGGATGAGTCTATGGTGCCTTTGCTCCCTGGGGCTCTTCCCTGACAGGTGAGCCTTCCAATCCCTTATTTCTTATCAGTCACTAATTGACACCAGATTCAAGAGCCACCTGACTCTCTTGAACACAAGGCGGAGGAGGGAGGACAATTCAAGGATGGTTGCTTGGAGGAGAGAGGAGAGCCAGGGAAGGTGAGCTCATTCTCATAGCTGTGACACAGATCTTCCACTGCAGTGCCAGCTTATGCTGCAGTGTTCTCTGAACCTCCATCATTTCACTTGATGGACTCTCTGGTTTCTTCCTTTTCTCTCCTGGGCCGCATCCTTTTGGGATTGGAGTGAAAGATGTGGAAAGAATAAGGTCGCAAATATGACAGTTTTTTAAAATTAGTTTTGCAGTGGGAGAAGGAGGTAGAAATAAATCCAACAAATGACCTGCACCTGCTCAGATTGTAGGCATGGAGCTCCAGTTCTTATTGCTCCTCCAGAAACAATTAATTCCCTACATATAGAGAAGTAGTTTGATTCCCAGTTTGGCCATGGAATCAACTGGGTGATCTTGGCCAAGTCACACATTCTCAACCTCGGGGGGAAAGCAATGGCAAACCTTCTCTGAACAAATCTTGCTGAGAAAACCCCATGATAGGTTCGCCTTAGGGTTGCCATATGTTGGAAACAACTTCAAGGCACACAACAACATCAACAACAATGAAAAGTAATAGAAAAGGTAGACAGTTTCTATTCATATTGGCTTCCTAACTATGAAGATTTATATTATTTGTTCAGTATCAGGAAACATTAAGGAAATAAATCCCTGCCTGCATCTGCTCTCTGAATTTGTCGATTTAGGGCCCTTTTACACTTTACAATTACGTACACTCCAACTGTCCCAGTTTGGCAATGTAAGGAATGGATGGTTGTATAAGTGAGAAGTGGCACTGGAAGACTGAACAAAATGGAGATTCGCAATGCATGATATGGGAGTTACCTGGCAAGCAAAGCAAGGATTTTTGAACCTGCTGGTGAGGTGATGGCACATCTAAGAAAACCAAGATGTAGCTGCCAAGTGTTATCTATAAGGAAAGGACATTCCATCCAAGCGTTGGTATGAACTGCAAGAAGTTACAGAATGTTTGGACATGGACTGATATGTAGAGAACTCATCAATCAAGGAAATTTCTGTGTGAAGGCAAAGGGCAGCGGACATTTGAAGTGGAGAAGCAGAAAGCCTTAAAAGAGAGAGCTCTGATACCTGGGCCTAGTGTTTGCATGGCAAGCTGAGATACCATCTCCTTAAAATATCTGTTCGTAGGATTTGTGTGTGGGGGGGGGGGGAGATATTTTCATTTTTTAGACATTCACATCTGCCCGTCAATAAAATTTCTCTTTGAAAAATCTAATCACTTTAAACTGATAATCGGTCCAACTAAAATAAACCAAACTGATTTCAAACGCCTGAATCTGGTGCTAAATAATACTGTATCAACAGTATTAATGTTAGAATGGAAGATTCATGATGGAGCAGCCAGAGGTCTATCTAGCCGTAAATTCTCTTCACACAGTAGCCAGTAAGTTGCTCCAAATGAAAGTCCACCATCAGGGAATGAGTGTAACTGCACCCTACATCTCACATCCCCCAGAAACTGATATACACAGGCGTATTTCTTCTTGTTGTGTGCCTTCAGGTTGTTTCTGGCTTATAGTGGCCCTAAGGCAACCCTATCACAGAGGTTTTTTTGGCAAGAGTTATTCAGAGGGGTTTTTGTCTTTGCCTTGTCTTCGTCTGAGAGTGTGTCTTGCTATGACTGAGCAGGGATTTGAACCCTGGTCTTCAGGATCTTTGGCTGCATCCGAACTGCAGAAATAATACGGTTCAATACCACTTTAACTGCCTTGACTCAGTGTTATGGAATTCTGAGAAGTGTCGTTTGTTGTGGCACCAGGGCTCTCCGACAGAGAAGGCTACAAAACTACACTGTTGTTTGTACCTGATTATCAATGGACTTTGAAATGTGTGCTCACTGTCCTAGAGCCTTGTCTGCATGTCCCTCATCCTATTGATCAGCTTAAAGTGCACCAGAAGATGCTGGCATAACAGGACACCGTTTCTGTAAATGGAATGATATTTGGGAATCTTCAGTTGGTGTTCTTGCTCTGGAGCACTGGGTTACTGGCTGCTCTCTGGAGTTTTGTGTTGCAGACTGTTCTAGGTACCTTCACTTTTGGCACCATATTCAGAGCTTGGAAAATTCTCCCCCTTTTTTGGACTACACTTCATAGGATTCTCCAGTTAGCATTGACAGTGGCCATGCTGGATAGAGGGATATGGAAATTATAGTCCAAAAAAGCTAATTTTTCCAGGCTCTGCTGCTCCTTTCTTTTATCTTTATATAGAATCATTTGGAATGCAGACTTGCTGGCAAAAGCACCACCATTGCATTTGACAATAGACTATCACAAGCTACACATTTTAAAAGCTGCAAAAGCCATCCTTGGAGCTACATTCTCATGATTCTGATCAAGGAAATGGACCCAGCCCTTACTTTCTCTCCTCCCACTGCAAAAAGTTGCAAAACTTCAGATTTGAAGAGGTACAGTTATGACTTGGGCAAGCCATTATTCCTCAGTTGTGATACCGTTGGGTGACTTATAACTGCATAGAGGAATTTCAATAAAACATGCTTCTGTAAAGGAGGAGCATGAGCACACAAGATAGGAACGATGCTAACTGGGGCATGTTTAAAGGAAAGATGGAACACCAAAGTACTGCCAAGGGATTCCTCTTCTGCCCTTCCCAAATGTACATAGGTATTCTATTTTCATTTTAGAGCTTGGTCTCTCTCTTTTCCTACAACTCCAGATTGCACTTCCTAAAGTTGATGCTCAGATCTTTCCCAGATGAGGAAGAGAAAGTCTAATGCTTGTTGACATCAGACTTTTAAATGATAGACGATACTAAAACATCTACTTCTTACTGGTAACAATGAGACTAAATAGAAATGTCTCCAAACCATCTCCTTCTCCTTCCAAGAGGCATCAGTTCACCCATGCTGTCTATCTCACGCTTGAAAAACATCACCTTCATAGGACAAGCCATGGTCTGAGTGCGTTTCCAAAAGCAATGCCCATGATGCAGAATATGTATGTGTAAAAAAGCCTGTAGGTAGAAATAATCACATTGCATGTGCCAATGAACTTATTTTGGATAGCCATTTGTGTCCCAGACCTGCTTCATCCTTACGGTACAGTTTGGGTCACTCTAGCATCATTTCAAAGGAATCACTGTATATACTTGACTATAGGTTGACCTCATGTATAAGTAGAAGCTAGGTTTTGGGGCCACAATTATGGATTATGATATAACCGATGTATAAGGTGAAAGTAAAACTTAGGGACATGCCGCAAAGAATGTAAAGGATGAAGGAAAGGAAAATGATGCTGAGGAATGCCACTAAAGTACAGTACTGGTTCAAATCCCAGCTCAGCCATGGAAATCCACTGGGGGATCTTGGGGAAATCACACTCAGACTCAGAGGAAGATAATGCAAACCTCTCTGAAGTAGCTTGCCAAGAAAACCCTATGACAGGTTCACCTTAGGGTTGCTATAATTAAAAAATAACTTGGGAGGCACACAACAACAACAACAAAAGCAACAACAAATCATCTGTGGTCATTATTTCTGTGTTCTTAATGTTCAAAGGTAAACCTGTCTTGGCACTTTCTTCCTTGACTTTATCCAGTGAGCATTCCAGGCTTTTTGAAAATGCCCTCCCCATAAATACACACAAACGCCTCACAGATTCTGATCCACAGTCTTTATTCTGCTTCCTAATAAATAAGCCCCAGTACCTCTGTGGAACCTTGAACACACAGGATTGTTAACACTGAACACAGCTTTAAAAAACAAGGTGGGGGAAGAAGGGTGAAAAGGGCGGGGGATCAGAAACCTGAGCCTCCAGAGCTCTAAGGGACAGAGAACAAGGAGATGGCAGACATACCCCCTCCCCAGGAGGGGGCAGATTTCAATCCCCACCCTCAGGCAGTATTTGAAGGGCGCGCAGGCCCAGACTGGCAGTGAAACCTCATTTTAAAGTGACGATACAGTTCCACTTTGTGAATGAAAAGCCTGTAGGTTGCCTTGGAGACAGGCAGAGGAAGAATCAGGCCAAAGAGAGTCTTGTTGTTTGGGAGCATGGTCCTCCTTGCATGGGATTTACAAATAAACCAAAACACAACCGTTATCAGTCTGCACTTAGATTCATCTCGATAACACCTTCTCCCCCGAGTCTGGCAATATTATGCTAAACAAAGAACATGGCGAGATGAGCAAAGCAGACACCGTCAAGAAGTCATGTACTTTCTATGCAACACCTCTCAAATCTCACCCAAAGAAATGCAGAAACCATTCAAAATGAGATGGAATAGCTCAGTTCCTTTTGGATTTCTTTCCCAGACATTCCCTAAAGCAAGGATGGGAAACCTGAAGCTTACAGATGCTGTTAAGATTCTGCCCGTGCATCTCAGCCAAACCTGAGCAGTTATAAGTCATCGTGGGAGGAAAATTCTTTTTCTGACCAACTTCCAGAATGCCCAACCAGCAGATGGGGGATGCTGGGAGGTGAAGTCCAAAACTAGAACTTTTCCACACCCTGGATGGGAGCAGCAGTTGTATCTGATGGTCTGTAAGTTTCCCACCCTAGCCCCAATGAACTCCTACACAACCCAACTGCCTTTCTGTGTAAGGCAATATGATATTGAGGGAGTATGCCCACCCTCTCGGAGGTAATGTTGAAAAACATATCTTCGATGAAACTATCAGGCACACAAAAGGAAGGGAATGGGAGGATAGAAGGATGGAGAGCCAAGGAAGGAGCCCATGGAGGGATCTGAGTTTTTCACTCAACCATCTGCACATAAGTGAGTGAAAAAAATGATTTGGAAATAAATTTGATGCCATTTGCTGTCCACAGTATGGAAGGAAATGGGTTATTACTCTCCCAGACTTTGGTGAAGCCTCAATAAGAGAGGCAGATGCAAGCACCAAACTCAGTCCTCTAAATCATTTCCATCCAATACACCCCCCAAAATAATTTTAAAAACAGTTGGAAAGAGGAGTGGCAAGTCAGAAAGTCTCTGGGGTCCTGTGGGGAATATAAATAGCACTTAAAGGGGGAGGGGGATCAATTGAAGCCACTGCAGAGACCCTCAGAGACTGAAAGAGAGAGAGAGTGTCCAGACCACTGTATCTCTGAAGCAGGACAAAGGAGGGAATCCATTGCTGTCAGTGGCACTCTTGAGAATAAGGTCCAAGTAATGAACTGGCAAGGAGAAGACGTCATTCCCATCACCCACCCACCCATCAGATCTGGGTGCCACTGAGCCCGCAGCAGTCTTTAAAGTGGGGTCCGGAATCTTCTCCCAAAGTCCAGTGAAACACTCAAGATGGGGAATCATTGGGGTTTCACTCCGGCTCCAAGGGAGGCTCAGCCACCGTGATGCCCTGGTACAGCTTCTCGAGGGAGATCTTCATCTGTTGGAAAGAAGGTGACATTATTCTCCAGAATAAAGAAAATGACACAAGGCTTAAGAAAGCCTTGGAGTGGGGAATTAGAGCCAAGTAGGGCCTTATGGACCAGAAATGGACCATGTTTCCCTCATCATTGTAGCAGCTGCAAAGGGAAGGATTTAAACAGAAACAGCTAGTGTAGTGAAGTAGTTAAGAATGTTGTATTGAGACTCCAGAGATCAAGGTTCTCATGGAGCCCTGAAAGTAACTAGGTGAATCTGAACCAATCATTCTCTCTCCATCCCTCACAGGGCTCTCACAAGAACAGAAGCATGGAAGAGGAGAGCCACTTATAATGCCTTGTGCTCCCTGGATAATAGGGAAATTGCAAATTTAACTAATTATTAGGGGGAAAAATACACAGAAGTGGTTTAAAGAAAAGCAAGCTTCAATAGCACCCGGTCATTCTTCCTGTCTCCTTACAACTGCATTTTTATTTAAAATGATAGGAGGGAAGCCCACCGTTAATCATATTCTCCTCTCATATCTGGTTTGGCCCTTTGTTGTTGCCAAAGCAACACAAGGAACACGGTACAAGGTGTCCAAATACAGCCACTTTAGACTTTCCTTTGTTTTATTAACAAAAACAAACCAACTGACATTCATTTAAGTTATGAAGATGAATTGAAAAATGATGTCTGGTATCATCTCAGGTGCTGGGATGGGATGATCAGCTTGGGCTATATGGGCAGAGTTTATCATTCTACTTAATAATCAAGAGAACTTGAATAAAGCATCCACAGAATAAGCAACTAGGCTAAATCATATGTTCAACAGGTCACAGCTTCTTATTTTTCAGTTTCTATTGAGGAGGGACATTTAAGCTGGAAAGGGCTGCTGAGTTTTGCATGAACACTAGCAGAACTTGGAAACACTACTTTTTAGCATCCAGAAATTGTAGGCCAAACAAAGCACTGTTTCCAAGCTCTGCACCTTATCTGCTTTCTCATGACAATCAGTAACTCCAGGCATTACCTCATCCAGAAGCTCCACTGAGGCCTTGAGGATCTGTTTCCACTTCTGCACTTCCACGCTATGGAACCGCTTCTGTAGCTCCAAAATCTCAGCCCATTCTGATGCTGTCTGTGGTAGCTTTCTGTCAGGGAAAAGCAAGAGCGGACCATGATCAAAGGCTGTCAGGAAAAGTCTTCCATGTCCCACTCATCTCTATCCCTTGTGTGTCCAGGTTTGCCATCTCTTCAGTGTCATTGCTTAATGTTGCCATGAATTTGCCTCCCAGAACCTCCACTGCTCCAGGCTTCTAAAACTGGCTAGCCATTGAGCTGCTGATACCATTTGTCTGATGCTGACCATTCAGCATTTCAAGTTATTAAACAATCTCTTTTCTGACTTGTCCAGCCATGAAGTCTTGCATTTCTGGGAAGAAACTCAAATTCAAACAATTATTTTATGGAAGCAGTGAGGAATGTGTGTGCTCTTGGACTGCAGTTCCCATCGGCCTTCATCAGCAGTCAATGGTAAGGGATGCTGGGAACTGCAGTTCAGAAACATCTGATGAGCCACACAATTCTCTCTTCTGTTTTAGAAAGTCTCTTCTCAGGCATAATCCAAAGAAGGCTCATAGTCTCCACTGAACAAATGTTGCTAAATAAAGTAGAGCTATTTTAAAATGTATGTTCTGGTGAAATGATGCCTTTATTTCACAGAAACAAATCTTGGTTTCCCACTAAAAATATCCCCAGCAGAAGTTTATATCCAATGATGACTCAATTTTGAGTGTACCTGGATGATAACAATATGTTCTCAAATATGTCTGTTGTTTTATTTTTATCTGCTTGATATATCCTGCCCTTTAATAAGTTCCCAGAGTGTCTTCACTAAAAAGTTACATTACAATAAAACAAATTTCTTGTTACATCCCAACATTAGAAAAAAAACTTGCAGTCCAATACATCTGAAGGATGACAGTTTGGGAAAAACTGATTTACATACACAGAAAGACAGAAAAAGAGAGACAGACAGAAAGAGAGAAAGAGAGGTAGAGATATAAGCTGCATCTGTACTGCAGAAATAATGTAGTTTGACACCGCTTTGTCATGGCTCCATTCTATGGAATACAGTACTGGGATTTGTACTTTGTTGTCATACCAGAGCTCTCTGCCAGAGAAGGCTAAGTGGCTCACAAAATTATACATCCCAGAATTCCATACCATTCAGCCATGGCCGTTAGAGGTGCAGATGCTGCCATAGTCAGACCAAAAGTGCATGCTACCTCTATAGTTGATAAAACCAACTCTGTAAGCAAGGGGGCTGAAGCTGATCCACCTTTGCAAGCTCAATACTGACAACATTTTAACTGTAACTGAATTCTGGTGTAAAATCACTGTTTCTGATTTTAAATGTAAGGCAAAAAATACAGTATTTTCAATTTTTTGTTTATCAATCTGCCCTTGATCTCTTCCAATTTCTCACCCATTGGAGAGTGCATAAGCCTGCCAGGATTCAAAGGTTCGGGCTGTGTGCTCCAGAGACCAAAGCCGGTAAAACAGCATCATGTTGAGGATGACCAAAACCACCAGGCTGCAGGGAAACAGAAATGGGTTGGAAAGCGAAGCGACCACAGAGGTATTTGGGGTGTACCACTTTGGATGGAGAAGGGGAGCAATTACTCACATTCCTGAAAGATACTTCATGTTGAAAAAATGTAATCAACCTTCCATATCTGAAGCTAGTATGACCCTTAAATAAACTGATCAAATCAAGATTGACACCTATTAATTCCTCAAATATGTTTTCTTAAAATGGCAGGTTAGATGGTATTCCAAAGTAATACCTTGGTAAGGGCTAAAAATACAGAGACATTCTAGCCACAATTATGTTAAAATTTGGATCTTTCTTACAACAAATACAAGCCTGACCCATAGCCACTGCCAAACTTGGCCCTACACCTAGAAAGGGTACTGGAACAACATCCTATATGGACCAGAGGCAGAGGAACACTCTGCTCCAACCAGTGATGTAAACAAGTAGGAGAGGATGATCTCAATGTACAGTATGTGGAAGTGGCACCATCAATGACTAGCTCAGTCTATCACCACAGTAACATTTGACAATCTAGACACTGACCTGCATATGTCCTTCTCCTGATCAGATAATGACATTCAAGGTACAAACTTTATTTTTATTGTTATTCCATTCAAAAAGTTCCCTGTGCAACTCTTTCCTGGCCTGCAAACTGAAACGCAGTCAAATTCAGCAAGTTCTTGGATTGCAAATGGGACTCAGGTCCATGCAACAATTTCTGAGGCTTTTATCTGTTATCACTGGTCACTGAGCAAAGATAAAAGAAGCTTGAAGTGTCTAGATCAAGGGAAGTAATTGTACGGCTCTTTCTGCTTTGGTCAGACCTCACCTAGTATACTGTGTCCAGTTCTGGGGACTGCAATTCAAGATAGAAGTTGACATGCTGCAATGTGCCCAGAGGACGGTGACCAAAATGGTAAAAAGTCTGGAAACCATGCTCTATGAGGAGCAGTTTAGGAAGCTGGAGAAGGGAAGGCTAAGAGGTGACATGATAACCATGTTTAAATATTTGAAAAGATGCCATAATGGTGATGGAGCCAACTTGTTTTCTGCTGCTCCAGGGATGAGGACACCAAAGCAATGGATTAGAACTACAGGGAAAGAGATTTCACATACATATTAGGAAGAACTTCCTGAAGGTAAGAGCTGTTGAACAGTGGAATACACTGCCTTAGAAGGTGGTGGAATCTTCTTTTTTAATTTTTATTTGATTATTTTACAATTAAAAAATCGATTCTTGGTATATTTTCTGGGTTTCATACTTCTTTTCGTACGTATCCCCTTCAGTGATGTTTCCACAAAGAAAAAACTTCCTCTTATCCCCATCCTGCCTTATGCTTACCCACTCACCAATTAGATTTTTTATGCACATCTGAAATTTCCGTTATCCCGAATGTACTGCTTATTTAAGTTCCGATATTTACAAAAACAAAATGAGATGTAGAAGAGTAAACATAAAAGTAAATTCCCCTTAATCTCTATCACATTCAGTTTTCTGTCTTTCCGGCTTCCTTACAACCATCTCACTTTACAAAAGGATATTATCGGATACCAATCTCTCTCGACTCTATCAATGTCTTTTTGTTTCACATGCGCTGTAAGCTTATCCATCTCCAATGTGTCCATCAATTTTTGAAGACAGAGATCTAAGTCTGGTATTACATTGCTCCTCCAGTGTCGAGCTATTAAGAGTCTTGATGTTGTTATCAAATAGAGGAGTATTCTCCAATATTTCCTTTCAAGATCAGCTGGTATTTTATTTGACATATTTAGTAAATATATTTCCAGTCGTAAAACAAATTTTATGTTCAGCATTCTTTCAATGGTTATATATATACCTATCAGTTTAGAATCCATTTTATATCATTCTTTCAATTGCGTGTAAAGAAACCAATGCATCTTTGCATCTAGCTGTTGTAATTCTTCCATCGGTTTCATTTGGTATTGTCCATCTTGGATTTTAATAGTCAGATCTTCATAGATTAACCATTGATCTAAATTTTTCCATCTACAGAAAAAGGCTTCATGTGTTTATATCCACAGAGGAATTTTCCTGTCTATCTTTTTTCCCCTCCCATATTTTAATTAGTGGTTTCCTAATTACATGTTGTTGAAATTCTTGATGTACCTTTGTTTTCTCATAATAAAGATAGGCATGCCATCCGTATCTGTTATTGAAACCTTCCAAATTCAGCAGTTCCTGATTTTCAAGTTTTATCCAGTTTGTCAACCAATTCAAGATGTTAGCTTGATAGTAGAGTTCTAGGTTAGGGACCCCTCCTCCCCCTTCTTCTTCTTTAACAGTTTTTAAGCAGAGGCAAGTTGCCCATCTGTGAAGACTGCTTTGATTGTGCATTCCTGCATGACAGGCGGTTGGACTGGATGGCCCTTGGAGTCTATTCCAACTCTATGATTTTAAGAGGAGCAGGGATTTCACAAGATAAATCCATACAAAATGTGTTGACTTCTCCCTGCCTGGTTTAACTGTGTCCCTACCCAATATCTGTTTTGACCTTTCCTCTCCCTATAATGTGCAATGAATAATATTTTTCAGTTATCTTTCTTTCTTTTTTTACTTTTAAAGGACATGTTTAGAAGTATATTTAGTAAAATGTTCAAGTTTTGTACTAATATCCTATGTTTTTCTTTTTAAAAAGTAATGGAAAAATAAGAAGCTATCTAATGTATTGCAAAAAGAAATAATTTTGTTACGCTAACGGAAGGAAATCCAGCATCCAACTATCCATGACTCAAAAATATATTTTAAAAACAGTCCAAAAAAGGAAACCATTTTCCATTTTATATAAGGGGCACTGTTTTACGATGCCATTGTCTATAATGGGACTTGAGGGAACCAAACCCCAGCAGAGACCAAAGGCCCACTGTAAACAGAAGGATAGAGCACCTCTCCACCTTTCTTACATCTTTCTTCTCCACTAGAAGCCTCTCTTTCACATCACCTGTTCCTTGATCCTTCTAACTGGAAATGCTAGGGACTGGACTCAGAGACTTTCTCCAAGCCAAGCATGTGCTGTATCTTTGAGCTACAGTCTCTCCCAGCAGCTTAAGCCTTTTTACATACAGATACGTTGAGTTCAAACCTTATGAGATCACATTTCTCCCCCACCCCCTACTCACATTAAAAGTACAAGGCACAACCAGTTATCAGTATACTCTGCACTGACTTGATATTACTAATATGACATCTCCCTGTGGAAAGTCAGTGGCACGTAGCTCATCAGATCACAGTATTTAAAGACAGCAAACACAGGAATTAACAAATATGGAGATGAGAATGGGTGAGGAAGAGAGGGAATGAGTTCATGCCACTTAGCTGGAGTGATAGCAAGCACCCCATTATTGTTAGGAAACTGCCGGGTGTGATCAGAAAGAATGGTCTGTGACAACCACTCCAGGTTGGCTGCTCCACACATTTAAGTACAGTGGTACCTCGGGTTACGAAATTAATTCGTTCCGCGGCTAATTTCGTAACCCGAAAAACCTTCGTAACCCGAATTGCCATAGGCGCTAATGGAAAAAAAGCCGCGGCTCTGCCGCGGCTCCATTGAAAACAGCGCCGGGGTTTTTTCGTAACCCGAAAAAACCTTCGTAAGCCGAAACAATAAATCCCTATGGGATTTTTTCGTAACCCGAAAAATTCGTAACCTGGGTAATTCGTATCCCGGGGTACCACTGTACTCAAGTGATGGCTGACAACATTAAAATTGGGTTGTAACTGCAGAATGTAATCCCATCTAAGCTAGAATCATGTGTTGTAGCCTGTTATTTTGCACAAGCGATGGAGTTGCTATTGATCTCTCATCTATCTTTTTTCCCTATTCACTTGTCCTCAGGGCTCAGAATATATGTTATGAAAATCTATGGGCGAGATATGAGAAACCACAGAGATGAAGGCAGAGTGGGGCTAAATAGGTTATACAACAGTCAGGGACTTGCATAGTGGTTTATAGAGCATGTTGTGTCTCACTATGATTACCAGGAGCAGATCAGAGAAGGCAAAAATGAGGTAACCATATACAACTTTCTGTACTTTAGTCAGGGTAAAAAAATCAGTCTGGTTGCAGAACTGCACTGCCTTCTTTGCTTTCCTTACAGGGCAGAGCATGTCATATTCTTGAGAATGAAACGACCACTAAGGGGAATGAGCAATCAAAAGATAGCAGAGAGGAAAAATGGAAGACAACAGGAGATGAACAATGACAATAAGCTAAGGGAAAGAGAAGAAAAGGGGACGGTTGTGATGATAGGAATCAAGTCTAAAAGAGCCAAGTAAATAAGGATATAGGCAGATAAATAAACCATTTGTGACTGTGATGGAGGGAGAGAGGTGGGACATGATCTGCAAAGGTCAGTGGCAGAAATGGATGGCATCTGAGTAAGCAGTAGGATCAGTGCAAGATGAGGATAGGTTAGGAACAAGGTTGAAAGGGTGCCTGAGCCAAAGAAGCAAGGAGTGACAATTTCCATACAATACCTCACACATATCCTGTGCGAAGGCAGAAGTAGGAGAAGGAGAAAAAGAAAGGTGTGAACCTTTGCTCCTATTACCCACCCCTGGCAAAACAGAAATAAAAAGACAACCAGAGGATTCTACCATAATGGGCTCCCTTTCCAACACTTTCTCTACTTTTAATGCAAGCAAAGTTACCACCTTTTTGTACCATTTGCACAACAGTTTGAATCTCAGAAACAGGGGAGGGGGTTAGAAACAAAGGGAATATCTTTTTATTGGGGTTAGACAATTTGTTCACCTACACCAGTGCTATCTACTCAAACTGGTACTGGTTCGCTAGGCCTCTGGTACAGGTTCTACCCATCATCTCTTACCTAATCCTTTCAATTCAAACAGCCTGGCATAAACCTGAACCATGAACTACCTGGAAATGCCACTGAACTACCACTGAATTATGATCTCCTCTGGCCATTCTATGGCACAGGAAATAATGTGATAGACAGATATTTACATAGTACATTTTTCTGTGTCAGGCCAGAATTGCTGGAACAATTAATACAGAAAGACAGGCCTTATACCGAGTCAGGCCATTTGTCTATTTACCCAGTATGACATCTACAGCAAGTTCTCAAATGGTGAGGCTTGAGCCCTGGCGGGGTCTGCATAAGAATTGTTGAAAGGGGGTGGGGGTCCCATGACTTGGAGGTCCTGAACCCTCCTCCTCCTCTTCTCCCCAAACTTTTTTTATGTATTAAATTTACACGTGTTGCGTTAAATATTGAATTTACTTAAATAAAACTACTACTGTAATTTGAATGATTTTATTTCCTTATAAAATGTTATACTGTACTATGAATATACATTACTGTGCAAATGAAAATATGCACACTAAACAAACAAAATGCTTTTATTCGTGTACTGCATCAGAGGGGTGTAAAATCTGCATGTAGATCTAAAGGGGACATAAAGGGGACCAAAAGAGTAAAGAGTTTGAGAACCACTGACCTACAAGGATCAGTTCTCTAGGCTTTGTAATACATTTTTTTCCAGCCATACCTAGAGTTACTGGGGATAGAACTAGAAACTTTTCCCCAACAAGACATGTGCCTCCTCTCCCAAGACAAAGGTGCCATACACTGGGTCAGATTTCTCCCCCCACCCCCAAACACATTCAGTATTGTTCACATAGACTACCAGCGGCTCCCCAGTGTTTTGGACACAAGTCCTTCCTTAGCCCTGCTTCGAGTAACTGAAAATTAAACATGGGGCATTTTGTGTGCAAAGGTTTTCAACCACCAAGCTATGATGGCCCTAACTCATAAGGCCTTTTGCTCACAATGAAATTGGCCAAGACCCTTCATTGGCAGATGAAGCTGCAATGACAAAGTTTTACTGTCACAGCTACATCTTCCAAGGTCACTCCCCAAAAACTTTCCTCTTAAGCCAGACAGTGCCCCAGCAAAATGGGTTCTGAGGTGCTGAAGATCAGGGCTCCAGGAAATGATGGCTGCAGCAACAAACTGAGATGGGCAGGCCTTTGGGGTCCTTCTGAGGCTGCTTATCTCATTATGCTCCCATGACTGGGAGAGTACTACAGTCATGTTTCCCAGTGCCCCAATCTGTGGTGGCTCAGAAATTATTTGGCTGGGGTGCAGCCTGACTTAAGACATAGGTTTTTAGAGTCATATTTAGTAATTAATAACTGTAAAGGTGAATTTCAAGAGTTACAAGATCATATCTGACATATAGTCTTGTAAATATTGAACAGGATACCAGTCACGATCTTTTACTCTTCCCTGTTATGCCATCCTCAACATCTACTGCAAATTATCTATGACTTGATGTCACAACCATCCATGCCCACACAACATTGTGACATCTGGGCTAAGGCTGTCTTAAACACAATGACAGGGGATTAAGTGTGTGCTACCGGTTTCGAATGGCAGCGACACGTTTTAATGTATTGTGTAATTTGAGCCAGACCTCTACTATGATCTGTGCAGGTAAACTATCTTGTTGGAGAAAACCTCCAAAGACAAGCAATGTAAGTGCCCCCACCCCCACCCTTTATCTCATCTTGACTATTCCCCACTGCTCTTTCCTCCCAAGGAACTTCCTAAGTCCTGAAAAAATGGACATCACATTCTTCCTTTCAGATGCAGGACACAAGTAGGTAATTTAGGCTCTGGTCTCAATGGTCTTGTAAATGGCATATAGGGGCTTTTTGAAGGCAATGTCTGTTATTTCACTTATTTCCCAATGCAGTAAGCCAGCCCTTCCTCATGTTCTGCTATGTACATTCCTGTCCAGCCTTGACAGCAATATTCCTGGCAACTGTGAGGATCAGAAAAGGCACAGATGCCATTCCACCCCACCCTTGGCCTCCCAATTTTGCCTAATAAGTTCAATCCTACACACACAGTTCTAGGAGAAAGCACGCTAGAATATAGTGGGACTTACCTCTGAGGAAAAATATATATGATAGCACAATTTAACTCACAGCAGACTCTGAGGGAGTTGTGGGGAAAGGAGAATCTTTGGGTTGCATGTGGCTGCTGAACCCCACTTTTGCAGCCCCTGATGCCACACTATAGGTAGAATTTAGTGTAATTTCTGAGCAATTCTGTAACTGAAAACTGGCCAAAATTGCATGCAAATGCTGTGGCTTGAATTCACTCACCCCAGGACCTCCCAACTCCCCCCCCCAACCCATTTGTTTTGGACCAGATTTTGTCCAAAATGCCAGTCAGAAGTAAGGTGATTCCAACACTAGTGCACCCAGCAGTGGTGAAAATTGGTTTCTGCGGCACACACAGTGTGCTCTAAGATTGGAAACAAATAACCTGTAGATCTTTCCATCTTAGTGTGCTCTAAAATTGGGAACAAATAACCTATAGATCTTTCTACATGTTAGAAAGATGCTGGATTCTAAGTCTCATCAGTTTCACCAGGAGTGGTTATCCAGTCATATCAGGGTGACTAAATGTCCCACCTTTGCTCTAAATCCTCTCCAAACAACCCATTCTTGCCTCCCCAAGTCAGTAGCTCACTTACACCATGCTGATGATGAGGATCACTGTGGAGACTGTCTGGCTTTGCCCTTGCTCAGACAGCTGCTCTGAAAGCCGTGAGGTAAGGCTGCCTGCAAGATAGGAGAGACAGAACCACTCAGAGGCTGCTGGGGATAGCATTCTCCCAAACACTGGGCAATCAACCCAAAATGAAAGGGACAAGGAAGGTTGGAGTCTCTAATCTACCCACTTTGCACAGGCAGGGGGATACCTGAGGGTCGAATGGTGCGGCTTGTCCCCTCACCATCGGGTAATGGGGGAATTGGGGGTTCAATATGAGGGGCTCTCCAGCTCAGTGTGCGTTTCCTGCGGCGGAGTCCAGACAAGAGCCCTCGTGGTTCTTTGCCATGGCAGCTCTCCTCTAGCAGGGCTTTCTCTGCCTGCACCAGTGCCAGCTCTGAAACAGTCAAGAGAGAGAGATGTGGGAAGGGCTGGGAAA
This sequence comes from Sceloporus undulatus, assembly GCF_019175285.1. NCBI lineage: Eukaryota > Metazoa > Chordata > Lepidosauria > Squamata > Phrynosomatidae > Sceloporus > Sceloporus undulatus. The sequence goes on from NC_056530.1 coordinate 17,361,960, forward strand.
GGGTCCTCTCACACAAGAGATTGCTTTCTCCCATTTATAAATTTCCCCTCCTCCAAAACATACCCTTGATTTATCCTTCAGATACAGATACAGATACAGATACAAATACAGACATATCCTCCAGAACCATGGCTATCCAAATCATGCCATCTGATTTTTGCATGGCTGGAAACCCACATGTAGTTCAGGGCAGCAGGAGAAATATAGTCCCTTGAACCTCCTGAAAGTACCACTTTGAGGTAAGGGGTGCTATGTTGAGGCTTTGCCACTTATTTCACATACCTAAGTGTTGGAAATACTCTTCAACACCACTCCAGGCGTTTTTTTCAATGAGCGTCTTCACTAGGTTCCACGGCTGCTTCCGATACCGGATCTCAGAGGAGACTCTGTCACAAAGACAGGTTGCCCTGGTCAAGCCAAACCAAGCTTCTATTGCTTCCCCTCACTCTGTCCCCAATTCTGGGATTCTGGGAAATTGAGAAAACCCACTTTTGCAAGGAATGGAAAGGGAGACCAAGCTTTGATTATCTTTTGATCCATAACTGAGGGACCTGGAGGTTTATTCCATCAGCCATCCCACTGAATATGTCTCCTCACTCTCCAAAGACAAGATCAGGAGTAGAATCTGGAAATTTTACTTCTTTTGGACCACAACTTCCAAAATCCCTCAAACAGCATAGTCACAAAAGAAAGTGAAGTTTCCACACTCTGATCAGCAATTCTATCCTAAACTTCTATTGCTCCTTTCCAACAGTTGCTCAGAACCAGATTAAGGCTGGTGAGCAAAGTACACATGTAAAGAAAGGATCTATAGTACAAAATGTAGGGCAACGGGAAATATGCTCCTGGTTAGCTATCACTCTCAGTGGAAAGAGGAAAGCTTGATGGAAGATTAGCATCATCCCTGTTAATCAAAAAGCTCAAGAAGTGCAACCCTGTGAGCCCTGGTTCCACTACATGAATGGGAATGAGATGTAGGAACCAGTACCTGAGCCGAGCCTTGCTTTTGGCCACTGTAGTGATACAGTATCGATGGACTGTGTAGAAGTAGTCCTGGTAGGGGATGCCCTGTGTGATCACTTCTGAATCAATCACACAGCCCCCGCTCTTGGAACTGGCACGGAAGAGAGTCTGGCCATCAGTTGAGGGGGAAGGAAAGAGAAGCAAAAGGGTGACAAATGTAAATTCTGTACTAATACACACATACATACATACAGCCACTACAGGCTAATGCCATGTGCCAGTACTTCCTCTACTACACCCTTCACTGGTCTATAGCATCCTTCCCCATCCTTGTACCTTCTGTATGTTTTAGAATGTAGCTCCCAAGAGACACAGTTAAAATTGTCAAATGCAAGGGAACATGGTGGCGCAATGGTTAAATGCTTGTACTGAAGCCACTCACTCAAAAAAAGGGAGGGAGTGGGAATTTGGAGTCTGGTGTACCTTTATCTACCGTTTCTGTGCCTTTGATTTTATTGTTTTCTCTTTTTATATGCTGTTACCCGCCTTGATCCAACACAGGGAGAGGCGGGTTATTAATAATAATTATTATTATTATTGTTGTTGTTGTTGTTGTTGTTATTATTATTATTAGGCTGCAAGTTCAATACCAGCAAAAGGGCGCAAGCTTGACTCAGGCTTACAGTTGTAAACTGCTTAGACAAGGCTAGTTCAGTATGAAGTGGTATATAAATTAAGCTGTTTATGGGAGTTGACGTTCAAAGTATCTTGGGTAAAGATAACAAGATGGAGTAGTAAGATCTAAGCAGAGATCATGCATCACACATATGGATCATTACACTATGCATACACAGCTCTGCACCTCTCTCCCCTGAGGTAGCTCTCAAGCCCTGTGGGGGATGCTGTACAACGATTACACAGCTGAGCTGGGAGCGGAAGGAGTAGAGACTGCCTCTCATTCCTGTTGCAGTACTCCAGAGGAGGGCAGAATGAGAAACGAAGTTGCCCTTGAGTTATAAGTGTATATGATACCAAGAGGATACCAGTCCTAATGTTCCAAAACATCATTTAGTAGAAAACCCTTCTTGATCCAGCCAAAGTGATGCCCCAGAGACACCTGCCCTCCACCCCACCCCATCTATACCTTATTTTAAAAACTATACATGCATACCTGGGTCTCTACCACAGCAGCAGCCTTGGGGCCTAATGGGTTGTTGATGGGGATGGTATAGGAAATTACACGGCTTTGGTGGCACTTGTTGTCTCCAGTCCATGACGTCAGTGCCACATCTGGGGGCACGGAAGAGGGAGAAAAGGGGAGATTATCAAGACCAAGAACTCCTTGGTTATTACATTTAAACAGTAATGTTCAGTATACAAAACAAGTCAATACACATGCATACACAAAAAACCCAACAACAACCAAGCATATACAAATACTTATAACATCAGACAAGAAATATAAAAAAATGGGGGGGGGGGGAGATTCCTTGTCAAATTATATCATAGAAGAACAAAAGCATACAGCAGCAGCTTGTCTTGATTTTTTTCCATTCCAGACACTAACAAATAATGTTTGTCTTTGTATGTGGTTATGAAGTTTTGGAACCAAATGATTTAAAATAACATATATCAACAAATCACACAGTGTTTAATTTTTACAGTGCGATTTTCCAACCATATCCAACCATAATAGACATCATATGTAGTCAGCATGCCCAACAGCCAGCTGAAAATGCTGAACTGAACTTGGGTCCTTCAGCAGGCCAAAAGGCAACATCTACTACTGAACTACAGGTATTCCATGTGTTTTGAGACTGGAATGAGGAAAAAAAACCAAAGTGCTCTGGGATGCAAAATGGATTTTGGTCCAGGCTATGCAGACCAATGGAAATCAGTTGTGTTCTACTTTTTGAAATGTAAACACTCACCTGAATCCTGCTTCTGAACTCTATGGGATGTGATGTGATGGGGTGAATGGGTCCCCAAAACTTCTCATTATTTATTTGTATATTGATTAGTTACACTTATAACCCATATTTCCACCAAGATGTTCGAGGCAGCACATACAAATGTCCTCACCCCCCACTTTATTCACATAACAATTCTGTGAAGTAGTTCAGGATGAAAAAGAGTCTGGCCTAAGGTCACCCAGTAGATATCATAGCTTAGTAGGGATCAGACCCTGAATCTCCCAAGTCCCAATTTGACATCCTAGTAACTAGAACACACTAGCTCTCCTCACCTGTGAACTTCCGCTGATCCAAAAAGCTATGTATGAACTGAGAGTCGCTGAAGAGCATCTGCTGAAGCCTCTCTGCTCCGACATGATAAACAGTATTAATCAGCAATCGCCCTGGCAGGTCTGAAAAGAAGGCGTCCACCTCGGCTTGAGGAGAAGGAGGAAAGGCAGGTGGTTGAGGTGCAGGCTGCCTAGATTCTAGTCCAAGATTTGGAAGGGAAGTAGGCTTAATGGTTAGAGCAGGACTGGGGCCGCCCTCACCTTCATCTTGTGTGGAAGTGGAGGAATTGCTCATGTCAGTGGGGAGTTCCTCACTGGGAACAGGTTCCCCCTCCAGGGGGGACACTGGTGTTCCTCGTGATAAGTCATCTTGGGGAGGTTCAGTCACTGAGGTCACTGTGTGGCTGGATGAGGCATCCACTTGGCTGTCTGTGTTCTCTTCTGGGTCCTCTGCCAGCTTAAGGGAAATGCACAGTCAGTGTTAGTTACACATCTGAGCTGAAAGGATTGGAGGAAAGATTTGCTCTCCCTGGAGATGAAAATATCTAGTGAATATCTGATATTCACATCCAGAGAGGTAGCAGCCAGTATTTGATAATATCTTGATAGCTAGCATACAGTAAAAGTAAAGACCTGATAAACAACATGCAAGAAATATTAGGAGATTTTACTTATCTGACTCAGATCTCAAAAAAGTGACTTTTTGAATGACAACTCATAGAATCTGCCAACCAGCATGACCATACTAGCTGGAGGAATTCTTTGGAGTTGTAGTTCAAAAAATATAACTTTTCCCCCAAACTTTGACTTAGCTTTCCATAGCCTATCCCTCGGCTTCCTTTTTCACTATTGCCTGAATGGCAATTCCATCCTCTCTCTGGGTTTTCCGATTGCTCAACCTAGGCTGGTTCTCATCTAAATTAGGATCTCATCAATCTATTGACTTTTGCCTCCTTTCCATTGCTCCTTAGGTTTTAGATCCCAAGGAAGAATGTAGAATCGATAAAAGAAGAGGCAAACATAGGAACCCTGGCCTTATGCATTTCCAGTTTCTGCTTGTACTGGATGCTCTTCTAAACGGAATGAAATAAATGGAGAGAATGATAGATAACTTCATTTCTTTTCCAGAGTAACTATAATGATTTAGTTACAGGGGGCGGCCTCATTAAACAGCAAAGGAGAATTATAACATGGTTTATGGCTTGGGCTGCATCTCATGGTGCTCAAGAGTCAAAAAATGGGTGGGAAGAGATTGCAGTTTGGACCATAGATCAGTGGCTGACAGCATGCAGATTTTTTTTAAAGAAACTGAAGGGAAAAAGCTATTGTGTTTACTTTTGAGAAATGGGAAATAAACATTGACTTTTTAAAAATTGTAACTATGATGGTAGCTAATGTTGGCAAATCATTTGGAAGTGTAAGTAAATACTTTTAAATGAAACTTTCAAAGCTCTGATTGTAATATGGGACAGTAATACTCCATACTGCTTTAGATCATGCTTGTTGTAATCTAAGACAGGAATGGTCCCGTCTATGAAGTTCGAACCATCCCTTTTTTGCTCAAAAACAATCTTGTGGTGCACTACTGTTGTTGCATGCCTTCAAGTCATTTCTTAACTTAACTTCTAAATGGACATGAATATGATTATGTTGTAAATCTATAATTTTCTTAAAGCACATCTTCATAAACAAATTTTAGCAAGAAGTGTTTAAATATCTCAATTTATTCTGAGGATCTTCTCTAGATGTTATTCTTGGATAGTTCCCAATTTTGTAGGATTTGACCAAGCAACAGCAACGTTGCAAAGCTGAAAATCTAAAAACAATGCAGATTTGAAAGCTGTACTTAAAATTGCATCTGTTTTGGCAGGCAAAGAAAATGGTTTTATTAAGTGAAATACAATCTATCCATCTGAATCAACTTGGACTCCTCCCCAGTCATGTTTTTATTTTAATTAGTGGGGAAGCTTCCTCTCTTTTTCACTTGGTTTTCTCTTTATCTTCATTTGATTTCTAGGCTTATATATCTGTAGGGTGGGTACAAAAAAGTTTAACAAATACTGCACTATATTAAGAAATATATTTACTTTTCATTTGGTGGTTCAATCTTAATTTCAATATTACTATGGTAGTATACTGCTGTTAATCCCAATTAGAGTAGACCTGTTCAGACAATTGTTGAATGGTGATTCAACACATAAATAAATTAAATTGATTCAATGGGTCTATTCTAGTTTGAACTACAATAGAATTGGGCCAATGTGTGCTTGTATGCTTGTAAATTAGAAATATATGTGAAGAAGTCAGTAGAGTACAGACTGGTGGGGGATACCACGATAGGAGTTAGAAGACTCCTTGGGTGCCACAAGCCACAATTTTCCTACTTCTACTCCACAGCAAACAATTCAAATAAAATTGTCTCTTTCTATCTAAACTAATATTCCAGAGTAGAGGGCAGTATGCAAAATGAAGTGACACTACAGCAGAGGGAGGAGAAAGAGAAGTTATACAAAGCAAAGAAGTCTATTCCAATTATCCCATTTTGCCTTATTTATTCCAATAGCAAGGCACTGGACTTCAAATCCTTTTTCTGAACCCACTGGTATCCTCACCGAGGTGGTCCCATCACTACTGCTGGCCAGTGAATTGATGCTCTGAGTGGCATCCCTTTTGTCCAGTAGCGGGCTGCTGTCAAGCTTGAGGTCTGAGGTGCAACGGGAAGTCAAGTCAGTCAGGTCGATGACATCTCCAATCTCTTTAGGGCTTCTGTTGGAAGGACACAGTGGAGAAAAGGATGAGTGACAAATAGGGCTGGTGTAAAAAGGGAGTGGAAGGACATTCCCTCATCAGCTGAGTGGCAATTTAAGTCATTGAGATACTGCTACATCCTGGTATCAACTTGACATGTCAGATGCCCAAGAAGTTGGGAAAGTTTTCCAGAATGTCAGCAAAGGAAAGAGAGATTGTAGAGCTATAACCTCAGGAGGCAATATATTGGTCAGATCCACATAATGGCAAAGCCAGGCTATGATTTGTTTGATTCTAGTTTGTTGCTTACTCTGAACCCATTCCTGCAAACAAACCATGATTTGTTAGCTATCTGCAAACTATGCCATGGTTTATTTTAAACTTACACACTCTGGTCTGTTAAAGCACTGCTTTTTGTGATGTCTGAACCCAGTACTGCTCTTGTTGTTATTGAAATAAGAGAGAATAGAGAGAGAGAGAGACCAGAAACTTGGGAGGGGGAGCATCTCTCTTCTCTGGTTGTCTGTAGGATGATAGCTAAATAAATAAAATATGACTGACATGAGCCACAGTGTACTGTGATGTGCAAATGTGGCCACTGTCATGGGGGGACTCATACAACTTATGATATCAGCAGCCACACCATTCAAAAATTGTACTCCAGCATCTTCCATCACATTTCAAGATATTCCAGAGAGTGCCTTCTACATCATACAGTGAGGCCTTTTTAGCTATAAAAAACAAACAAACAGGTGACCCTAAAAAGGGCACCTCAGCCCACATGTATCAGTCACCCAAATCTAGCTTCCTGGTTGTCTGTTTATAGACATAATCTATCAGAAAGGGCCTCCATGGTTCAGACAGTGCCTTATTCTGGAAACCAAAATAGAAAGTAGTATTACAGGGGCCAAGGCAAAATCCAGTTTTAGTACTTCTTATAAAAGACAAATTGAAAACAATGGAACTTAAATTAGTTGTGACTTAGAAGTCCCATTCATTCAACAGATCAACTCCTAACACTGGATTTAAGTCTACAGAGTGAAATACTTGCTACTGTACATTCAACAAGTTACAAATGGTGTTGGGAAGACTATCCTCAGTCTCTTGAGTGGATAAGTTCTAAATGCCTATAACTACACATTCCCTGCACTGGAGCTGCACACTTTTAAATGAAAACACCTTTACTGAACAAGGAAAGCAATTTCATTATATGTTTAGGGAGCTTTGACATGTTTTAGGCTGAGGAGTGGTCTTTTTTTTTTTAATGAAGTGACCAGATGTCAGTTTCAGTTTTTCAAAAAAAGCCCCCTGGACCTAAAACATGTCACACACCGTCCCCAAAAGAAGCTGTCTCCCACATTAATCAGTAGTGATGGGCTGTGCACAGTTCATAAATAAACTTTGTTCACACAAAAACTGTGGGTCAAAATGAGCACCATACTTTGCTGTACATCTACCATGATGTAAAATTCTTTGGCTCATCACAACTAATCCACATGCTAAATATTGGCTAGCCTTGTTCTAAGGCTAAGGGTTCAGGTTCTAGCATCTTCCATACTTAAGGTGGGAAAGCTATGAAGATTTTGAAAAGCTGCTGTCTTTTGCTTATCAAGAAAGGGATAGATGCATCCAAGGGCCTCATTCAGTGGAATACAGCTCTGTACACCCAGTTATTGGACTACAGCTCCCAAAAGATCTAGCTGCCATGACCAACGATCAGGGAATCTGGGATTGGTGCAAAACATTTAAATAATGTGAAGTTGCTACAGAGCTATTATACTGTAATGAGAGCCAGTATGGTGTAGTAGTGGGAAATTGGAGTGGGACTTACAAGATGCAGGTTCTTGTCCCCGACTCTGATCCACTGGTTAATCTTGAGCAAAACTTGTGCTCAACTTGACCTACCTCACAGTGGTGTTGTAAGAATAAACTGAAGAAGAGAAGAGCCATATATACTGTACTGAACATACTGGAAGAAGGTCAGCATATAAATGTAACCAATAAGTATATAAATAAAGTCTCTTGTACCATTATAGTCACACTCCATGCTAAGCAAAACCTCTGAAGTATTATGATATTTATGGGGCCATGAACACTCACCCCAAGCCATTGATCTCATCAACAGGAGAGACATAATCATCATCCTCACTGGTGAGGCCCAGTTCAGAGCCATAGCACTGGTGGACAATGTGCCAGAGCTCCCGGGGGGACAAAGTCTGAGGGAAGAGCATGGCATTAGCACAAAAGAGCAAAGATGGTGCAGGAGTTAAAGAGCTTGAACAAAATTAATCTCAGGTTATTTGTTTAGACAACGGTACATAGACACATGCATCCTTATCTAGACCCCAATTTCCAAAACCAAACTCCTGTTTCAGAATATGCACAGATTTCTCTCATATATACATAGTTCCAAGGTGGAACCTCACTGAAAAAAACCAAAACATTGATTGCTTCTGTAACAGTTATCCATTCATCCCTACCTTCTCCAGGAGAGCATTCTGCCAAAGGCGAAAAATCAGCATGAAACAACGGTCACGGGCACCAAATGATGTGAAGAAATGCTGGGAATGGCAAGAGAGAAGAGAACATGAGATTCAATCCAAAACAGATATTATCATGATGAGGATTACTAGTTTCTAGCTTGTGTATCAACCATAGTTGTTTCTGGAAACACAGAAAGAATATATAATGTGAGGATGGACAGGGAATCCTACTACTAAAAATCCTGGCTTTTTAAAAAATGTGATTAATTCATCATTTCCTCTCTTTTAGATCATTTCATATGTATTCCAGATGCAGTACTTTACTTATGGCTTTTTAACTGCATGAACAAATGCAAACAATTCTGAAAAAATGAATGAAAATAGAAGCTTAAAAAAGAAGCTTCTAGTTTTTTAGGATGTCTTTGAAAATATGGAGAGAATGGCTGACATTTGTCAAAAATGGGTAGAATTATCCTAATGGGGGTGGGAGGCAAGGGAGAGGAAGAAACAATGTTATTTCCCCAAAGTCCCATCAATTCACACCAGCGAAGGAAGTAAGTCTTTCAATTAGCAGATTTTTACACCTCTTCCCATTAAAACTAATAAAAAACAAATGAAAGAGTATTGAAGCCAATTAAAATTTCAGACTGGTTACAGGGCTCAATCTTTGGGCACACCAAAGACATTAGAGAGCTTTTGATTCTATGAATATATAATCGCACAAAAATAGTAAATGGACAGTCTGCCCTCCTTAATGGTGGACTTGCCATCCATGGATTTCATTATCCATAGATGGCAAGCCCTCATTTTAGTTAATGGCAGCATGTGCACATGAATGTGCTAGCAAGCATCGCACCGCCATTACTTTCAATGGGACTTGAGCATGCATGGATTTTTGTATCTGCGAGGGGGATCTGGAACTGATCCCCCGCGAATACAGAAGCCTGACTGGACTTTGGATTTTACTGTCACTCCTTCAACAGCTGCTTTAAGTTGAACAACAGGTCTGCCAGTGCAGAAATAGGGTACAGTATAGTAGGTATGCAGTGGCTCAAGTGGTTAAGACGCTGACTGTTGATTGCAAGATCAGTAGGTTGGCAGTTCGAGGCCTGGGTGTTGCATGATGGAATGAGCTCCCGTCACTAGTCCCAGCTTCTGCCAACCTAGCAGTTTGAAAGCATGCAAATGCAAGTAGATAAACAGATACCACTCCGGTGGGAAGGCAAACAGCATTCTGTGCAATCATGGTAACCACATGATCACAGAGTAGTCTCTGACAATGCTGGCTCTTTGGCTTAGTAACGGAGTTGTGCACCACCTCCTATGGTCAGACACAACTTGTCAACGAGGAATACCAATTGTAGCATATAGTACCAACAGAGTTCCTTCCAACTTAGAGAAGCTGCAGGAGGAGCAGTGATAAAATCCAAAATGAATTTTCTGACCCCAAAGGCATTGAATTTTTGTATTTCTGCTATGTCTTTACTGCCCTTCCTATTGGGTTAACAGGGACACTGGGTGGGGGGAGTTGTGTAATGGGACCTTTTATCTCAGTCCACCTTTATTACTATCAACACTTGATTAATTAAACTGCTATGACTACATCACAATGGCTGTGTATCAACAGTTGCTAACAAAGGAATCCTGGTATCTACAAAATTCATGCACAAAAGAAATGGAAGGGAGAGGAATCTGTCAATCATTCTTTAATCACTCTCACAGCAAGTACAGCAGTTGATTAAGCACAATTAAGGGGCACGTTATTCCACATAAAGTGATCCTGAGTATGTGCCCTAAAGGGACCGGTCACACCCTCCTTGGCTCCATGTACTTCCTCCTATGTGGGATATTGGACCTCTGGCTGGGTCAGCAGATCAGAATCAGCCCAGGAAAGATAATAGCCACACCCTCTGCAGAGATGAATCTCTGGCATGAAAGCATTTTAGTTGAGGAATAGGTTGGAGCAAAGACACCAAGAATGGAAGGGAGGGGGTTAGAAATCGACAACCTTGGCATGGGTCAAAGTTCTTGCTCATCTTAATTATAATCTGTGAATCTCTTTGGTACAGGGAGAGGCAATTAGCAGAACATTCAGGTTTCTGTCTTGCACACTGTGCCCCTGTGCTTCAGTATTTGCTGGAGAGCAAAGCTAAGGAGAAAGCAGGACACAGAGATGTAATTAGGATCAGTTCTGCAGAGGTGATACACACAGCATGCTTGAGTAGGGAGGCTCCCAATCCTGAGGAAGAAGAAGGGGGAAGAGGACAGGGATTCTTTGCTGCTCCCTCTGACTGCAGCCTCTATGTTTTTCCTAATACAACTCCAAATAAGCAGTCATGCACAGCTTTGAAATGATCGATGTGCATCAGTCACATTAGAAAGAACACAGTGATCACTGCAGTACAGAGCCAACCAATATTATAACATAAAGGAGGCAGAGCAAGATGTCATCTAAAAGACGGATTTTACTGGCAAGGGCGATGCTACCACCTGCTTTATATACATGGGGGCTCTGGGTTGCAATCCTAATTGTCCTGACTTGGCAGCAACCTCCACACCACCAATTCCTCTTTAAAACAAGGTGCACTTCCAGGAACACACTTCAAGACAATGTTCTATGTAAGACCTGTTTTAAAGAGAAATTGCATGGGTAGGGTGCTGTATCCATCACAAATGTGACAGAAACCGGTGGGGAGGGGATGATGGGGAGCTCAGGTTGCTCTCCTTTGAACTACCATCACAACAAATTGTCAGATGTAATGGAAGAAAAATATTTGTTATCTGAAAAGTACAGAGGATACTACGGCTGGGAAGGCTGAGATGGGCATGTGCAGGCAGGCAAAAGTAAGAAATTCAAAGTTAATGTACAATATTTACATACTGAGATATAAGGCAGAATGTTAAAAAGTAAAATACTAGCATGCAACACAAAAACAAATCCATAACCTGAGAGTCTTGTGCGGCCATGTTCTACAATACACTATCCACATAGAAACTTTGAAACTACAACAAGCATACAGGGTAGGTCTACTATCTCACCTTTTCGGTCTCAGTGCAAATCTGGATTGCATTGGGAATCAGCTTGGCTGTCTTCTCTTTCTTTAAGCATGTCACCTCCTTGAGCTGAATAGAGATCTGTTGTGGGAAGACAACACAAGTTACAGGCTATAGAGAAAAGGGGCTTTTTTTCCAGACCTTTGCCCTCTGACAAGATACTCACAGTGGTTTCCCATCGGAAGATGTTGCTGTAAAAGCAGATCCAGTTCTCTGACAGGTAGAGTCGTCCTTGAAGCAAGATGTCACGTTGCAATGCGCAGGAGTAATCTGAAGAGAGAAGATACATCAGAAGCTGAGAGGAAGGAGTCAGGTAAACAGAAGAGGGAGCAATGGATTCAGGTTGAATTGCGAGTTTGGGGAGAAGTAAACTATAGCAGAACTGTATAAGGACTGGACCTGTAACTGTAAGGGTTGTAGGCAACAGGTGCTGGGTTCTGACTATTTTCTTCTCCATCACTGTCAACAGTAGCATCAACACCAATACCCAGCTAACCTACTGTCACCATCATTTTAATGCATATGTTGCTTTATGATTTCATGGTAGTATACAAGCACATAAAACACTAATTCAAAAAATGAACAATTCTACTATAATAAAACATCACAACACAGAATTCCAATTTTTTTTAAAAAATCACCAACTTCCTTACAATGTCTGAGTGATTAAAAAAAAGTTTTAACCTGGCAGAAGACTTGTTTGACAGTTTCACAGGCAGGGCACCAGACTGCCAATGCCTTTTATCTAGCACCTCTCATACGATGGGAGCATCCTAACAAGGAGACTGGCAAGAAGGAGGCTGGCAGGTGATTAGAGCAGGCAGGCATTTTACACAGAGGTTTATATGACTGAGGAATGGGTGACTCTCCAGGTGTTGTTGAACTACAACTTCCATTATGCCTCACCTTTGCCCTTTCTGTCCAAGACTGATGGAGTCTATAGTCCAATGACATCTGGAGGTCCACCGTTTCCTCACGTGGGAAGAGCGACTGGATATGTGTTCTAGTGTAATATTTCTTGCAATCTGAACACTCTGCTTTGTTAACATAGCCTGAGACTGCATTAGGTTTTTCAGAAGATGCATCACCCCCCAGCTCAAACAAAAGCTTATGCTATTGCATACCTGTTAATGTCTTTAAGGCACCACGGGAGCCTTTCCCATTTCTATTGTCCATGTATTTACTATAATATTAATTTTGTTGTGTAATGGTGATTTTAATAGTGGGAGTGGTGATTATGTTATAGGGAGAACATTAGTGCCTCAAAGACACCTTTGGCATCCAGATACAGGATATCAGAAAGGCTGCAATTGGCTAAACAGGAGATGCTGAAATTGCAGACTTTAGTTGAATTAATAATAATTTGAACCCAGGAATAAGACAGGATAGAGATCCATGGGAACTGCATTTCTGAGAAATCTAACAGGACATTCCTAGCATTCTTGCCAAACTATATTTCCCAGGATTTTGGGATAAAGTCTCTAGAAAACCTTTAAACTGACACAGGGGCTTTTCAGACAGCCCCAAAGGGGTGGGATGGAGCTGCCCCGTTTCAGTCAGATTGGGGCCGCAGCAACTGCACACTGGGGGCCAGATCTGGCCTTTCCAGGGTGCAAAAAGGAAAAGCAAAAAGCAGCTTTTTTTGTGCCCTGGAAAGGCATCATAGCCACGCTGCTGCAGCTTGTCAGTGCTCTTTTGGCGCTGCGTTGTATGGATGCAGCAGCAGAGGAGTGCCATGATGCCATGCACCGTGTGGAGCAGCATGCGGCATCATCGCGCTCTGGGGGGTGGAGTCAGGGTGTGCGTCATGTGGACACTACGCCCCGACTCTGCCCCCAGGCCAGCCTTGATGGCCCATCTGAACAGGGCCACAGAGCCAACATTTATGTGTCTTTATGTGTAGACAGATACACAGAAGTACATGCTAGGTATCTGGGAAAGGGAGAGCAGCAAGATGCACTGGTAGAAAACAATACACATGTTGGAGATCATTCAAAATGAATGACTTTTTCCAGTCTGTGGATTCAGTCTGTGGATTCAGTCTTATTATTGGATCTATACCTATAAATATGTTTTTATAAAGTCCACACCATATGTATCCACTCTCTTCTATGAGATTCACCCACTTTGTAATCAGATCTAACTATTTGGTCCAGCCAGAACTGGAGCAAGACTATTTGCTTTCTGAGACAGAGTAGCAAACAGCAACTCCCAACAAACTGAATGTGCATGGTACCCAAATTTATCCATGTTGTTTGGCATATGAGGCAGAGAATCCCACAAAAATCTCTTCCTATCCTTGGCAGTACACAGACTATAAGAACCAATTAAATAACTGATAATCTGCTGCCCTTTCATGAAACTCCAAATCTCATCATGTCTAATGGTAGAGCCTAAAGCACAGCTCTGCCACTCCCTGTCCTCTTACCTACAAGGAGCCGTTCAGCTTCAGGCAGCCCCTTGAAGATCCTGCGGAAATCCTCATTGCGTTGCTTGTAGGTGGGGCTCAGCATCTGCCAACAAGAATCGAGCTCTTCAGAATGGGAGCTTCCTTTAGTGTCCCATCCCAACATCTCCATTAGATTCATCCCCCAAGACCCAGTTCTAAGGACTGTACCTATATGCCCACTCCTACTACCATTCAGGACACTGGGAGCCATGGGATGGGTGAGAAGAAATACGTATTATGTGTGGGGGACATCTTATGGCATGGGGGCAGAGCTCAAAAAGTTATGGTTTTGAACTGAAACCCCCAGAATCCCTCAGTTAGTACAGCTACTGACCATGTTAGCTGAGGATTCTGGAAGTTGCAGCCAAAAAGGAAAAGTAACTGAACTACACCCAAATATTCCTGCTAAGAAATAAAAATTCCCAGAAAGACAGGATTACATTATTATCATTACCACCACCAGCATTAGCAATATCTTCATCACTTTAAGCATTGCTGACTTCTTTAAAGCTCAAAATCACATATAGGGATCCACCACTTTATCCTTTTACAACAACCATTTGGTAATTAGACTGAGAGAGAGGCCCAGTGTCATTCAATGACCAGAGTGGATTTTTGAAATGTATGTCTCTGTGCCATATACTGCATATTTTCTGTCTACTTACAGATGGAGTGTGTGTGTGTGTGTGTGTGTGTGTGTGTGTGTGTGTACTAAGTGCGGACTTGTACCAAAACCTCAAGCAAACAGAGGGAAATGATCAAGAGCATTTCCAGATAGACTTTGTTGCCAAGAAATCAGAGCTTAGGGAAGATCCTCTTTTGGTGGGGGGAGAGGCGGACTATTTACAATGAGCCATGCTGGCCAAGGGATTTTGGAAGCAGGGAGCTAGTGTGGTGTAGTGGCTTGAGCAATGGACTGTGACTCTGGAGACCAAGATTCAAATCTCTGCTCAGCCCCAGAACCCCATTGGGTGACCTTAGGCAAATCACAACTTCAGAGGGTGGCATTGGCAAACCCCCTCTGAAGAAACTATTGGTCAGAAGTCAGAACTATAAGTCAGCATCACATAGTGGTTTGAGTGTTGGATGTGACTGGAGACCAGTGTTTGAGTTCCAGCTTGGCCATGAAACCCACTGAGTGACCTTAGGCAAGTCACATTTGCTCAGCCTCAAGGAAAGGCAATGGCAAGCCTCCTCTGAACAAATCTTGCCAAGAAAACCCATGATAGGTTCACCTTATGGTCGCCATACGTCAGAAAGGACTTGAAGGCACACAACACAAGTTGGAAAAGACTCAAAGACACATAGCAATAACAAAACTCCCAAAGTAACTATTCTAAGCCCTGTTCAAAATCTATTTCATGGAGGGGTGGGGGGAGCCAGGAAAGCTGTGTCCTTTGTTTATAACACTCTCTGCCCCTATCTAATTTTTGGGATATGAAAGACTAATGATCCCATATGAAAGAGGAAAAGTTAATGCCTTTTGGAGAACAATGGTAAGAGAGTAATAGTAGGGGTTGTCCCTGCTGGAAGCTACCTTAACATGACCAGAGAGCAAAACAACAACAACAACAACAACAACAACAAAACACCTCAATTTTTCACAACATTGTTGGGTTGCATGGTTGGAGTCTTCTGTAGGTTTTTTGGACTATGTGGCTGCTTTCTGGAAGAATCTATTCCTGATGCAGCTATGGCTGGCATCTTCAAGAGGATGGTGGCATGGAAGTGTGTGGAGCATATATACCTCTGGGATCCTTGTTTGGGAGGAAGTAGTTTTTACGTGTTAATAATAGTGTAGTTAGTTCATGTGTTGCACTGTGCTGAATGGTGTAGCCTGGACATGTGTTGGGAGTGTGTGATATGCAAGGCGGATTTGTGTCTATTTAAATGGTAATCCATTGTCTGTGGGGGAAACCCCTTGAGCCTGGATGGTGCTCATTTGCTTGTGTTGAGTCTTTTGGTGTTTTTCCTTTGCATCTTCCCCCCCACAACACACGTCTGGGGTGTGCCACTCAGTACAGTACAACATACAAACTAACTCCACCATTAACATGTTAAAAAACCACTCGCTCAACAAGGTCACACAGGTAGGCAACCTCGGCCCGTGGGCCAGATGCGGTCCGGGCGAGGCCTTGGGACCGGCCCCAGCCGGTCCCTGCCACCGATTGCCGCCGAGGCCTTGGGGGGCAATGGTCATAGAAGCCTCAGAACATGCATTTATTAAACATTTTTTTAAAAGTCTGCAAATTTTTTCGCTTGTCCTCCATTTTTTTAAAAAAGTGTCTTCCATTTGAAAATTTTGTCCTACATTTGTCTTTTTATTTATATATTTAATTTTTTTTAAAAAAATATTAATTATTTTTTTTTGGCTTCGCCCCAGTTGTCTGAGGGGACAGCACGGCCCCTGGCTCAAAAAGGTTGCCTACCCCTGGTCCACACACTTCCATGGCCACCAACCTCTGTCCAGGCCCAGTTGCAGGCGAAATGTCAAGAATAAGTCTTCCAGAATGCAACCATACAGCCCAAAAAAACCCACAAAAAAACTAGGAGTGGAGTAGCTGATGAGGAAAAGGGAGAATGGGAGGGTTGGGGCAGAGAGAGAGATAGATAGATAGATAGATAGATAGATAGATAGATAGATAGATAGATAATCGTCGTCCTTTTGGCTAAGATCAAGTGTAGTGTTTGATAGATAGATAGATAGATAATAGGAGCAGACAGCGAAGAGAGAGAGAGAGAGAGAGAGAGAGAGAGAGAGATGTAGGCAGGCAGAGATAGGTAGGCAAAGAGACAGATAGGCAGGCAGGCTGAGAGAACAGCGGGGGGAAGGCAGATAGACAGACAGGAAGGCAGAGGTAAGGTAGGTAGGCAGACAGACAGATAGACAGGAAGGCAAGCAGAAGTAGGTAGGCAAACAGAGGGAAAGATAAACAGGCAGGCTGAGAGAGAAAGAGAGAGGCAGATAGATAGATAGATGATAGATAGATAGGCGGGGCGGGCGGGCGGGCTGAGAGAGACGGGGGGTGGTAGGCAGGCAGGCAGGCAGATAGATAGAAGATAATAGATAGATAGACGAAGAAGAGGAGGACGGGAGGAGGCAGAGGTAAGGTAGGTAGGCAGACAGACAGATGACAGAAAGGCAAGCAGAAGAAGTAGGTAGGCAAAGCAGAGGGAAAGATAAACGCAGGCTAGAGAGAAGAGAGGGCAGATAGATAGATAGATGATAGATAGGGCGGGGGCGGCAGCTGAGGAGAGAGGGGGTGGGTAGGCAGGCAGGCAGGCAGAGATAGAGAATAGATAGAGAGGGATGACAGACAGATAGACGGGAAGGCAGAGTAGGTAGGTAGGTAGGCAGACAGATAAGCGACAGGCAGGCGAGAGAGAGAGAGTGAGGTAGCAGACATATAGAGTGACAGATAGATAGACAGGAAGGCAGGCAGAAGTAGGTAGGGGCAAGCGAAGGAAAGATAGATACACAGGCAGGCTGAGAGAGGGGGCAGATAGAGAGATAGAGGATAGATAGTAGACAGACAGATAGACAGGAAGGCAGAGTTTTAGGTAGGTAGGCAGACAGACAGATAGACAGAAGGCAGAGAGAAGTAGGTAGGCAAAACAGAGGGAAAGAAAGCAGCAGCTGAGAGAGAAAGAAGAGGCAGATAGATATATAGATAGATAGATAGGCGGGCGGGCGGGCCGGCTGAGAGAGACGGGGGGTGGGTAGGCAGGCATGCAGGCGAGTAGATAATAGATAGATAGACAGACAGATAGACGGGAAGGCAGAGGAGGTAGGTAGGAAGGCAGACAGATAAGCAGAAGCAGCAGGCTGAGAGAGAGAAGTGAGGTAGGCAGACATATAGACTGACAGATAGATAGACAAGGAAGGCAGCAGAAGTAGGTAGGCAAGCAAGAGGGAAAGATAGATAAACAGGCAGCTGAGAGAGGGGGCAGATAGTAGATAGATAGATAGATAGATAGATGATAGATAGATAGATAGATAGATAGAGAGAGAGAGAGAGAGAGAGGCGGCCAGACCTCAGCAGGCAGAGACAGAAGGGGGTATGGCAGCAGCAGATAGCTAGATAGACAGGAAGGCGGAGGTAGGTGAAGGCAGGACAGATAGACAGGAGGCAAGCAGAAGTAGGCAGGCAAACAGAGAGACAGATAGATAACAGGCAGGCTGAGAGAGAGGGGGAGGGGGGAGATGAAAGAAAGAAAAAAGAAAGAAAGAAAAAAGAAGAAAGAAAGAAAGGCAGAGATAGGAAGGTGGGGGCTGCTAGACAGATGCATACACAGAACTACAGAGAGGGGGGGGGGCAGGCAGGCAGATCCAGGAGCAAAGAGCAAGCTCTCAGCAGCAAAGTTTCAGAGAAGCCGGGAGGCAGAGGGAGGCGGTGGGTGGTGTCTCTTACTCTGTCCAGACTGGGGTTGAGGCGGCCTGCTGCTGTGGGCCAGCCCTGGTTCTGATCAGCCCTGGCTTGAGGGGCAGCCCAGGCGGCAAGGGCTGTGGGGGGAGGAAGGGGCAGGAAGGGGAGGAGAGGAAGGCAGAGGGAGGGAAGGAAGGAAGGAAGCCGTTGTCTCCGGAGGCAAGGGCAGGAGGGCTGGGGGCCAAAAGGAGAGAGGGGGGGGAGAAGCGTCTGCTGGGTCCCTGCTGCGGAGGGAGGCCCTGGGAAGAGCGCAGGCGGGTGAATCGGGGCAAAGCGAGGTCCCCCCGCTTCCCTCTGCTGTGCTCCGGGGAGGCCTCCGGGGGCAGCCGCAATGGCTGAGCGAGGCAGGAAGCCAAAGGGCGTGAAAAGAGGAGAGCAGCCCCGGCCTTAACCCCCTCCTGCCTCCTCGCCAGGGCCAGCCACGTCCTCCTTTTTGCAGGACGCGTCCTCCAAGACCTCCTCCAAGGGGCCTCCATTCGGAGCAGGGCCCAGCAGCAGGGACTCAGGCCCAGCATGCAAAGAAACTGTGCTTAGACTCAGTATGGGAGGGACTTCTTGGAGCACCTTTGGAGACTCCCTGGAGGAAAGAAGTTGGCAGCAGGAGGTTTTGATAGACCTCTGTCCACTTTCTCAGATGCATCCTCCAAAGACCTTGAGGAGTAGTTAAGTCTGAAGGGGGGCACATTGAGGATGGAGCCAAACTTGTTTTTCCTCCGCTGCTCCAAGAATAGGACCCATGGAGCAATGGATGCAAGCTCTAGGAACAGAGATTCCAGCTCAACAGGAGTTACTAACAGACAGTACTGACACTGGAACATATTCCCTTGTAGAGTGGTGACATCTCCTTCTTTGGAGGTCTTTAAACAGAGGCTGGATGGCCATCTGTCAGGATGGTTTGATTGTGAGTTCCTGCATGGAAGGGCCTTGGACTGGATGGCCCTCTTCCACCTCTATTGACTTTATCAGGGGTTTAAACAGCTATTTCCCCATGAAATCGTGCAATACATTGCAACTAAAGTGCCATTATCCCAGGAATAAACAGGCAACAAACAGCAACAAATCCTTCACGGGGAAATCCACAAATGTTTTGTTGCTGTTTATTCAGCGTTGAGACATCAGTGTAAAAATGTTAATCCCAATTGATTCTATGCTTCAAAGTAGACTTAAGTCTAGGAAAGCTCGTGCTGCCAATTTCATTCTTACCAAGAGTGGTAACGCCAAGTGGCACAGAAGGCCTGCAAACAGCTGCCCAGTGTGGCAACGGAGTGCCCAAGGTAATGGGGGAATGTTGGGGCAGCTCCGGGGCAGGAGTATTCTGGTCGGTGTGGACCCAGTCCATGGATTTGTGAACGCTTCCAAACTATAGGTCCACTTCAGCAAACTACGTGCCAGTTTGTTTTTAAAATCACACCCAGGTGTGTTTCCTGAAAGTGAGATCCCTGAAATTGCTTCAAAGAGCCCCTGAAAAGAATGGAATGAGTGGATACAAAGATAGCAACAAGCAACGAAACCTGGCAAACCCCCTCATGCTTCTCCAAGACCCCCATAGCTCCGCAAATATTTAGAATACCAATTTGTCCATCTACATACAGTGGTACCTCGGGATACGAAATACCCAGGTTACGAAATTTTCGGGATACGAAAAAACCCCATAGGGAATTATTGTTTCGGGTTACGAATGTTTTTTCGGGTTACGAAAAAACTTTTGGTGCTTTTTTCGGCTTTTTCGCACGGAATCGCGGCTTTTCCCCATTAGCACCTATGGCAATTCGGCTTACGAAGGCTTTTCGGGTTACGAAAGCGGCCGCGTTACGAATTAATTTCGTAACCCGAGGCACCACTGTACTTCTCTGTCCCCAAACACACACAGAGACTCCCCTAAATTGTAAACGCATATAATTTCCATGTCTGGCCTGAATCACTTTCACATGAGACAGCATGAGATGAGTGTTGGACTAGGATTTGGGGAGTCCAGGGTTTGAATCCCTGCTCAGCCATGGAAATTCACTGGGTAACCTTGGGCAGGTGACATTCTCTCAGTCTCAGTTACTCAGGAAGAAAATGGCAGATCCCATCTGAACAAAGAAGAACCTGTGATCGGTTTGCCTTCAGGTTGTAATGGTGTCTTGAATGCATATAACAACCACCTAATCATAAGGGTGCAGGGATGAAACTGACCCCCACATCCTCCACAATTGCCAACCCATGCATAGACGATTGCTATTTTAGGCAAACAAGAAGCTGTGAATTAGGTGGCTCAGGGCAAGACATCAATAGAGAAGCATGCCTTCTCAAGTAACTTTTAGGAGAGGTCTGCAATTTCAAACTTTGGCAATAATCCTTTGCATTATTATAAATGTTAATATCCCATGACCCAAGGAATCTTTTCTTGCGTAGCCCCGCTAATGGAAAGATAATAACAACTTACACTGTACCAGCTCTGCATTTTCTGAAAGAAACAGAGAAAGCTAAAGTTAGTGCAGTTCACACGAAAACCTCCCTCCCTCCCTTCCAATACCATAACTGACAAAGATCAATTTTAAGCATCCTAAACAGTTATTAATTGGGCTACAATAAGGAAAATGTGTGCCATTTTTAAACAATATAGATCAGGGATGAGTAACTTCTGTTAGTGCAGGGGCTAGTTTTTCATCCCTAGCAATGTCTATGGGCCACATCCAGATTGTAAACTGGAGAGTGCTCTTGTACCATCAGTGAGCCTCTCCTAAGAAGCAGCAAGGGGCTGAAAGAGAAAGCAGTCACTACATGATCCACCTAGCTTTCGTGGAACTAGCCTGATGTCTTCAGCTGTGGAGGAGAGGTGATGTCCAATTGCCAGCACTGTGAGGAAGCTCGACTCTAGTTTAGTCTGATCTGGTCAACAAAATGACCCCTCTTAGGAATTCTGGGAATTGTAGTTGTTGTGGCACCAGAGCAAAGCAGTAAAATACAGAGCAAAGTACATCCATCCAGATGTTGTTTAACTGCAACAAAGTGCATAGCTATGGAGATGGGCAGAATGATGGCATTGACACACAACCCCATTAGATTCTGTCCTCCCAATGAAATTGTTCTTCAGACCCTAACTTCCTGGCACTGGGATAATTTAAGATTTCCCTTGAGTATCTAGAAATACAATTTGGGCTTTGTTCTGGTGCCACAACTACTATTCCCAGGATTTCATAGCAGTGAGCCGTGGCAGTTAAACTGGTGTCAAACCAAATTATTTCTGCAGTGCAGGTACAGCCTAAGAGGGGGCACCAGATAGAGAGATGGGAATTTCCAAGTTACTTATGGGTCACATTAAGAAAGGGAGGTGGGTGTCACTGAACTTTCTGCCTCAAGCAGGATAATGTTTTTTCAGGGCAAAATATTTGTCACCTGCTCAGTGAGATAAAAGGACAAGGACAGGTCCTAAGGTATTAGGTAGTAAAGAGGCAGTTATTCACCACTCTCATCTGCTTGCTTGCTTGGTTGGTGTCAAACTAGATTATTTCTGTAGTGCTGATGCAGCTAGTCATAAGACTATGAAGGGCCTCAGATGTTGACCTGAACAAAGTTACTAACAGTTAAGGGAGTTATATACTCGACTATAAGTCAACCTCATGTATAAATCGAGGGCAGGTATTGGGGTGACAATTATAGATTTTGATATGAATAGTGGAAAGGTTGATGGTAAAACTTAGGGGCATGTAACAAAGAATCTAAAGGATGAGGCAAAGGAAAACAATGTCAAAGAACTTACAAATTCCAGCAAGAATAACTGTTTGTGCTCACACTTAAAGCTGGATGGATGCGAGTATAAAGGGGAATCAGTGCTTCCAGGACAGATTATGCTCTTGACTTCCACCAGAGGATGGATCATTTGTTTAAATAAGAGTTGAAGTACAGCACTTATATTGACTTGAGTCAACTCATGTCTTTCGGGGTCAATTTTTTGCCTTATACATGAGTATATACAATTATTTTCAAATCTTATTCCATCCCAACCCCTTCACTGTCAATCTCGCACCAAATGTCCCCCCATCGTACCTTGTTATTGCGCATGAAGCTGCGCCCACTAAGCGGGTAGTTGAGAGGGGTGCTGGGAGGGGGCCCTGGTGGAGGGGTCCGCTCTGCGGCGTTCTCTGAACCCTTCTCCACCATGGTCTCTGACGGTGACTCTGGAGGTGGTCGCGGGGGCAACTGGAGCAGACGCTTCCTCAGTGAGGGGGAGCTGCTTGGCGTGGTACGTGGGGAGGTGGTGCCAGTGCTAGAGATAAGCAGAGAGCAAAAACCAAGAGTTGAGGCCTGGATGAAACCCTGCCACTCCCTGATAGCACTCCCTTTTGTTCTGGATCACCTCAGCAACAAATACAGTACTGTTATACCCAACCACCCAAGCAAAATTCTGACCCCAAACCACAGCTTGTCCCATCTTCATGGGACAACAAGAAGTACTTCCATCTTGCTTTCACCCTCCACAGTATTTAGGGTGGCCAGATCCATAATGTGAGAAAGCCTGTGCAGGGATGTAGCAATGGGGAGACCAAATGAGGGCATTGCCCTTCAATAGGAATTCTGCCCCACCTATGAAATGTTCCTTCATTCCCCATATTTCTAACATTGAAGAAAGGGAGATGCTGAAAATTGCTCATACCTCACACTCTTATATTTGATTCCTTTGGTAACTCTGGCTGCCCCCATTTCTGGATGCTTAAACATTATTTCTAAAGTTTGAAGTTATTTTTGCAATGCTAGAAATTTGAGAAATGAGGGAAATTTTCATGAGTGAAGCAGAATTCTTATTCAGGGGGCAATGCTTTCATTCTCCGTTCCCACAATAACTGTACCTCCAGGCCTGTATCTTTAAAAATTCAACAGAATGTATTTATTAATTCCATCTCTATTCTGTTACCCACCCCCTCAAGTAATGGAGGGGAGCTTGCATAGTTCCCTGTGTGCCATTTTCACCTCGCAGCAACCCTCTAAGGTAGGGCAGGCTTTAAAAAATAAAACACAGCCCATGACTATGTCTCTTGCGGTTGAGTGTGGAAACAAACTTTGGCTTTGCCAATCCTAGCCAGATCTTAGAAAAATTATTTTTGAGACTACAACTCCCATAATCCCCTTGCCAGAAACTAAACTAGGGTAATCCCGGGAGCAGCAATTATAAAAATTCATTTTCTCATGCTCCGGTCCTAGACCAGAATGCACAACTTTGTGGGTACAGGGACAGATCTTTACACTATGGACTGGCAATTGGATGCAACATCACTGAAAACATGGGAAATGAGCAAAAGGAAGGAGAGGGAGAGGAAGAGAAAGAAAGAAAGAAAGAAAGAAAGAAAGAAAGAAAGAAAGAAAGAAAAGCAACTGGAAGTGACTAGAAATCATTTCCAATTGCAATTTTTTTTTGGGGGGGGTTGCATGATATCTCTGAACTGTGCTCCTTGCGGCCTCCAAAAGCAAACACTGATATTACTTCTTTTCCCCACTTTAAACATCTGGAGGCAGGGGATAGGGAGTCTGGTACAGCTCAGGGACTGTACTTTGCCCACCCTGTCCTCAATCAACACTCAAGGAACTGTAGATAGGAATGTGGCTATATAGAACTTTTAAATCGCTTGTTACCTTTGCCCTAAAGGATACTGCTGTTTTTCCAAGTGATATGTTCAATATTTTTAAAAGCCTGTAACTTTTTAAAGCATTTTCAGTCATCTTTTGTATGTAACTTTGGTTTATTTTGCAGGCGGCATAACTTATGTATAAATTCTCATTTGTGTATTACAGTCTTTCGCAGCTTGATGCATTTCACATTTTAAAGTTCACATTCCATCACTCCAACTAGCAGAGTCAATGGTCTCTGAAACAATGAGAATTATAGCCCCAGATATGTGGAGGGCACCAAGTTGGAGAAAATTGAAGTACTGCATTTGGGTATTTGAGCTAAAAGGCAGGGTATTGTCCTTTAATGTGATATATTTTGGAAGTATGCAATAATGCATGTGTCCTAAGAGGCCATTCTGGCCTCTTTAGATGTGTGTGTCATTTAAACAGCATACCTCCAAAGTGACCCGAAGCAGGTTTATTTTGGCCTGTCTGTTCAGGCCCTAAGATAAGAACCCCAGTTTTTATGTCACACTACGGAAGGAGAGCATATACCAGGATTGGGCAACACACAGCCCACAGATAGCCCTTGAAACCATTTTAGCCAACCCCCACAGCCATACCACTGCCACTACCACAATCCACACCAATAAAAATGCAGTAAGAAGTATCAGTTTCCCTCTTCCTGTCACTTCCTTCCATAAAAGAACGCTGTGAGAATCTATACCAGTGACAGTGAACCTATGGCACACGTGCCAGAGGTGGCACTCAGAGCCCTCTCTGTGGGCACATGCGCCGTCTCCCCAGCACAGAGTTTGCCAGAGTTTGTTACTAGAAAGCCAGAGGGACACGGCACTTTGCAATAAATAAGTGGGTTTTGGGTTGCAGTTTGGGTACTCAGCCTCTAAAAGGTTCACCATCACTGATCTATACCCTGTGACCGCACATAACTCTATGCAGTGTGTGTGTGTGGGGGGGGGGGGACTCTTGGTATTCTCCTTCTCTACAGAGCTTCTGCCATTGCCACCAAGTTTCAGCAACAAAACACAGCAACAGAGTGGTATGTGCGACTCTAAAGCAGTGGTCCCCAAACTGTGCCCTTTAAGAGATTTTGGACTTCAGCTCCCAGAAGTTTCAGCCATGTTGGCCAAAACTTTTGGCTGTTCAGAACTTTTAGTCAACAATTCCCATAATGATGTAAGTTGGCCATGCTGTCTGGAGCTTCTGGGAGTCAAAAGGCCAAAGCTTTTATAGGGGCAAAGGTTTTTCACACCTGCTGTGGGAAAAACTGCCCAGTTCTAGTTGACCTGCAAGACTATAATAGCTCCATTTTTAGAACATCTTACTGAAATCCTCTCGGGGCCTGCACCCAGCAATCCTAACAATACTCTAGCTGGTTTTCCCGTTTCCGGTCCAGCAGAGGCTATTACTAGAACGGAGGAATGTAAACAGGAAGGCTCCCACTCATGGGGCGAAACAAGATCCTAATCCCAGCCTAGGGTCACCTGAGGAAGCCCCAGAGATTCCAAGGGAAAGTCGAAAGGGGTGCAAATAGCCACTGAAGTCAAGATTTGTAGCCACACACTCAGAATTTGGGATAGTCATTTTTTCATTTAAATTTATTTTAAATGGTTTAAGCTAGTTTTAATGTTATTTGTAAGCTGCCCTGAGATCTATTGATATAGGGTGAATCAATGAAATAAAATGAATGAATGATAAATAAATAAATAAAATATTTTTGGACTACAGTTCCCAGAACTCATGCTAGCTTGAGAATTCTGAGTGTTGCAATCCAAAAAATAACTTATGGCCTGAACAGACAGGCCAAAATAAACCTGCTTCAGGTCACTTTGGAGGTATGCTGTTTAAATAACACACACATCTTAAGAGGTTAGAAGCTGTGCTTCAGTCCTTAGGACTGGAGCATGCCTTTAGCGCGGCTTCCGGCCTTTTAGGACGCATGCATTATTTAAACAGCATACCTCCAAAATGACCCAAAGTAGCTTTATTTTGGCCTGTCTGTTTGGACCGTTAGTCAAGCTCTGCACTGAATATACAAAATGAGGCTCATTTCAAACCATCCTTCCCCCTTAAAAATACACCAGAAAAGGTGTAGGGGTGGCTATGCATGTATACCATCTATATCACACATAAAACCAAAGGCAGGTGAAGGGGAGATGACACCCCCCACACTATGCCACTGGTAATACTGAGTTCTGTCTATGTGGACAAGTCCACCTAAAAGTCGAGCCAAATCAAACCATAAGACTGAACCTTCCCATTGAGAATTCATGATCATAAGGAATCAAGACGAGGACCAGCATAGTGTTGCTGTTTCCAGCAACTCCATTCCACTTCTATTCTATGGTTTCCCCCACATCAGTCAGCATTCTTTGGCCACTGAGGGCTTGTCAGCACTGGTGAGAAACACTGTACCTTCCATAAAACCAATAGTGGAACTCTTGGCAATGTAAAACTACTTCTGGTGAGGTTCCATGTTTTTCTGCCCGTAATCCAATTTTGTTCCAAACTAAGCAAAGTTGGAGAAAATCCCAGTGTCACCCAAAAACCCTGGAGTGATCTTCATTTCTTTGGTCATGTGGACAGTTGGATCAGGACTGATTCAGCCTGATCCAGTTGTCCACACACACCAAGAGCTGCACCATTCATCTTCTCCATGCTGAGCAGCACTGGGAAAGAGGAAGGTGTGTTTTTGGACACACTGTCACTGTCAATTCCTCATGGGCAGTAGTTTCTGTAAAGCCTGCTTGGCCATCACCATTTCTTGGCCTTCTGGACTCCTTATTGGTCACATGTCTACGTGGTCATATCTGTCCTTAGCAGAAATGGTGGCGCACTGGACAGGCTTTACATGAAGCTCCTGCCAATAAGCAAGTTATGGCAGTGGCTCCAAAAACAGGGCACAGGCCAGCGGGGCTGTTGTGGTGTTGGGTTGGCTGGCCTGTGTGCTCAACAACACAGTGCACTACCAGATTTGCTCTGGTGAATGTGGTCCATCCCAGTCAGTCTGGGGCTGGTCTTGTATATAATGCTTCGGACTGGTCCTGAATTAAGCAACCAGTGTAAATACGCCCCAAGTATGCTCAGTACTCATGGGCTGTTTCCAGCTATTTCTCCTTTCGAGTTTACTTTCTAAAAAATTGTACTACCTTGGGTTTTCTCCAGACCTGGTAGTATCTCCAGTTTAGGTATGCATGGTGCAGTCTGTGCTACATAGCCAATGGCTCTTGCTGCCTAAATATTGGAAATAAAGTAAACTATACCATGATAGTATCTGATGTCCTTTACATCAGTTCTACAATCAAAATCAGAGCAATTATTTGATTATTCTCAAAACAGCCTTACAAGGAAGGGTATACACTATACTGACCCCAAGGGACTACAGCTGTAAGAATATGACTTACCATCTAAGACCATCCAAAAAGAAAGAACATATTGGGCATTTATCCTTCCACTCAGTTCTTACATATTAGGTGCAGAGCAGCATGTGTACTTTATGTTGAAAGAATTCTGTTTTTAAGTTTAATCCATGCTAGGAATAATAAGGGACCAAGAAATTGGTTCAAACCAATTTAGACAGAGAAATCCACATGAAAAGATAAATACGTGTCAATCACATGCGCTAAACTAGCCACTTAACCTCCCCATTGCCAGTTATAAGTATAGTGATTGGGAGACAGATTTCAAAACTTTACTTTCCAAATGGAAAAAATATGGAAGCTTTAGCAGATGTTTACATGGAACTACTGTAGTGAAGATGACAAATAGTGATTACCTACAAGTATCACTAGACAGTCAAGGAAGTGTAAAGTGGAAAAGAACTAGTTCCTCCACCTCTACAATTATCAAGGGGGGGGGGGCACAAATTACTAATGTAAGCAGGGTAAGAGTGTAGAGAGGGCACTTTCCACTTTTGTGGACTTGTCTGAAAAGCTGGCTAAGACAGAAACAGAGTCAGGAGTACCGAAGTTTACTACTTTTATACATCACTCTTCCTCTAAATGAGCTCAAAGTGAGATATGTAGTATATGCGCTTTCATGCTCAGCCCCGTGATGTAGATTAGGCCATATGATAACAATGGGATCAAGATTACCAACTAACCTTTGCTGAAGAGTGGGTTTTGAACCTGTGTCCCCCCACAGAGTCCATAGAGGAGGAATGTCCAATGCCAGTGTGAAACAGAGGCACTGAGGTGAGCAGGAAAAGAGTTGCAGGTGCCCCTATGCCACTACTGTGGACAATACGGGGGAGTTGGAAATGGCAGGACTCTTGCAAACCAGGTTAATGGGAAGAGGAATGTATCACCATGCACCACCATCTCTCATGCATAAAAACATGCCCCCAATCTAACAGGGAACTTACCGGCCACCCAGGGATCGGCCCTGTGTCCTGGAGCAAATGAGAGCAAGAAAGAAAGAGAGAGGAGGGAAATTCATGAAAGCAAGAAACTGGAGAGCAAGAGAAAGAGAAAGAACACTCAAAGGAGACGGGAGGAAAAGTTCTATGAGGTTATATTGGCCTTTCACTCCTTGCTGTTTGTGTAGATCACATTCTTATTTTGGCTGTCTCCCCCCTTCCAACACACTCCCAGCCAGCCACTTACAGCAGGTGTTTATGTTACACTGAACAGCTGCGATGGGGAGAGAGTGTATACACACACAGAGGCCAGTGTTTGAAAGGTTCTTCCTCCATCCACTTCCTGCCGCACTAAAGACTTTATAGACAAGGCAGTTCCTATCTAGCCCACCTGTCTCCCCCTCCCTTCATCCCTCAATCTGTAGGGATTCCTGTGCCCACAGTGCATTGCGAGCAAAAGATGCCATGCTTCTGATGCCAAGCAAGGAACAAAATCAAAGCTTTGTCTGGCTTGCTGGCTCTTTGCCTGAAAGAGCTGAGGTGTGAACTCTAACTGTCCTTCCCTTGATATGTACATATAATGCCAGCCCCTTCACAACACCAGCTCAGTTCCATGAAATAAGTTTCCATTCCTTTCTGTGTTCTAAAATTGAGTCATGCCATCAACAGATGACATATCCAGACACCAACTGAATCAAGACCTCTGATTTAAGCTAGCCTAGCATTAGAGTTAGGTATTCTTGACTGACTATCTATCTATCTATCTATATTATTTTCATACTATGGTCCTCAAAGCTATGTACAATAAAATCAAATGAAATCACAACAGGGAAAAATACATCTGGGAAGTCATGCATAGCTACTTGCTTAGATTGCATTTTCAGGTTCTTCCAGCCAACATGCCCCAAAAGTAGCTTTTCCAAGTTCTGCTTACAATGCATAGTTAAAACTATAGAATTTGCTAAAAGATGTGGTGATGGCCACCAAACCTGGATGTGTTTAAAAGTGAGCATGTACCAAACTTTAAAGGGCCATTTTAAACACCTCCGGATTCTCAGCAGGCCACAGCAGCAACTGGGCTTGACATTTACACAGATCAGAAGAAAAGGCTATCATTGACAGCATATGTTGGCTGTATGTCCCTTGCAAGATCGTAGGCCTGGGGAGAGCCACAGAAAGAAAAGGTGCTGTCACGTCTTCTTTGGGGCTTCCTAGAGGTTTCTGATCAGCCACATCAGCACACAAGAAGCTGAAGTAGTTAACTTTCCATTCTAATGGTGGAGGTGTCTTCTTATGTTTTTAACCACGTGAAACTCAAAAGCAGAACATGAAGTTCCTTTTCTCCACAGAATGAATGCAAACAGGTTTTTCTTCTGATGAAGGAGCCCTAAGTCTATGAAATCTTATGTGACCAACTTCTTTCTCAGTCTCAAAGGTGCTACAAGATCCTTTTGAATACTGACCCAGACTAACACAGCTATGCCTTTGGCTGCTGCTACGCTGCAGAATTAATGCAGTTTGACACAGCTTCAACTGTCACGGCTCCATCCTATGGAATCCTGGGATGCATTGTTTGTTGTGACACCAGAGATTGTGACACCAGAAATAGCTCACAAAACTACACATCCCAGAATCATAGCACTGAGCTATGGCGGTTAAGCAGATTGCATTAATTCTGTGGTGTAGGTATAGCCTTTTAGTTTTTTCTTTATCTCGATATAGTTCCAATACAGGAGAGAGATTTCTGTTGATTAGAAGAAGAGACTGGGTCCGATGTATGCCTTTTGGTCCCATTTCTGTGACTGCCTGATATTCAACAGAGGTACTAGTTTTGGTGTTTGTTGTTATCGTGTGCCTTCAAGTCATTTCTGACTTAGGCAACCCTAAGGCAAACCTATCGTGGGTTTTTCTTGGCAAGATTTGTTCAGAGGGAGTTTGCCTTTGCCATCCTCTGAGGCTGGAAGCGAGTTTCCATGGCAAAGCGAGGATTCAAGCTCTGGTCTCCAGAGTTATAGTCGCAGCACTCAAACCACAGCTAGTGTAGGCAATGCTATTTCATTGTTCAAAGGCAAGAAGGTGTTAACTCTGTTGGGATAGTGGGCCACAATGTCTGGGCCTCTGAGTCTCAGATAAGACCAAGCAAAGGTTCAAAGAGAGCAGGAAAGGAAGCAGGGTTAAACACGACAAACTCAGCATGTTGAACCAAAAGCCAAGAGCAAGCAAGAAGTAGAACTAATGATTCTTCAGTTAATCTTATGACAGAGGGTTCCCTTAATGGAAAATGTACCGGGGGCTCCTTGGCAAATTCTGTTTTGGTTAGCAGTCTGTCCCCTCCATCACTACCAAACATTGGAAATGTTTATTTTAAAATAAACTCCTTATTTGCCCTTGGTTGTTTTTTGAAAGAGAGAGACATACACAATGCCCTTATTCCCAAGCAATAAATAACGTGTTATTAACATATTACCCTCAGCATTAATTATTTCTAGCAAAAAAAGAACAGCTGAATTCCCCAAAAATAGCCAGTAAATGTTACTCATTCTGCAGACAAACAAAAAACTAACATTAGGCACTTCCAGACAGGGCAAATTTGTCAGGAAGTTGCTGTGGTTCTCAGGGTATTTTTAAATACACAAATAAAGTTTCACAAAGCACAAGAGACGCCTCTTCCTTATATTACCGTACGTCTATAAGTCTAAAAATTTATGCCCAAAAATTGGCCCCAAAATCCCAGGTCGACTTATTTAATAGCAGCTCTTTCAGTTTTCCCCATCCTGGGTGACTAATTGATGCTGCTTTTTGTTTAAGAGTCCATCTCCCACCTGCAAGTCTGGCTGAAATGAAAGCTGAAGCGACGAAGCAAAAAGCCTCAATGAGAGTCTCTATTGCCATACGCACCATACACACACATACACACACTGAAGGAGCCTCCAGGTTTTACCCTTGACCTATCCATGGGTCATGGCAAAACCCATAATTTTGGTCCCCAAACCTGACCTCGACTTATACACGAGGTTGACTTATAGTTGAGTATATATGGTACAGTGCATCAGTGTGTCAGTGAATTGGCCATTTTAGATTACAGTACTGTATAACATTATAACTGTAAAAGAGATGACTTAAAATGAAGAAACAACAAACCACAGGACTAGCTCAACAAAGTACATACTATTACACACACACACACACACACACACACACATATATATATATATATATATAGAGAGAGAGAGAGAGAGAGAATAGCACCATTACTACATTCTCCCCACAAAAAAAGGTAACATATGGACAAAGAGGCAATTAACAATCAACAAACCCCAAGGACCTACATTATGAGAACTCATGCTTGTTGAAATTGATCTGGAAGAACCTTTTAACATAATTGTGGATAGAATACTTAAAAGTACAGTGCGCCCGCGTTATACGCAGGTGCGCTTTACGTGGACTTGAGCATACGCACTCAAGCTGCGGGGAGCGCGCGGGGTGCAAGGGGCGGCGCGTCCCAATCAAATGAATGGGGTGTGCACCCTGGCGCTCCGCATGCTCCTGCGCCGCCGCGCTACCGCGCACAAGCCCCATTCAAATGAGCATAGGCAGAATCGCTTTACACAGGGGGATCCGGAATGGATCCCCTGCATAAAGCAAGCGCCCACTGTAACATAATTTGCCATAATTGTAAACTAACAGTGTGTGTGTGTGTGTGTTGTGTGCCTTCAAGTCATTTCCGACTCATGGGGACCCAATGGCAAACCTATCATGAGGTTTTCTTGGCAAGGTTTGTTTTGCCATTGCTTTCCCCTGAGGTTGAGAGTATGTGACTTGCCAAAGGTCACCCAGTGGGTTTCATGGATAAGTTGGGAATCGAACCCTCTAGATTCATAGCCCAACACTCAAACCACTACACCACGCTCCCTAAAGTAGCAAGTAATAATGTTATTTTCAATGCATTATTTCCAAGCTCTGATTTTCCTTGCTTCCATAGCAAGGAAAGAGAAGACAGAAATTTTGTCTTCCACCCAAACAAGGAGGAAGAAAAAGGAAACAGGGTCAGCATCAACTTTGCAGAGAAACCAGCAACATTTGACTCATCCTTCTTTCTCATTCCTACTGGCTTTCCTACGACTTTTAAGCATAAAAATCTGGGCCTGTTACTTATCCCCTTCCTTCCCAATTCCTTCCCTTTCCTTTTGTTTATTTGTCCCTTCACTTGTTACTTTTGAATCCTGACTCTCCTCCCTTCTTTTCATTTGTATTCTGACAACAACAATGTTAAGGCATGTGCCACTAAACAAGAGCAACGGAGCAAAGGTGAATCTCAGAGCCAAGATATGAACCCATCTCCCCAATCATACTTAAAATGAAATAAATGTCTGTTGCGGTTATGATGTCCTGTAAAAGGAAAACATTTTAATTCCAACATGAGGAAACTGATTTTGCGCCACCTGATTCACAGGTCAAAAGTGTCTTGAGATTCTTGGTATTTGGATCTGACCTCGGAGGAGTAAATACAAGGGTAATGGTCTGAAGGTCACCTTGCTGAAGCAAGCACATTTGAACAAAAGGACACCTTGTAGCTTCTTACATATGTGGATGGAGTAGCTGCTGTAATGTGTATCTGCATATTCATGAACGTAGCAGATGGTGCTCTTTAAATGGATGGACATGCTGCACTTTAGCCACAATAACAGTACGCATAATGTGTTAATACCCAGCTTGGAAAAACATGAATCATCCCCTTTCAAAACCTGGACATATGTTGAATGTACTTTCTTTTCATGCTCCTTGTTTCTGATCTGTCAAGACTGTCTACATGTGCAGTAGATAAAATGAAGTGACAAAACAAAGAAATGATAAAACACACAGTTGGATTTTAGGCTGTAGATGAGTCTGTGTAATAAGATTGTAATTGCGATGAAAGCAGTTAATTACACTTTTTTAATGTGACAGGGATATCATGTTTTCATTTTTCTGACTGCCAAAATACCCTCCATGTAGAAATGTAACATGCCAGAGAAAGGGCTAAGTAAGAACCTTTCCCTCTGGCATACTAGCTTTCTAACTGCAGTGAACTGTTTCTATTGAATGGTTGTTACTATACTCCAACTCCTATCGTTCTGACTATGTTGACTAGAACTGATGCCACTGGAAGACTGCACATGTATTTTATGTATTTGTAATTTGTTATCACCGACATGAGGGAGCATGCAAAAGAAAAGCACCCCATCACCTGCAACCTAAAGTGGCGCAGTGTACACACTACTGGATGTCAAAACCCCAGCATAACGTGATGGAGGTTCCTGGCTTGTCCAAAAATCAGAAGCTGTATCTTTTACATCTTTACCTAAATTACAATGACGGAGTAATCTTAAAGAGAATCCGAAAGAAGCACCCGGTACTTTTTACACCATGCAAGCTCAGCTTGCTGAAAACATTTCACTGAAGAGTCACTCACTCTACTTCCTGCTTGCCCTTGGTTTTCAATTCAAAGTACCAAGGTTCCTGGGTAGTGTATGAAAAGCTGATGGCCGCCTGCCAGTTGTACTGTTTGACTCTATTTCCTCTTTGGCGAACGACTGCTTGGCCTTATCTGGAACCCACAGGCCCAGACTCTGAGGGCAAAGAATATCCCAGCTGAAGGTACACACACACACTTCGTCAGATTAACTCATTGCTTCCTTTGTACAGCAAAAGAGTGCAACCTGCACAGCTATCAATATTGAACATCAGAAGAGTGTAAATGGGGCCAGAACAGAGGAAGAACCCCAAATGAACCAGTTGCTTTCCTTACTGAATCACCACAAATTAACAACAATAACAACAGACCTTGCCTCTGTTTGAAACTTAAACCCAAACATTGCTGGCATTGCGCTTGGGAAACATTACCTTCAAGGAAGACTGTGGTTCAAAACACACACTGCAGAAACCATCCAGTTTGAGACTGCTTTAACTGCCCTGGCTCAATGCTAGGGAATTCTGGGAACTGTAGTTTTGTGAGACATTTAGCTTTCTCTGAGAGAGAGAGCTCTGGTGCCAAAACAAATGACAATTCCCAGGATTTGTAGTTAAAGCAGTCTCGAACTAGATTATTTCTGCAATGCGTTTTTTATCCACATATTCAAGCATCCACGGCTTGAAAATATTTTGAAAAATATATAAATTCCAAAAAGCAAACCTTGATTTTGCCATTTTTCATAAGGGGCACCATTTCATTATCCACTGTATTTAGTGGGACTTGAACATCCATGGATTTTGGTATCCATGGGGGTCCTGGAACCAAACCCCAAACTAAGGGCCAACTATACTGCTCACATACCAATACCAGAATAACCGTCTGTCTGGAAACCATGCCTATCCAGTGCTGATCCTAAAGCTCAGTAGCAAACAACATGCTGCTCTTTTTTCACCAGGATGCCATTCACTATGGAGCTCTATTATGCACCAATGTCAAGCTAATTTTCCATGAATATTATTTGCACACCTAGGTGCATATCCTCTTTGGGAGCAGGGGGGGGGGAAACACTAGGTGAAACATAGTGAGCTTAAGAATGCAAGCATATCCAAATTTATTCAGCGGTAAATCTTAAAGCCAGGTAAGTATAATAGCATTAACATTTGAACAGTCTTTTCTAAAAAGTCTTCGG
>NC_056530.1:17396943-17447218 GCF_019175285.1 Sceloporus undulatus
AAAGAAAGGGGATTGGGAATCTGTGACTGCTGTGAAACTAAACTTGGAAGCCTTTCCATACTACACAATTACAGTGCTATGATTCTACTTTAAGTGCCATGACAACTTTCTATGGAAATGTGATATTTGCAGTGTAAGATATGGAGTATTAAAATTCTCTTCCAGAAAGCTCTAGTCTAGTATCTCCCCAAACTACAAACCCCATTTGGCCTCTATTTTCTACTATGGTTTTGGACAGTGGCTTTTGGAAAGGCTCATACTACTGTTGAATACATGAAAGGGAATAGGAAATTCTTCCACCATCTTATCACTATCCTTTCATAACCTTGTGCTTTTCAGATGTTTTGAACTTCAAGATCCATGATCCTTCACTACTGCCCATGTTAGCTGGGCCTGATATAAATATAGTCCCAATCAAATGGATGGCATCAGGTTTGAGAAGATACTATATACTATCAACTCCTTTTCAATGTTATGACTGGCTGTCTATAACAGAGCAGAATGTGCATTGCAGCTTAATAGTCACAGCTAGAAACAGCTACAGAGTAGGAAGAGACTGCCAACCCAAGAGCAGACCAAGGGCATCAGTTAAAAGACTGAGAAACAGGCAAAGGAAGGAGAAAGGAAGTGCTAATAAAACAGAGAAAGCAAAAGCGAAAGAGAAAGGTGAGCACATGTTGTTGAAAAACATATCTTCTGTTACAGACAGACTTTAAGAGTGAATTGTATCTATGAGAAGGGGTAATGACATAGAACTCTAGGTAGGAAATTCTCCTTGCTCCTTCTTTGACCGTTGTGATTCCAGTTGATTTTTAAAATCCACCAAAACGATTCAAGCCCCTAAAAATGTCTCAACTGTTGGCCTCAATTTCATTCCTTCTTTCCCATTCGTAAGATGGGGTGCCAACTTTGACATGCCCTGTGAAGTTCTGCTCCTTTTAACTGTGAAAATGTAAAACAAAATGACTAAGTAGAGGTCAGAGAAGCACTCTGGACAGAGAGAGGATGGGGTTATTTGTAGAAAGGGAAGAACAAGGGTGATGGTAGGTAAACTCTCTCTCTCCTGCCTCATCCTCCCAGAGCAGCCATTGCTAATGAAATGCTAATGTTCTGGAACTGTTCTCCCTGAGGCTGACCTTGATGTGGCATTGAACAGCCTAGTTCCCCTGTTTAATCTCATGCCTATGCACCACATGGACCTGCTCTGTAGTTATGTAGAAATAGGACATTGCTAGGCCTTCAGCAGATGGTAGGGCCATATTGCAAGAATCCCAAGGGCTGACAAACCAAAGTTGACAGTTCAGCCCCTCAGGTGAGAGGCTAGGGATGCAGATCAGGGATGCTGCAATAGCAGAAAGCCATGTCCATAACCGGATGGACAAGATGCTAGTCAGATGCTAAGAGCTTGGCAGGGGTAGATATGGTGTGTTTTAGGATCATCTTAGCACCACATGGTATGGAAAGAAACAGGAGACACAGGGACTATATCCCTCGCCACCAGACATACCATCATTCTCAAGACGGCAGGATACTCTCAAAATCAGAGCTAGAAAAAAAGGGGGGGTTGGACCATTAAGTTCCAGAACCCCCCAGCCATATCAATGCTAGCTGGGGAGTTGGAAGTCAGAAAAATTTCAAGGGGTAACAGACATTTTAACTTCTTTCAGAATTAACAGTGGAGAATCTTGTAGCATTTTAACGATTAACAAGCTTGACTTTCGGATAAGGTTTCATGAACTGCAGCTTCATCTGATGCAATGGGTCTCAGGGAAATGGGTAGAGGTATCTAATGAAAGAGACCAGGTGAAGGCTTATGTCAAAAGTGGCGCATGAAAGCATATGACAAATAAAACTCATTTAAGGTGCCACAAGGGTTTTTGTTGTAGTCCAAAAAAGTTACCTTTACAAGGTCTGCTGAAAACATTCCCAAGCTTTGCCCCAGCCCAGAGTCAGGCCATTATGTACAAGATGGCAGCCACCAATGAAGCCACATGATCCAAGAGATGTACCCCAAGAATGCTGAAGCAGAATGTTCAAATCATGTGCATGTTTGGCAATGTGACAATGTTTCTTAGAAATCACTTTTCACTTCATGAGACATATATGTGTGAAGCAGCCAAACATACCATGGTGGCCTTGCTCCAAGACCTTCTTTCTATGCTATTTCAGCCACATGCAAACCCACTGACAACACATAGTTCCCATGCAATGAGAAGAACTACCCATAACCTAACCATATGCACAAGACCCAACTATGTGGACCTATCCCATAGAATCAGCCCTGGACCAGAAGGGTGCAATACTATTTCTGTGCAATTCATAGGATCAATTTCCTGACTACCATCCTGTGGTAGAAAATTCTAAACATCTCATGAAACTACAGATGCCAGGATGTCATGGGATGGAGTCATGAGAGTTAAAGTGGGATCAAATGGAAATCAAGCATGGAATATGAAAGATACCTATATATCTAAAAAACTTTCCCCACCACAGATCAGATTAGCTATAGATCCTGATTTGGTGTAACTTTGTCCTGTCCCATGAACACTTGGCTCATGTACAATGTTGGCCCAAGATATTCTGATTCCTGAAGCAACATGTAGAAAAGCCAAACGAACTAGCAATCAAATGGCATAGGGACACCATCTTGGAACTGGAGAGGTGGCTTCAGTGGGTTTCAGAGCAGGCTAGGTGGCACATAATCCTCCCTTCCAACACTTACTCTTCTCTCCAGTATCTTGTCAACAAAGGCAATTGCCTCACTGTGTCTGAGGATAGGGCCAGCCTTCCCCACATATCAGTAATCTGCTCCTATCTGGTCCTCAGATATCTCACAATTTTCTTTGTGTCACTCAGGCTGCATCCACACAGCAGAAATAATTTGGTCCAACGCCGCTTCTTACAGTCATGGCTCATTGCTATGGAATT
The DNA here is from genome assembly GCF_019175285.1 of Sceloporus undulatus. Lineage (NCBI taxonomy): Eukaryota > Metazoa > Chordata > Lepidosauria > Squamata > Phrynosomatidae > Sceloporus > Sceloporus undulatus. Next base: position 17,399,872 of record NC_056530.1, read on the forward strand.
CCTCGCTCTGTTGCCACAACAGATTACAGTGCCCAGAATTCCATCACGTTGAGCCATGGCAGTTAAAGTGGTGTCAAACTGGATTCTTCCTGCAGTGTGGGTGCAGCCTCAGTGGTCTGGATCACCCGGATGATGAATTCAGTGTGTTGAGGAATTTGCCATAGAGCTCAAAGGTAAAAGTAGGTTCACCTCTCCACTCCACAGCTTTCTCATCTTCAGATGCTCAAAATTGTGAGCATCTGAAATGGTCAGAACAGAATTTTAGCAACAGCACTTATTTTCCATTTTTAAAACCGTATTGTCCACTTTTAAAACAATTCCACAAATTTCCCACTTTTAAAACCAATTAATTGTCTGCCTGAACCTTTCAAGGCCCTCTGCAAACCAAATTTCTCTCTCTCTCTCTCAATCTATCCACCATCAGCACCCTGCAACACTTTTAACCGCAGGGAACTAAATTTAAAAACTTGAAAAATTACACACTGCCCCTCTAGGGATTCACTTGGCTCCATATTCAAATTATAAGGTCCTCTCTAAAAAAAACCCAAGAATTGAGAAACTACACATGCTTCTTGCTTTAACAAAGACACTGATAAATCTGCAGGGCACAGATCTCAGGAGATCCAACTTCACCTATTTAATCACAACCATGAGTTTACACACATACTGTTGCTGATGGTGTGTGCCCTGAAGTCCTTTCCGACTTATGGCAACCCTAAGGCGAAACTGTCACAGGGTTTTCTAGGGCTGACAAAGTTACCTAGTGGGTTCCCATGGCAGAGCAGGGAATTGAACCCTAGTCTACAGAGCAATGCTCCAAAGCTCAAATGACTATACCATGCTGGCTCTCTTTACACACGCATGTGTTGTTGTTGCTGTGTTCCTTCAAGTCATTTCCGACTTATGGTGACCCTAAGGCATATAATGGGGTCTTCTTGGCAAGATTTGTTCAGTGGAGGTTTGACCTTGCCTTCCCCTGAGGCTGAGAGTGTGTGACTTGTCCAAGGTCACACAGAGGGTTTCATGGCAAAGCTGGAAATCAAATCCTGATCTCCAGAGTCACATGCCAACCCTCAGACCACTATGCCACGTTGACTCTCATTTCATAGAATCATAAAAGTTGGTAGAGACTTCAAGGGCCATACAGTCCAACTCCCTGCCATGCAGGAACTCCCAATCAAAGCATTCCCAACAGATGGCCATCCAGCCTCTGTTTAAAGACCTCCAAGGAAAGAGACTCCACCACTCCCTGAGGGAGTGTGTTCCACTATTGAACAGCCCTTACTGTCAGGAAGTTCCTCCTAATGTTGAGGTGGAATCTCTTTTCCTTTAGTTTGAATACATTGCTATGGGTCCTATTCTCTGGAGCAGCAGAAACAAGCTTGCTCCATCCTCAATGTGACACCCCTTCAAATACTTAAAGAGGGCTATCATATCACCCCTTAACCATCTCTCTTCCATGCTAAACATCCCAAGCTCCCTAAGGCATGTTTTCCAGACCCTTCGCCATTTTGGTGGCCCTCCTCTGAAAACGCTCCAATTTGTCAACATCCTTTTTGAATTGTGGTACCCAGAACTGGATACAGTTTTCCAGGTGAGGCCTGACCAAAGCAGAATACAGTGACACTATTACTTCCCTTGATCTAGACACTATACTTTTATTGATGCAACCTAAAATCGCACTGGCCTTTTTTGCTGTCGCATCACATGGCGTGTGTGCTGCGTGTCTTCAAGTTGTTTCCAACTTCTGGCAACCCTAACATGAACCTATCATTGGGTTTACTTGGCAAGATTTGTTCAGAGGCCGTTTGCTACTGCCTTCCCCTGAGGCTGAGAGAGACTTGCCCAAAGTCACCCAGCAGCTTTCATTGCCAAGCTGGGGATCGAACCGTGATCTCCAGAGTTGTAGTCTTATATTCAAATCACTACGCCATAATGGCTCTCTTTACACACAAACACACAAAGATGACGGAAAAAGTCAACAGAGCCTAGCGACTTTGTTTTTTAACCAGACCTTCCTTTTTTGGAAAACAATTCCCAGAATCCTTCGGTCAATGTCTCCCTCCCTGGGAAGCTGATTGATCCCTTCCTAACTGCTGTCAATCCAATCTTCCTCCTCGGTGATCCTCCCCTATGAACAAAAATAAGGAGCAGTGTAGTCTGAGTGTTGGACTATGACTCTGGAAACCAGGGTTCAATTCCTGGTTCAGCCATGTAAACCCACTGCTTGACCTTGGTCAAGTCACACTCTCTCGGCCTTAGATGACGGCAATGGCAAACCTCCTCTGAATAAGAAAGCCCCACAACAGGGTTTGCCTTAGGGTTGAATCATACCTCTGTATACCTCATACTGTGCTAGTTCTGATAGTTATGTGTTAATATGACTGCAGAAGTGAGACCACTCCTGGCTATCAAAAATATCAGGATATGCACCAAAGACTACTGAGGTATGATCCAACCTCTTAGGCGAAGGTGCCATAAGTCAGAAATGACTCAAAGGCACACAACAACAGCAACAAATGTGTGTGTACAGAGAGCCAGCATGGTGTAGTGCAGCAGTTCTCAACCTGTGGGTTGCAGCCCCTTTACAGTTATGAAGTCGCAACGAAAATAATGTTATGGTTGGAGGCCACCACAACATGAGGAACTGTATTAAAGGGTTGTGGCATTAGGAAAGTTCAGGACCACCGCAGTAGTGGTCTGAGCTTTGGACCATGGCTCTGGAGACCAGGGTTCGATTCCCAACTGGGCCACGAAACCCATTGGGTGACCCTGGCCAAGTCACACTCTCTCAGCCTCAGTGGAAGGCTACAGCCAACCCTTCTTTGAACCAACACCCCTCTGAACAAACCTTGCCAAGAAAACCTTAGGGTCACCATAAATCAGCAACTGGAAGGCACACAACCACAACACCTGCAACAGGTGCCCTTCTTCCTGCAAGTGCAGACTGCCTAATCTGGGGATGAAGAAGAGCTGCTCAAGCATTGGAGGGACTGCAATGGAGGGCCAAAGCCCCTTCTTTCAGCATCAGCTTCTTCCTCCTCATCCTCCTCCCGGCCTCCTAAACACACAGATGTGGAAGGAAGGACACATATAGGGTAGTTAAAGCGAGCTCAACCTGGATTGTTTCCGCAGTGTGGCTGCAGCATCCTCTATCAATACTGTATAAGAAACCCATCCATCACATCCAATCTCCCTCCCTTTCCGGCAAATCCTTTGTCCCTCCATCCATCCTTCATTCTCTCCATCCTTTCATCCATCCTTCTCTCATCTGACAAGTGACCGGCTAGAATCAGTGGGTCTTTTGTGGGGGACAGGCTTTTCCTGGAGGCATCCTCCGTTCCCACCTCCTGCCCAAGAGGGGTTCCCAAAATGCCCTCCATTTTTCCAGCATCCCTAAGGAGCAATGCCTTTTTACATTGACAGGAGTGTGCTTTTGGCTTTGGGATTTGGTCCCCCATTTTATATTCATATTTATAGGAATGATTTCTTACCTCTTGTTTGGTCCTGTCCTCCCTTTTAAATTCACATCTCTAGGAATGTCTTTTAGCTTCCCCTCAAAGTCCTACATTTTCCCTGAATCCCTTTTTCCTCCAATGTCCTACATTTTCCTTCTATCCCTTTTTCCCAATGTCCTACATTTCCCCTCCATCCTTTTTCTGATGTCCTACATTTTCCCTCAACCCCCTTTCCCTCAATATCCTACATTTCCCCCTCAATCCTTTTTCCAATGTCCTACATTTCCCTTCCATCCTTTTTCTGATGTCCTCCATTTCCTCTCAACCCTTTCCCCCTCAATATCCTACATTGCCCCTCAATGTCCTCCATTCCCCCTCAATCCCTTCCCCTCAATGTCCTCCACTCCCCCTCAATCCCTTCCCCTCAATGTCCTACATTTTCCCTCCATGCTTTATCTGATGTCCTCCATTCCCCCTCAACCCCTTTTCCCTCAATGTCCTCCATTCCCCCTCAATGTCCTCCATTCCCCTCACTCCCTTTTCCTTCAATGTCCTACATTTCCCCTCAATCCTTTTTCTGATGCCCTCCATTCCCCCTCTCTCCTTTTCTCCCCCATTCCCCCCTTTTCCTCCAGGGTCCTCCATTTTGTCCTCCTTTTGTTTTGTCCTCCCCATTCCCCTTTAGATGATCTCAGATGCAAAGGCCCCAGAGACAGAGAGACCCCTTCCCTTCTTCCCTTCTCCCCATCCTCCCTTCCTTCCCTTCTTACTCGAACATATCCTGGCGCTGGGGGCTACTGCTTGCCTTCTCGCCCGGCCAGGAGGCAGGCAGAGCGGGGAGGCGCCCAGGCGAGGGTCCCGGCCGGCGGCCCTCGATGGAGGAGGAGGAGGAGGAAGGGGAAGAGGAGGAAGGGAGCAGGGCCCTTCTGGGATGGAGGGATGGAGGGAGGGATGGAGGATGGCTGCCTTCCCTTCCCTCCCTCCTCCTCTTCCTCCTCCTTCCTCCTCTCAGCCAAGGCCGCCCCTTTTGTTGCCCGCCTCCCCTCCAGTCCCTCCTCCTTCCCTTCCCTCAGAGCCGCAGCACTCGAACCCAGAACCCAGGACCAAGGAGGAGGAGGACACATTCTAGTCTGCCCCCCTCTGGCTTCCACCACCCTTTCCCTCAATGATATGGAGTTGAAAGTCTCCCTCAAGAGAGGATATAAATTATTATTATTATTATTATTATTATTATTATTATTATTATCCTTCCTGCCCTCCCTTGTCCTCTTATAGGACCCATCCACACTAGGGAAATAACCCCAGGTTGGTTCTGCCACATTCACACTGCCAACGCACCCAGCGGTGCGTGATAAACCCGCATTTTGTATTGTGTCCCTAACACTGTATATGGTTTTTTTTTGTACCGAGAGACTCAGTTGTGAATCGATCCAAAACCAAGTCGCCGTTCCAGCAGCGAATCTCTCCGTTCGGTTTTGGACGTTTCCGTTCACCGTCGTTTCTGTTCGCGTTGGCTGCGCGATCCAAGTCGATCCAATAATGCGTTCATGCTATCGGAGATGCTGATCATTGACCCCTATGGCATCCAGTGCCAAATGCACTGGTTCAAATAGGCTTTTCAATGGGGTTCCCCCATCCCACAAACTGCACAGAGGCCAGTATTCAAGTCTCCTGTTGACTTATGGGCTAAGAAGTGGGCTAAACCTGGAACAAATGGACCAGATGCACTCAATGCCAATTGGCAAAGTCCCCTATGCACACCGGTTTATTTCATAGCGTGAATGACCCCTTACTTTGCATCTCTGTGCCAATCTAGATCCGATTCGGTGTTCCAACTACAGGGTCATTAACACTTCCTTTTTTGAACGAAGACATTCACTGCGCTGATTCAGAATCGGTTCAGTGTTCCCACTACATTTACCACAATTGGCATTTTAACCCTGTTGCCGTTCACATTTGCCGCCGCATCGATTCAAAATGGAAGTGCCTCCATTTCAGGGAATGATGCGGTGCAATGCAAATTGATTCAGTGGCGTGGTCACACTACCAATGGTGCGGATCACTGCGGCTCTTTAAAAAAGAACTGCTCAGGGGTCAGGTGGCAAATGCACTGGTTTAAGTGGGCTTTTTTGGGGGGGGGGCTCCCAGTAAACTGTGCCAAATGCTATTGGGGCAAGTGTGAACATCACAGAAATAAACTACAGTAGTTCCAAACCAGTTTATTTCCACAGTGTGAATGCACTCTCCCCAGTCTTTGTTTAGGGCCAAAGCAATCTGGACCTTTGGTAGTTTGAATGTCTGGGAAGGAGATTTGATTTTGGGAGAGCGAAGGGTCCAAAACACACTTCAGAAATAATCCAGTTTGACACCTCTTTTAAATGCCGGTGTTGGTTTCTGCTAGTAGTGTTGTGTCATCTGCGTATCCTCGGTTGTTAACGTTCCTTTCCTCCGATCTTCACTCCTGCCTCTGACTCTAGGAAAGGGCATACTTCCTATTAAAAATTCATCAGCACTAGTCACAGAAATTTTAGTTACTGTTCAGCCGTGTTTCAAAAGCCAAACCGACTCTGGCTAGAGGCTTTGGTTTTGCACTGAAGTCAGCAGAAGACAACCCTGGCAGAAGGTTAGTTGTTCTGGACATCTAGGGTAGGAGATGGGATGGAGGGGTGTTTAATCTTTTATGCCTCCTTTCTAAGTCAATGCCCGGCTTTTCGGCTGTGTTCCGGACCACTTACTCCCAGGAAAGTGGGTTTTAGATTGCGGAGCTGATTTGGGATTAAAGTCCCATTGAATTCAATCAGACTTCTCAGCAGACAGGTCTAAGAGTGTACGGTTACATCTCTAGGTTGTTGTCATGCACCTGTTGTTACTACGCATCAACTTCAGACAACCCTATTCTAAGACTTTATCACACGGGCAAAAAAGACTGGAACATAGTGGGACGCTTCCGTCAGTATCGCACAACAGTCCAAAGGTTATCACATGACATTGTGCGATATTGTGATTATCCCATGTTTATCGCGTGAATAAAGAGGAATTCTAGTGTCATTTTTTATTCAGGGGAATAAATTTAGCTGTAAGTTTGCAGAGGCTGGGATCTGTACTCTTATATTTTATAAAGTACCACACACATTCATTTTCCAATCTAGGGTTGCTAGGTTTTCAAAATAGCAGTAAAGTACAGTCAAAATTCATGGCATGAAGGGTTGACAGGCTATTACTAAGTTTGTGTTGTACTTAAAGTCAACACTAAAATGTTGATTTCGGTTACTGGTACCTTTGCCATTTGTAAAATTCACATATTATCCACATTCATAAACTACACAATACACACATTTCTGTCTATATGAAGGGCTCACACACCAAATACAGGATTTTTGACATCCTGTTCAGTCTGCCAAAAAATACAAGGTTTCTGACCTCAAATAAGGGGCATCCTTTTTAATAATGAAGACCCTTGGTCTATTCAAGTTAAAACATCAAAGAAATGTGTGGCTCCTTTGAAGACTGTAGACGTATTATATCAAGGGGTGGGACTCATGCATCCCTTCATATGCTGTTGGATTGCAAGTCCCAGCAGCCCTAGCTAGCAGTCAATAGTGAGGAATACTGGGAGTTGCAATCCACAGATAGCTGGAAGGCAATATGATTCTCACCCCTGTATTTAAGCATTAGCTTTCATGGACTTCAGTCACTTCCTGGATACATAGAGTATATTCTTAGGTCCCATGCATAGTGCCCTCAACCTTAAGTCTGAGGTCAGTATGTTGACTATGAGGTTGGTATGATGAATGTAGCTACAGAAAATACTGACAGTAACAATTACATTATTTACATATATCACATTTTAAACAGAACACTTTTAAAATGGTACAAATGGCAACTTGTGGATCAAATGGGATGAGGACTTCCACCGTTTGGGAGCAAGGTGCTCCTCCCTGTCCTTAATCCATGTCTGCCATGAGTGGCCCTAATACATCAATAAAACTTTGAAGCATTCAGAATCAGCTATTCTAACCCAGACTTTGAAAACCTCTCTTTTGAACAGGTTTGTGGATATTTTGCATGAAGTAGGATCACTTTATTGTGTAATTCTCCTTTAAAAGAATCATTGCGCTGGTTCTTTCAAAAACCATTAAGTGAGACTTTTTTAGGTGCAGAAGATTCTTTATTTGGAAGTGGAGTTCTGATTCAAAAATACTTGGGACTAGCTGAGCGCCAGGAAACATTGGGTTCTCCAGGTGTTTTAAACGACTCCCATAATCTTTCATCATTGGCCATGTTGATAGGGCTTCTGGGAATTGAAGTCCAAAACATCTGGAAAGCCAGACATGCTCCATTTGAGCTTGAGCAGGTACTATAATTGCCAGTTGTGCAACCAGCCAGGTTTTGCAATGTGGAGTTGATCAGCTGTAGGTGTGTCCCTTCCTAAGGCGTTCCGAGGCAGGTTTTAATGGGTGGATTTTTCCACCGCACGCACACATACTTTCTGATTCATTTCCTGGCGGTAAAAGTAGGCCTCTTTCCAATGGCTAGAACTTTTAGAAATGTGAAATAAAAGCAGAACTGCAACTTACTTACTAGAGATCCATCTCCACGTTTGGCCCTTAACATTTTAATTGGGGTGCCACATTTTCTCAACACTCCAATGGCAAGATTTTGTTTTACAAAACAAAAATCCTCTCCTCTCCACAAAGGTACACACTGTCTCCGTACCATGGCACAGGTACTGGGACACCTTTACTATTTGTTCTCTGTCCCATCACTGCAAAAGCCAGAAAGCTGTTGGATAAACTCCCTCTTTTACTGTAGATTGGTTTGTCTGCTGATCAAGTGGCATAAATGCACACACAGCAACATAATGTTGCACTTTAACCTATCCTTCTAACACAAGAAATAGGAACATATGCTCAAATGTGGCTAGAATTAAATCCCCCATTATCCCTCCCTATTTAAAAGATGGATGGGAGTTGTGTCTGGATGGCTACCCATGTTCCACCACCTCTGAATGCAACCTGTTAACCTTTGAATTGGCCCGGAAGCTGTAGTACTTGTTATACACCAGTGAGAACTATAAACCGGACCTAGTCAAGGTTGCGGCCTGTGGACCAGTGCCGGTCCACTAGCCATTGAGTGTTGGTTCATGGCAAGTTACAAAGAAAGAAAAACATTTGTAACCATTGGGCACAAATATGGAACCAGTCCCTGCAAATTTGGGGAGAGGGACCTCTGTTGATTTCCTATATTAGATAACTTAAGGTGCATTTGTGATGAACTATAGTGAGTAAAAGGCATGGATATGGTTCCTTTTCTTTTCAGATTTCTTCCCTCTACTCCAAACTGGCATTTGGTGACAGAGAATACTTGACAAAAGCAAACTGATCCAGAAAGGCAAGCTTAGAACCAGATCCTGTACTTGTCCATTCAACTTTAAGCTCTCTTGTGTGTTCAATAGAATTTACTCCTAAATAAGTAGTAAGTAGGAGTCCAGGATTCAAAGTCCTACTTAGTCCAACCCACATTCTCTCAGCCTCAATGGAAAACAATGGCAAACCTCCTCTGGCAATAAAACTGTATGAGAGAGTCTTTATTGTCAAGTCAGTGTTGACTTGAAGGCACATAACAGCAGCGTAAGAAGGCATGAATCACTGGAAAAGAACAGCAACAACAAAGAAGCACATGTAAGGCCTTAAGAGACTTTCTTTCACAACATACAAATTGTTTTGGTTTGGGAAAGTTGGGGGATATTGGTTTGGGACATTTTATTTCCATGAGATATTTTGAATTTGGCCTGAGTTAATAAAGCATTCTGAAACGGTTTCAATAACTTCTTGCTTCAACTTCAGTAGTGAATGAGGGATTCTGTGATAGTCAGAAATGTTGTCTAATTTACTTTTTATTCAGAGGTGTTTAGTGTGCTATATTATACTTTGTTATTATGAAGAATGCTGTGCATATTAATCTTGTATTTTAATGTATAATTTACCCAGGTGGCAACTTGAAGCCACATATATTACCATCCAAATAATTAATTGAAATGGTATGGTGTATAAATGATGTAAATGTAATTGACTGATTGAGTAGATGAAATACAACTTGGAAACCAGCCTCCTGTCACATGTATTTATTTATTTGCAACAACACTTATTTCCAACCACATATATATATATATATATATATATATTACCTGTCTTTATAAAAATATAATTAAGGTAGGCTAATAATAGTAGTACTGTATTTCAGACAAAACCTGAAACAATCAAAGTACAAATATTAATTCGGTTTCAATCTGAATGTTATACATAAAAAAATACACCGAGACGTACATGAGAGCATGAACTGAGACTACTATTAATTCTGAATGTGGTAATTGCAGTGCTAATGGGCAGCTGTTGGGCATTAACAAACCCAGGAGAATGTAGGCAGACAAAGGGACACCGGATGAAATATGAAATGTGGGAATTGCAGGGTAAGAGACAAACCTCTCCCTTACTGTGGAGGAGTCTTCTTTGGGCTACTCCTTTTAAAACCCCTCTCCATTAGTCCTGCTGCCTAGGACTATTGGGAGTTGAAGCTGAAAACACTTGGAGAACATCAGATTGAAAGACGCTGGAGTACCTGTAGGGGCCATGGGTGCATCTGCACTATAGAAATAATGCAATTTGACACCACTTCAACAGCTGTAGCTCCATCCTACAGAGTTCTAGGATTTGTAGTTTTGGAAGGCACCAGCACTCTTTGGCAGAGAAGGCTAAAGACCTTGTAAAAGTACAAACCCCAGGATTCCATTGAATGGAGCTGCAGCACTTGAAGTGCTGCCAAACTCCATTATTTCTACAGTGTGGATACACCCTCTCTCTTCCGAGCCCCAAGTCCACGGTTCATTCGCGGACACATTTGCAATTTAAAACATTCAAGGAGCATGATGTGACAGACTTGCGCCAAAGACAAAGACTCTAGAACAGTGTTCCCCAACCCAGCACCCTCTGGAAGTTCTGGATGTCAACTCCCATCATCCCCCATCAACATCATGGTGGGGGATAGCAATGGCAAGTACATTTCTATACCTGCTATCAATGTACTGTACTAAGTGGTTTACTAAGTGTAAGCTAATTGCCTTCAACAAGCTGGGTACTCATTTTAGTGACCTACGGAAGGATGCCAGGCTGAGTCGACCTGGGAGCCCCTGGCTGGTATTGAACTCACAACGCAGTACAGGCATTTAACCACTGCACCTCCAGGGCTTCTGGTTGGGGATGATGGGAGATGGCATCCAAAACATCCAGAGGGTGCTATGCTGGGACAAACAGCCTTCAGAAGCTACTACTGTTCAGAATCCAATGCTAGGATGAAAACTAGTCATATAAACAGAAACAAAAGATTGAAAATAGAGCTCAGTTAGCAAAACCTCTGATAAAGAAGTTATTTTTACAATGTCAGTAGTACTAATTCCGAACTAAACATTGGCCATTTAAAAAAAAAAAACCAAATCCTTATTAGTTCAGTATCATTTTTAGGCCAACCAAACGTGTTTTAAAAACTGTTGGCCGGCTTGCAGATTTGCAAGTTATACACGCCTGGCTACCAGACCTGCCTACAAAGTAAAAGAATCTCAAATGGCAATGATAATGGGATCTTACAAATATTGCTAGTTATAGCGTACTGTTGCATTCTTTTGTGATCTTTTTTTTTTACTTCTACATCTGGAAGGTTTGGAGTATTGATGTGCCAGTTACTGAGAAATATGCTGTGAGCAGCAAAACCGTTCAACTCCCTTTAAAGGGAAATGAGTAAATTGTTCCCATGATAATTGAATGACCTGTCCTAAAAAGATAGGGCATACTGCAAAATTGCTTCAGCTAAAAAACTACGTTCATGTTAGAAAAAAACCCATTGAGAGTGACTTGTTTTCATAAATTTGGTTATTGTTTGCAAGGGACTTGATGGGAAAATGCAAATTATGTCATCTTGAAATGGATTGGTGATGATCCAGTTAAACTGCTGTAATGTTTTATGTAATTTAATCCTTTTAGAAGTCATTTTTAGTATTAATTATTATGCCTTTCAATGTATGCAAGTCTCTTACTTACTGGATGTGCTGGAATACTACTCCCATTATGCCCAACCAGCACATACGAGAGGAATTAAAATATATTGTAATACAAAATAGACTTGCAAGGAAGTAATGCTAGCCACTAAGGTGCCTTTGCACAAACCACCTAGCTAATTACATATCAATGAGAGTAAAAGGCCAAATGCATCTAGATTTGCCTACAAAGAAGGGGGAAAGCCTGAGAACCAAATCCCATGAGGGAAGATGGAAAGTTATCTTGGAAACAAGATGGTTGACACCTTCAGCTATATGAAGCAATTGAGATATTAACAATGAAGCAAAGTTGTTTTATCTTGCAGTAACCCATGGGTTTGTGGTTCTCTGGATCATAGAACCATAGAGTTGGAAGAGACTGAAGGGCCATCCAGTCCAACCCCTGCCATGCAGGAACTCTCAATCAAAGCATCCCTGACAGATGGCCCTCCAGCCTCTGTTTAAAGACCTCCAAGGAGGGAGACTCCATTATAATCTCCGAGGGAATTTGTTCCACTGTTGAACAGCCCTTACTGCCAGCAAGTTCCTCCTAATGTTGAGGTGGAATCTCTCTTCCAGGAGTTTGCATCCATTGCTCTGTGTCCTAGTCTCTGGAGCAGCAGAAAACAAGCTTGCTCCCTCCTCTATGACAACCTTTCAAGTATTTTGAACAGGGCTATCATATCACCTCTTAACCTTCTCTTCTCCAGGCTAAACATCCCCAGCTCCCTAAGGCGTTCCTCATAGGACATGGTTTCCAGACCCTTCACCATTTTAGTCACCCTCCTTTGAACAGAGCCAATGGCATACATTTCACAAATACAAAGTAGAACAGGTGTGACCAAGCAACACTGCAGTATTGTCAAGATGACAAAAATTAATCATGAAGATTACACAAGCTAAGAGGTGTTTGTTTTTGCTAGTCCCTGCTAGGAAGAGCCACATTATATACCCTTTTTCTTTCCTCCCTGATAATTGGTTACAAACTACAACCAGCCCTCCTTATCCACTGATTTTTTTTATCCATGGATTCAAGCACCCACAGCTTGAAAATACTTTTAAAATATACAAATTCCCATAGACAAAAATTAATTTTGTCGTTTTATAAGGGATACCATTTTACTATGCCATTATATTTAATGAGATTTGAGCATCCTCGGATTTTGGTATCCACGGGGGCCCTGAAACCAAACCCCAGCAGATACCAAGGGCCCACTGTACTTCTGCACTTTGAACTCAATTTGCAGCAACTGAATTAAAAAGGGGGGGAGAATGGGAGGAGGAGAGAAAAACTGGGATGGTTTAAAAGCAGGTGAAAAAGTGGGACAACAGAGGATTAAGCAGGACTGTCCCTGCCAAATCGGAACAGTTGATGGGTATAAAATGGCACACAGGATAAGGCTTGAGTTGATGGGTTCACATTAAAATAAATGGGACTTCTATTGAACGTTGAGAATTTCTAGGTAGTACAAGCAGTTTGGCTGTAGAAGAGTTTCCCCTGCAGCTTTGTTAGGAGGTTTTAAATTGGAGATTAGATGTGCAGCTATCAGAGACTGTAGCCATGGTTTCCCTGCATCAGCAGCAGAGCTGTACTCTGTAATTCTTACCAACACAGATGGAGATGTGGGCTGACTGTTAATATCTTGCAGAACTGCTATGAAGGCTGGGGTCAGGATTCTGGCTCTTGTAGCCTCCAAAAGCGACATTTTCAAGGATATTTCATAGACCAAAGCAAATGTAGAAGGATAACCGAAGGGATCTGGAAGGTTATTGAGGCTGGCAGATCCAAATAATCTCCAGGGAGAGCTGCAGATATGAAGATGAAAGCCAACCCAATTAGGGCTTCCCCTACCCAGTGGCTATCGTTGCCTTTTTGTTTTGTGTTTAAGCCAGCATCATACACAACATGCATCATCTGTGTCATACTGCTTTTAATTGGCAGGCTCCATTTTGTAACAACTCACGGTCATTTGAAAGGCATGCTGTGTAGGCAATCCTTTAATATTTATTATTACCCGGTAATAGTGATTATGGGTAATTATTATTGTACTCAAGGTTTCCCGGACAAAGAAAAAAAGCACATTCCCTGGCCAAATGTTGCTAAATGAATAGATGCATTGTGTTTGCCTATGTGCTTTCAGGTCACCTGTCAACTATGGTGAGTTCATAAACTTACTAGGTTTTTCATAGAAAAGGTGTATTCAGAGGGAGTCATATTTCAGAGGAAGGCAATCACCTTCCTCTGAAATGTAACTAACAGAACTTTGTATTTCTTGGAGGTTTCCTGCCCAGGTACTAACCAAGCCTGGTCCTGCTTTGCTTCCAAGATTAGATGGGATCAGTTGTTTTCATGGTACAGTGGGCCTCCACATTTGCTGGGCTTAGGAGCACAGGACCCCTGTGAAAGTGAAAACACTGTACCTGTCTAGGAATCTCTAGGTCTTCCTATAAAACTTTGTGGTCAACATCTGCCAGAGGGTGGCCCTAGAATTGCATTAGAGGACCTACAAATGATATGGCTGAAGAAGTATTCTTTCAAGGACTCAAGGTCTGCCAGCGCAACTTCTATTGGATGTTGACCATAGAGTCATGCTGGAGGAACTAGAGATTCCCAGAGAGAACATATTAATCAAATCTCTGAATAATCAAATCCACAAAAGTCAAAGCCACAAATGTGAGGACTGACTGTATGTATATGTCAAGCTTGTGTGGTGTACTGGTTTGAGCACTGAACGACAACAAGAGATCATGGTCGGATTCCCTGCTCAGATATGGAAACCCATTTGGTAACCTTCAGTGAGTCATACACTCTCAGCTCCAAAAAAATCCCATGATAGGATCACCTTAGGGTCACCGTAAGTTGGAAATGACTTGAAGGCTCACTACAGCAAAGATGTGTTACACATGAAATTGGAATGAATAGGAAAAGGAAACCAGATAAGCACCAAATCTTGGTAAAATTGGGTAATTTTTTAAAGGTTGTGATGGTTGATGTAGACTCATAGGCACCAATAAGCAATGGTTTAAAATGCTCACTGGACTGTAAATGTTATGATATATAATTAATTTATATCAATTGGCCTTCCAATCACGTCTGTAATACCAGAGTTGCAAAACCAATAGGCAGCTAGAGCAGCCACAACAGCTCTGCCTGCCAATGCACATCCCAGCTACAGTAGATCAGGGACCTCCTAGCCACTGACATTATTTGTCCACAGGCCATGAAGCTATTTTTGTATTAATAATCTGAATTATGAGGCAGCTGGATCCCAGCTGGAGAAAAGAGGTGAATGAGCACAGTGAAAAGAAAGGACTTGGCTACACTTCTGTTTGGCACGTGCCTTCTTCTGGTCCATAAAAAACCACGAACAAGGAGCCCTGTTTGCTTTGCAATCCAATAAACCCAAAGCAAACATGAGCTGAGATTTGCCTCAGAGCTTATCAGACATCCATGCTGTACAGGCCACATGTCACGCTGGAACCAGTCCAACCCACACCACTGAGGTCTACTGCAGCATTAAGCCGAGGAAAACTGGCATTATTTGCCAAGAACAAGATGGCATCCCCTTCTCATCCCAAATAACCTGGTTGTTGAATGCTGCTGAATGCCCCAATAGCAGTAGTTTTCAAATGGTGGAGCAGGTCCCTCAAAGAGGGCATGAGACTTGCTCAAGGGGGGTACCAGCTTGGAAACCCAGATCCTTCCTTCTCACCTTCTCAAACAGTTTAATGAATAAAACGTACACAAGCGATAAATATCGAATTTGCTTACTGGTCAAATAAATCTGATCTAAATTGAACAAAGGTGTTTCCATATAAAATGTTAAAATGCTGAATACGATTGTACGAATGAAAATATGCACACTAAATAAACAAAATATTTTTAATATATTAGGTTGGTGGGGGGCGCATGATGTAAGGGGGGGGGTCCCAAGGGTAAAAGTCTTGAGTACCACTACTCTATAGGCAACTGGTTGGCTATTGTTTCCAAAATCCTGGATTAGATTTCACTGTAGCCTGGCTCTTATGCTCTGTTTTCAGAAGTCAGTTAGTTCTGTTGAAGGGCTGCAAGCAAGAGAGTTCATGAAGTATAGTATGGAGCCCCCCTGTTTGCAAACTCCAAAGGAATTGGGGAAAGATACTTTAAATTACAAGCAATTGTGCTGGAGTTGTGTGGGAGGGGTTGTATCATTACAGGATTTTTGACTACATGTCTTTCGCATAACAGTTGTTATATACTGTGTGCTTTCAAGTTGTTTCCCACTTAAGGCAACCCCAAGGTGGACCTATCACAGCGGGTTCCTGGCAGGTTTCTTTATGAGGGGTTTGCCATGGTCATCCTGAGGCTGAGTGTGACTTGCCCAAAGTGGGTTTTTATGCTCAAGCGGGGAATCGAACCCATTTCCAGAGTCATAGTGCAACGCTTAAACTGCTACACCATGCTGGCTCTCACATTACATTTAGGAACCTTTTGTTCTGTACTGTATCCTGAGCAATATGGAAAATAAGGTATGTACAAGGGTATGAGCATTCACAATCCAGCAGGGGATTATCTTTTAGCTGGAATTGTAAATCAATTTCCAACCAAATGTTTTTGTAGCAAGAACTGGGGCAAAGAGCCTTCTTCAGGCAGTGTCTTGTCAACGTCTAGCAACCCTGTGAATATCACAGGGTTTAGTTGAGCAAGGAACATTCAGTGGAAGTTTGTCATTGCCCTCCTCCGAAAACAACCTACAATACCTGGTATTCTTTGGTGGTCCCTTATCCAAGTACAGGGCCGACCCTGATTTGCTTATCTTAGAGATCAGCTTGGATCTGGTGCCTCCAGAGCATTTAGATGTCTCTTCAAGAGGCATTAATGAATATAGGCATACCTCTTTTAACAAAACCTCTGACAAAGCTCCTTTTTACAAATGCTTTTTATGCCTCCCCAGCTCCCCCTTTCTTCTTTACCTTGGGTCTACCTTGCCTTTTTTTTAAGTAGTGTCAACAACGAGAGGATGGTGACTGAGGTTATGTGTGCTTCCCTACAGCAGACAATGCAAACAGTAGATGTCTCCAGAATCCCTTACTATCTGTGTGAACAGCAAAACAAAGAAAAGAGACCAGACTGAGTCTCCAGTATTCCTCAACATGTTAAAAACAAAAAAGAAAAACACAGACCTGTATGTTTGGCCACCGAAACAAAAATAACCAAAAGAGGAAACTGATGAAAAAAGTCATCCCTGATGCATTTTGGAAGAAGCCTTCAATGGTTCTCAATAAGATTCAAAATGTTTTTGTATACTCATGAAGGCTTAACTGACATTTTTGTTGCATTCGACATGTGCAAGTTTAGTTTCAAATGCAAAGTTTGCTGAAACACACTGAAGTGCTTTCTGGGTGGTGTAGGAACCTATCCCTATTTTTTCCATGTTACTTCCAGCTCTTGTACCAAAGTTTCTGTTAAAGAAGAAATGCCCAGGAACACATCTATTTGGTTAACTGAAGTACTGTATATACTCAACTATAAGTTGACCTCATGTATAAATTGAGGGCAGGTTTTGGAGCCAAAGTTTTAGATTTTTATACAGCCTCTGTATAAGTCAAGAGTAAAACTTAGGGGCAAAAGATGCAGGAAAAGAAAAAGATGCTAAAGCACACTGCTATTTCCCCATTCAGACATTCAAATAGGCCAGAAGTGGCACTGCAGTGGATTAAAATAGAGAGGGTACTTCTTTTAGTTTCTTCCAGGGTGGACTAAGCTCTTGCCTTTTGCCACTCTACTTAGAAAAGGCAATTGTTCCTTTTTTTGATAAGAGATAAGGTACAGTTCTTACATTTACCCATGGATAAGTCGACCCAGGTTTTGGGGGTCAATTTGTTGACTAAAATTTGTAGACTTATACGTGAGTATATACAGTATTTGTTGTTTTGTGCCTTTGAGTACTTTCCAACATATACTGATCCTAAGATGAATCTATCACAGGGTCTTCTTGACAAGATATATTCAGAGGGTGTTAGCCTTTGCCTTCCTCTGAGGCTGAGAGTATGACTTGCCCAAGGTAACCCAGTGGGTTATAACTGTAGTAAAAACTCTCCAGAAGAAAAAATGGTTGAGCTGAAAACTATATACTTTTGCCACAAGGAGTCACCAGTTCTTCAAGATGTTGCTTCAAGCCTGTACCTTTTCCAAAGAAAAATACATTCCAGACTTATTTAATTGGTACTCAGACTACTCAGTTTGAAGCAACTCTTTCTGGATGACTGATAATATCCAAAACAGCTGAGAGGAGATAGAAGCCTGCCTTACCTTCGCTAGCCTTTAACCACTTACTTTCAAAACCATTTTTACACTATCCCAGAACAAAGTTACCATTGATACAGTAAGGGAACTCATAACACTGGAATTGTTATGAATGAAACCTCTTGCAAAGGGCATTTCATGGATACTTGTGTTCTTTAAAGCCCTTCACAGCTAAGGCAAGCTTTCTTCAATATGGTGTTTTCCAGATGTGCCAGACAACTGTCCCATTAGCTTGTTAGGACTCCCATAATCTAAAAAAACCTTTACCAGGGAATAGCTTGCCTAGAATGTGCATAGCTTGTCCACTTATATATGATCCTCTCATCTATTAGGAAATTCTAGTGGGACCCTACTCATAATGCTTTTTGTTGTGAGCTGTCTTTGAGTCAACTTCAACCCATGACAATCCCACAAATGAGACCTCTAAATTATCTTACTTGTACCTAATGGTACAGGACTGGGTCAAACTATACAGGACAGGGTCAAACATACTCAAGGTAAAGGTAGGAATAAGGAGAAACTCATCTCCTACTCCTACTGAAAAAAGGAGCAACTAAAGTCCTGGGTAAGTATTTATTCACAGGATAAATTTCACTCACTGACACCAGACATACAACCCACCCCTGAAAAGCCCATACCTACCTACCCACCCCACCAAGGACTGAGACAATTGACCCACAGTCTCCGTCCTGCTTTCCCCATCTTTATTTGTAGAATTCATGTTCCTGTTCATCTTTCTTGATGACAGTTTTATAGGCCTTCTCAAAGTCCTTGGCCAGAACAATGTAGCGGTTTTCCCGGACAGCAAGCATCCCAGCCTAAGAGAGAAAGTGAGGAGAAAGGGTGAGCTAAAGGCTTCAAAAGCAGAGAATACATCTCATTTTCAAAAACCTAAGAAAGGACATACATTCATCCTTCTACATTTGCAGCTTTGACTTTTGCAGATTTGATTATTCACTGATTTTATTAATAGGGTCTCTCTGGGAATATCTAGGTCCTCCGGCACAACTCTATGGTCAACTTTAACTAAAAGTTGCACTGAAAGACCTAGAGATTCCTAGAGAACACTCCACTAGGCATCTGTCGCTCCTCCAGTGCAATTCTATGGCCAATGTCTGGAAGATGTTGACCACAGAGTTGCACTGGAGGACCTAGAGATTCCTAGAGAGGCATTATGCCCCTAACCTCAGCAAATGTGGTGAGACGAGTGTATTTACAAATTCAAAATGCAAACAGGTAGATGACGTCCTTCTATATAACAATACTTATAGGTGATTTCTTATTGTTGTTGTCGTCATCATCATCATCATCGTCATCCAGGTGAAACCTCCAATGTATTCATAGATTTTATCTCAGCGTCTTTATGCAACAATAGCATGAAGTACGTTTTCATTATTCTTCCACATTGCAACATGGGAGGGAGTCATAGCTTACTGGTAAAATCTATGCAGACAAAGTCAGTTCAGTTTCCAGCATACAAAGCTACCAGGAATTTGTAGCTCTCCAGATAAAACTGGACTACAGATTTCAACATCCCTGGCAACTTGTTTAAACTCATGAATAACAGGAACTGAAATCAAACAAAATGAGAAAGGCAAGAGGTTTTTCACGCTACTCTGATTGGCAGTGGCTATCTAGGGTTTCAAACAAATCTTTCTTATAGCCCATTTATGTGAACTTCTCTTTGTCTTTATTGCTCCAGCAAATGAAGATGCCAAGCATTGAACCTGGGATGATCTGAAAGCAAAACATATCCCCTATTTTTTACCTTGGGTGTCTTCCCCTAAAACTGGTACATATTGGCTTTTACTGCCAGTCAGAACAGACAACATTGGGCTAGGACCAAATGAACAAGAGCAGGTTATATCCCTAAGTCCATCTAAACAGTTTATGACAGAGATGAGATCTGAGCTCATGCATTCCTGATTCACAGACCAGGCCCAGATCTACTTCATTAGCTTCATTTAAAATAAGGGATTGCTCTGAGCACAACTCCTCACTTAGATTTCATCCCTCCACTCATTCAAATGTTTATTTCATTATGTGAAATAAGGAGGGAGAAATCAATTCTACCAAATATGACCAAGGATAGCCCGCTGGCAGCAACCTGCTGTGAAGGCATACAATACTAACCTCTTGGCAAATGGAGTTGATGTCAGCTCCTGAGATCTTATCTGGCCGGGCCACATCTGGAAAGAGGAGTGAAGGAAAGAGGTGAACAGAATAGGCCCAACCTGATCATTCAAGAATGGCGATGCTTCACCCGGATAACACTTTCAGGAGTGTCCACATTTGTTTGAACTCAGGGAGCAGCAGCAGTAGAAAGGCAATGCGGATCTACTGTTGGAGCAGGGAAGCTCTGTTTTATGATCCTGGGGGTAATCCAGTCCAACCCACAATTTTGCACCCTAAACCATCCCATTTTTAAGTAGTATCTGGTGTGATTTGGGGACAAAAAACACCTGAAAATTATATTTAAATCTGGCCCAAATCTGTGCTAGCATACAAATACCCCCCCTTCCTTATCCTCTAAACCCTTTAATAACCTTCAATCCCTTCTTAAATAGCAAGTACATTTCTATACCACTAAGCAGTGAACTAGCACTCCCTAAGAACTTTACAATGTGTAAACCAAATGCCCCCAACAAGCTGGATAGTACTAGCATTTAACCACTGTGCCACATATAATTTTATATGATGTGTGTGTGCTAGTTATGTTTTTAAACTTTTGTATGTTTTATGTAATTTTATACATAAATAGATGATTTTAAGTTTTTAAATAAATTATTTTATCTGTGAGCTGCCTCGGGTCCCTTTCTGGGAGAAAGGTGGCATAGAAATGAAATGAAATAATTAATGGAGAGCTAACAGCCGGACTGGACATGGGGCGGGGGGGGGGAATGTCTTGAGGACAGATACAGCTCAGGGAATACCACTTGGCAGTCCCTATACTATGGGATGATATAGAGAGAAGACATCAAATTCCACCCCCTTCCTTGCCCTTTTTATACTATCTGAGGACGTTTGCTCTTCCTAATTTGGTGACCTACATGCATGCCAAACTACAGCTCTCATCATTCCCAAACAGGAATGGATTTCCCCCATCTGAGAGAAGATCATGATGAAAAGAGGGCAATATAATCTTTAATAATAATAATAATAATAATAATAATAGGATTTATTTATATGCTGCCCAATCACTGGGAATCTTTAACACTGAAACTTTTCTCGCACAACAATGGGAAGGATTTACTGTCATGTGCACAAAAGTTTCCAGATACTCACCATTCTGCCTGACAGATTATTCATGTTCAGGGTGGAAATTTCCACCTTCAGTTTCATACCAATAAGCTGCAACAGGGAGAGGAGAGCGGGGCAGCAGTCATTCCACCAGACTTGCTGAAAGATAACTTGCTCCACCCTCCTCTTTCCTCCCCATTTCCCTTTGTATTGTGGCTTTCCAGCCTGTAAGTCTGTTGGCAGGGACTGTCTTTAGTAACTGTAGAGAAGCTGCTATGTGACCCTTTTTAGCTGACAAGCAGATTAAAGTGCCTTAAATAAATACATGAAAAGGTGAAAAAGAGGTGGAGAAGAGTGAAGTTCTGTACAAGTTGAAAGAAAATATGGGGAATTATTCCGATTAAGAAAAGCTTTGCTTATAGTTTCCCCCAAGATTATCAAAAGTGCACCAGAGCATACTCTGCCTTTGCTGCTGGAGACAGCTTTATACCAGCTTCCATGAGTTAAAATTATCAGTTATCCTAGACCAGCTTGCCTCAGTATCACTCCAGCCCACTTTGCTAGCTGAGATGATATATAATCCATCACTTCTGGGGGAACTGTTTTACATTAAAGCAAAATACTCTTAGTAGCTCCTTAGAATAGGCTATTAAATCTAAACCAAGAAAAACCTCCTTGCCTATAGATCAGTGGTTCCCAACCTTCCTAATGCTGCGACCCTTTAATACAGTTCTTCATGTTGTGGTGACCCAAACACATGAAATTATTTTCATTGCTACTTCATAACTGTAATTAAATGACTCCCATGAAAGGGTCATTCGACTCCCAAAGGGAGTCACAGGTTGGGAACCACTGCTATAGATGGAAACGGACAATTGTGGTATTTGCAGCTCTAGGGCTGCATCCATTTAATTTTTATATCCCAACCCTTCCTTGGCCATGCCAGATTATGTTTTCATAACAAGTAAGGATCCAACTGTTTTTTCCAGTTTTAGGAGAAAGGAAAGGCTATTTCAGTCCCTCTACCTGTCTCTCACAGCTATCTTAAAACTGTCCCCTGTGGAAATTATTGGAGAGCAATTCTTCATTGGGTAATTTTTTCCAGCAACTGAAGAGTTTGTGGGTGCACAGGATGTACAACTCCCACCACTAACACATAACAAAAGTGGTTAAGTATAAGGCAAGAGGGCCCTGCTTACTAACTACAGGGATTTTTAGTCTCTATGTTCATCTTCCCATAAGCCCTAGCAATCCCCAGTGAACACTCTAGAAGGATACAGTCTTCCAGATCCACCTCCTCAGACAGGTTCATCTTGCTGGTGATGGTAGAAAAGATTAATCGTTTTTGACGTCGGTCCGGAAGAGGAAACTCAATTTTACGATCGAGGCGACCTGGTCGGAGCAGAGCAGGATCCAGAGTGTCTGCTCGATTTGTGGCCATTATTACCTAAGGTGGGAGAAGTCCCCAAAATGAAATCATGCTGTCCTGAATTATCAAGTGCCAACCTGTCCTAACTCAAAAAATATTATCTCCCAGCCACATCTCACTTCCCCTCCAGTAAATACAGGCAAAACAACTTATGATCAATTGAGGCAAACTGCAATTTCAAGTTTGATCAACTGAGAAAATCCAGGACTTGAAACTCTTTACGGCAAGCTTGATTGTCTTGTAGGTTGAAAATTCATAAGGACTGCTCCGTCTCATCAATCACTGCCAATTGGTAGTTGATGAGGGAGTTTGGGAAAATAAGTTGTTTTGGACTAAAGTTCACAGAATCTCCCAGGCAGTATGACTAGCTGGAGAATTCTGGGAGATGTAGTTTTAAAAGGTAATTATCAAACTCTGTAGAAACCTGCCTATGATTAAGAACAGCTCGCCTATAAGCTCCCTTGGAAAGGGAAGATAATACCATAGAAGCTTTGTGCAAGGGAAAGAGGCAACACTCCCAATTTAAAGCATTTATCTCTGAGATTCATAGGTGATGTCCCTGTCTGAACGTACATGTACCAAAATAGTGAAATCCAAATTGGAAAACAATGCTGATTTTATTACTGAACATGACAAGGAGGCAACCTATGTGAGAAACACATTTTTAGCTGGATGCTGCTCTCTAGTACGATGTAGTTAGTTCTGCTTTTCAGTTTCCGTCTACCAATAACTGTGGAGTTCCTTCTGAATGGAGAAAGCCTTCACCTCCAGGGAGTGTGCAAAAGAAAGCCGTTTAATCTCATCCTTTGCCATTTCCTCTCCAGAATCCCACAACTCACCTTGACATTGACGTTCTGGTCAAAGCCATCCATCTGGTTGAGTAGCTCCAAGAGGATGCGTTGAACCTCCCTATCCGCTGTAGAAAGACCAACATGATCATCAGCTACACTCTGGAATACAGAGTGAGACCTCATCTTCCTCCTTAGCCAAACTTATGTGCATGTTCAACAGATTTTAGGGCTATTGTTCAGAAATACAATATCTGGCACGCGAACAGAGTTTGGAAAAGCTATTTTTTGGACTACAGCTCCCCAAATCCTGCAATCAGCATGGTGCTGGTTGAGGATTTTGGAAGCTGTAGTCCAAAAGAGTAACTTTTCCAAACTCCGAGTATATCCTGAGAAGCTCAGCCTTTAATTTGTGCAGAAAGTTCATGTCCTTGTGATGATATGGTAAAGATAGCAGAATTGTTAGTAGTGTGTTGTGAGAAGTTAGAAAAATCAGAGTGAAACAAGTGGCTTACAACAAAATATTCCCATGTGCAGTAGTCCTGTTCCAGTTTCTAGTGCCCAAACTTATCTATTCCAGGGGGTTGGGCAACTTTTTGCCCTTTGTGTGCTTTGAACTTCACCTCTCTGAAGGCCTAGCCCACACAGCCAATACAAACAGATAGTATGCCATGCAGCCCAAAACATGGAATGCCAAAGGTTCCCCATACCTGCTCCATTCCATTCTAATCTTCATACCCACATTCTATGGCCACAGCATGCTCACTTCTCACTGGACTGCTGGGGAGTGTCCTACCCCCACATTTTTTTCATTTCTAAAGTTGTCTTGTGCCTCAGTACATCCTAGGATTCTATCAAATCTATCTCTTCTGTGGACAGTGCTGTTCTGGCTACATAAGGATTAGCATTAAACAACTGGATTTACTACTATACTTGCACAGAGATCAGGCAAAGTATCTGCTGATCAATGAATAAAGTGTCAGTGTCTTACAAAGTCCCTCATCTAAGTCTACAGCTTTCCTAAAACTATGAGCTTGCCCTAACTTTGTATGTTCTCTCTTCTTCCATGCCCACTTGCGATCTTATGCCTTGCTAAATGAATCTAGATTTTGAAATGAATGTTCAGAAAATTAAATATTCAGACAAAACATGCCCAAGTACTCAAGGACTGGCACAGGCCTCTCCCCACAAATTATGAATGGCTCTCATAAGCCAACCATGGGGAAAGGGCTTCTCAGCCCAAAAGACAAAAGCATTCTGGAAACCTAACATTTCAACATATTCTTATGATGTAGGGAAAAAGCAACACACCAAGATGGCAGGAATTTCACCAGCCCTTCTCAGCAGCCATGATTGTTGACAGCTACTAGGGTATGCACAGTAAGCTCAGGATTCCTGAACCCGTCCTTGCAGCCTAAAGTAAATGACTGAGGCAGGAAGAGTTGGCAAGTTTTGTCTTGCTCCCTGTTTTTCAATATCAATACAGTCAACCCGCCATATTGGTGGGCTTGCCATCTGTGGACTGGACCATCTGCAGAAGGCCCTGCCCCGTTCTTATCAATGATTGTGCACACGTTGCACTGGCACTGACTATTATGGGATTCAGGGTCCCATGGTATTTGGCATCTGTGGAAGCATCCAAAATCGAACACCCTCAGATACAAAGGTCAACTGTATAAATAGTACAATGTGTCCAATATAATGATTATCCAATGCATCATCCTCTCCCACTCTGTTACTTTGCAGTGGTGTCGGACCACAATTTGCAGCAATGGCCATACTGACTGAGGATAATGGGACTTGTAGTCCAGCACGGCTGAAAGGCACCAGGGTAGGGAAGGTTTCAATATACAATACAGTACCACAAGTTCTGAGAGCTAATGTGGTGTAGTGGTTTAAGTATTAGATTATGATTCTGGAAATCAAGGTTTGATTCCTTGCTTAGCTATGGAAACTCACTGGGTGACCTTGGGTGAGTCACATACTCTCAGCCCCAGAAAACCCCCATGATAGGTTCAGAGTTACCATACATTGGAAACAACATGAAGACACACAACCACCCCCACCACTGACATTTCCATACTATAATTAAAAAAGCAGTGAGACCCAACAGCATTGCAACAGCTACTAGGAAACATTATTTTTGGATTACATCTACCCAAAGGACCAATCTCTTATGACTGCCCAGCAGACTCCCACCCCCTGGTTCCTTCTCCATAGGCACCAACTCACCTCCAGTCTGGGCATCAAAGCGCTTGGTGGCAATGGCATCAATCTCATCAATGAAGATGATGGCAGGGGCATTTTCTTTGGCCAGGCGAAAGACGTCTCGTACCATGCGTGGTCCCTCACCCAGGTACTTCTGCACAAACTCAGATCCCACCACCCGGATGAAGGCAGCTGGAGAGAAAGGCAGTGTCAGACCTCATTTTTCCAGGTCCTTTTTATCAATGGATCAGTTATCATAATGAAGAGGCCATGACAAACATACAGAATACAAGTGACACCTCTGTTTATTTCAGCTTTAGGAGAAGCTGCAAGTGTGCTACAGGTGTGCAGTCAAGGAGGATTTCTCACCATGACTTTAAGAGAAGAAATTCTAGCTATGCAGAACTTCCAGAATACAACCCCTTGATCTAATAGCTAGACTGGCTCCAGCCTGCAACCAGGCACAATTCAAAGTGCATGTTATGAACTTCAAAGCCCCACATAGCTTGGTCCTGACTATGTGACATATTGTATCTCCCTCCTTCCTTCAGGCCCTGAGATCCTTCTGTAAGCCCCCTTCTCTCAGTCGCACCCTCCTCACAGGCACAGCTAGGAGGGACACAAAATAGGGCTTTCTTGGTGGCTACCCTTAGCTTTAGAATGGCCTCTTCCTTGCTTTCCTTCCATCAACAAGCAAAGACATTTTTGTTCCAACTAGCTTTAAAGACAAAGGTTCTTTAATGAAAGGGTTTTTAAGAGTGTGCTATGTTATATTACTTGTATTGTGTTTAACTGCTTATCATTTTTAATTGTTATGTTTTAAATTGTTCTAATATTATTGATACAAGTCTAATTCTATTTTAATGGTATTTTCTATTTTAGCTAGGTTGCATTTATTTTTTACGACACAGAGCAATGTTGGGGCATAAAAGATAACTATTCCTCCAGCCCCCAAACTGGATATATACATACATACATACATTTTTTTTAGGAATGAACAAACTCTAAGGACTCCAACCTATGCAACTTACCTAGCTCCGGCTCCAGAAAAGGAGCAATACTACATCATATCCCTAGACCAGAGCTTGAAAAAATCCCTGAAATCCTCCAGTCTGTATGGCCTGTGGGGTTTTCTGAAAGTTGCCATCCAAAAGAGTGTGCATGGCTATGGGATTAGAATCCAAGGGCATTTTGGCAACTCCTCCTGTGACCACAGTGACTTCTTCTTCTTCTATTCCCTTATTATATTTAAATGTACGTATTTATTCCCACCTTTACTTAATAAGCCCATGTTGGCTAACAAGTTAATAATGTACACTTAACAGGATGACAACAAATACAATCAGGGCGTAGCAATGGGGGAAACAAACAAGGGCACTCTCCCAAAAAAGATTTCTGGCCCCCAAATGATATTTTTCTTCAGTCCCCAAATTTTTAGCTTTGCAGTTGAGCACTTAGAATATTTATTATTTTATTTTATTTATGGTATTTATAACCCCACTCTTCAGAAATGCTCTAGGACTAACATTAAAATTGGCAATTAGACAGTTCCCTATCCTCAGGCTTACAATCTAAAGACATGACACACAAAGAAAGGGGGTGACAGTGGGAAAGGAGATTAAATCCAGCAGAAAATGCCTCTTATTTTCTCCCTCTGAGACCAGGGTGGTGGCAGTTGGAATAGAATACAGTTTAAGCATCCAAAGGATGGGGTAGATTTCCTGCAAAACCCCAACACTAATACATCATGAGCTTACTAGAGCATTGTACACGTACAAGGAAGCCTTTCCATGCATGTACAGTTTGATGCAGGGGCACCCTTTAGTGCACTGACACCTGTGTGTGAAAATAAATTCTTAACTTGAACACATGTGATGACCCCAAATACAGTAGATGGTCACTGTCTCATCAGATAAAAACAAATTTAGGAATGAACAAACTTGGGAAGGAACTTCAAGCAGACAGTTTGTCCACAGGACTGCAGAGAAATCATAGCTTGTCAGACTTTATTAACAGTATAGATTATTATGGTAGGATGATTTGTACAATATGCACTTACCAGTACTTCCTAGCCATTATTATTTAGTTTATGTAACTTTTGCATTTGGAAAATACTGTATTTTAAATTGATTTGCTTTTTGGGGGGAAGCTTCATACACTGAAAATTGACTTGCTATAACTGAACACAAGCAGCCATAAAGTGCTAAATAAGAAAGAGGAGAAAGATCACATTCAATGAGGCAGAGATCCATTCACACCAATGGAGCGGCTGTTTCACCCACCTGTGGTGTGATGGGCCACTGCTTTGGCCAGCATGGTCTTTCCGCAGCCAGGAGGGCCATACATGAGCACACCTCGTGGAGGGTCAATTCCAATCTGGAAGAACCACAAGAGGAAAGAACAACAATGAAAGAAGCTCATTGTTAGGGCTGTTACCACATTTCAGCTCACCCCACACAAACTCCCAAAGACTGACACAAGCTGTTTAAGTCATCATCAAATTTTAAAGGTTATTCTAATGTTAGGCCCACCTGAATACTAAATAAAGATATTTCCCTATTTGTTTCGTGTGTGTGTGTGTGTGTGTGTGTGTGTGTGTGTGTGTGTTATTTATAACCTCCCTTGCTGCAGAACAACAGGCTTCCAAAGTGACTGACAAGATGTCAAAATATAAAAGGTTATTTTTGAAAGCAATGGTGACATCAGAGAAGTGAGAGTGGAAAAAATACCCCTCTCCTAGTTTTAGTTCACAGATAAGAAACTTTGGTGCTTTACAGGTGAACTGGTTGAGTTTGAAGTATAGTGTAATTGAAAAAAATCTTCAGTCTGCACCATAACTATGTACTGTGTGACCTGCTGAATAAAGCTTTCCTGAATCTATTGAGGCTTGTGTTCTTGGAGTGGAGTTAACCTGCATATTACAATGATGCAGCAGCTTATGACCTGAGCACTGACTCCATTACTGTGAAGGACATGCACAAGCTTGATATGAACCTATTTAAAAATAACCACAACAATTGATACCCAGGGAACAATCCTAACTCCAATCTGAAATACTTAATAAGGATATAAAGTGATCTTAATGAGTATTTGTTCTTAACTGACAAAACACACAGGTCATTTGCATTTGAGAATTGGTGGAAGATTGGAACAGAACTCAGGTCTCTTTAAAGGAGAAGTGGAAGAATGTAATCAGAGTGTACTAAGATTACTTTTCTTTTTTATATACTATAGCACCCAGAATCCCCCAAACAGCATCCCCACGCTGGTGCAGGATTCTAGAAACTGAAGTCCAATAAGATAACCTTTCCAAGTTTTGGTTATAACAAAGAAATACATGCTTATTTTTGGATGCCTTCATGCCCTTTTAGCAATCTAGGAATTTAGATTAAATACCTGTTTGTAGAGCTCAAAGTGAGTGAGCGGCAGCTCCACTGCTTCCCTCACTTCCTGTTTCTGAATATCCATTCCTCCAATATCAGCATACATCACATCTGGTTTCTGATCTGTTTAGAGAAGACAAAGAAAAACTAAAATGCTGCCTAGTCTATGGATATATCCTCTATAACAGAGTTGGAGAACATGCAGCCTTTGTATACTACAGAGTGTGCAAAGTATAGTGGTGTGAGCATTGGACTTTGGAGATGAGGTTTCAATTCCCACTCAGCTACAGAAACCCTTGGGGTGACCTGGAGTGAGCCACACACTCTCAGGCCCAGAAATAGGACACTTTACAGCCACCTTAAGTTGGAAGTAATGTGAAAGCACAGAACAACTCCCATCATCCCTCATCATTGGTTATGTTAGCTAAAACTGAGCAGAGCTGCAGTCTAGCAACACTTAGAGGGTCACATACTTATGCTGCTTTACAACCATTATCAAGAAATCCTCACTTCCTTGGGGTCTCACTCTTCAATATATCCAGGGACATAATACACAGGAAGGTTTTTGCTCAACAGGAGAAGTAAAAAAAGGCAGCTTTCTTTGACAATCCAACAAGATGCTCCACAAGTTTAAGCACTACTGAAACTATCTTGTAAGATGCTGTTTGGGCAGAATTCAGTATATGGAACAAAAATATGGATTTTCTTTTCCTAAAAAGTCAAGACCAAAAAGGTTCCTAGCCCTCATGATTATGATAATATACAAAAATGAGATGGGAGCACCTGGAGGTCAACTTTACTGTCGCGCTGGACTGTGGAAAGTGGGGGACCCACTTTGTGACCTCTGAAGTTCCCAAAGCTACCCTCCATTAAAAAAAAGCCAAAAACTTTCACCCAAACTCCCAAGACTCTGCATAACACTTAAGAGCCCTAGACACTCAGCCAAAAAAATAAGTTGAGAGTGACGTGGCATCTCTTTTGGTGTTGGCTTCTGCAGGGTAGGGGGTGAAACATATCCTCCTCCACAGCTGCCCATCCCACATGTAAAGCCTTACCTGAAGTAAGCATCATAATGCTGCTGTCAGCCTCAGGAGGCAACACATCCACCAAAGCATTGCTGTGCTTGTGTAGAGCCACAGAGGCGTTGGGCTTTAGCAGTTCTCGATCAATGGTGCTCAAGATCCGGACATAATAGTTGGAGCCTGCAACAGAAACTCTTGCAAGATAGTACTTGAAACACTTTCAGTGAGAAAAGGCAGATCACTTTCATCCAAAAATTAAGTGGGATAGAGAAGACCTTTGAACTTGGTAGTCATGGTCAGCTGTTGGGGACATAGTACCCTGGGATGGCTGTGTTTTGACACCTGCCCTTGGCCCACTTTATACTCCACTTCCATCCCTAAAGCAGTACTGGGCAGCTGAGTCGAGCCACCATTTAAACTTCCCAAATGCAGTGACATTCTGGGGCGTTGTAGGAAAATAAATGGGCAACCATCAGCCAGCACTATCAAGTAAGCTGGTCTGTACACCAACAGAAGAGGTCTGCCAGAGTGGACTCCACTTGCAGACCCAGAGAGACTGGGCAGAAGGAAAGACAGACAACATACCTGTGGTGGATCCAACAATGGCCGTATTTTGATCCACCGCCTCTAGGAACTGTCCAATGACAAGTGGGATGCTCTGGATGCGTTTCACCTCCTCCTGGGCATGTAGAAATTCCTTCTTAAGGTTCTTCTGCTCATCCTTGATGTACTCTTCTTGAACCTCCAGGAACTCTAGCTCCTGTTGCAATTTCTGCAGACAAAAAAAAATATAAGAACCTTCCTTTAGCATTCTCCTGTTGAACTAGAAAAATTACTGGCCTATGAGACAGAACAGATACAAAACTTGCTGAGCTGCATCATGATTCTGCCAGAATACAACATTAGAAGGATTGCTTCAGAGCCAGGGATTCTGGCAATCTCACTTTTTAAACAATGGCTTTGAATTACAGTATATTAATTCTTTTTTGTTTATCTGCTTTGGATGTCTATTTAATAGAACAGTCAATAAAAGAAAATAACAGTCCAAAAAACACTGCGGGAATAATCTAGTTTGAGACTGCTTTAACTGCCCTGGCTCAATGCTAGTGAATTCTGGGAACTGTAGTTTTTTGAGACCTTTAGCCTTCTCTGTCAGAGAGCCACAATAAACTACAGTTCCCAGGATTCTCTAGTACTGAGCCAGGGCAGTTAAAGTGGTTGAAAATGGATTATTTCTCCAGTGTGTTTTGGACCAATATTGTATAAGTCTGGGTCAGTCTGATCCTTTTTAATGTTTTAGATGGCACGGGTTAATTTTTCAGGGCAACTTTCCAAATCCTCACTTTCTGGCTGTCAAATATGAGGTTGTTAATATTCTTCCAATATTCTTCTGGGCTATTTCAGGCTTAGCAGCTAGCATAAAAAATGGTTAAGTGTATGTGAGATAACAAAGTACACTGGCTATTAAAAACAGAAAGCAAGGCTAATTTGGGACTCAGATTAATGATTAGGCAGCATGGCATAGTTGTTTGAGCATTGGGTTTTCTTTTTAAATTTCAAGCCGTAGGTTGTTGAATCCATGGATATGGAGGGCTGATTGTAATAAAAATGAAGGAGTCAGGGTCCCTCGCAAACTGCAGAAACAGCCCTGAGAGCCGCATGGGCCATGCAGATGACAATATCCCTGCCTCTGCTCTACAGGGATAGATTTAAAGTACAAGATAGATCCAACAACTCCTGCCAGCACCATGTACACTGCAGGACTGAAGTGTTGCTTACCTTATATCGACTGTACAGATCTTCTACATCCTCGGCCTCAGGAACTAGGAAAGAGAGGCCAGTCTGTGGTCTGGAGATGGAGAGAGCAGGAATCTCATCCTAGAACCAAGGGAGACAGAAAAGATAACCGAAAGTCATTTGGAGGATTTTCACATACCGCAAGAGGCAACTATTAGCAAATTTATCAGAAAGACAGATAAACTGAAATTTAACCTCTTCCATAGACTATTGCATTCCATTTTTTCATCCTAGAAGCTCAAGGCAGCGCTCACTATCCTCCGTACCTTAACCCTCACAATGGCACTGACTGGCTTAAGGTTGTTTTGTTGTGTGCCTTTAAGCAGTTCCTGACTTATGGTGACTCTAATACAGCCCTGTCATGGCATGTTTTGTTCAGAGGTTTGTCATTGCCTCCTCTCAGGCTGAAGATGTGAGTTTCATGGCTTACTAGGAACTACAGCCTGGATTTCCCAGTCCAATTCAGCACTCTCAAGATTACATTACGCTAGCTCTCATAAGACCAACTAACAAGGTAAGTTCTAATAAAAACAACAACCCTTTAACAATGGATTTCCTCTTTTGGGGGGCAAGGATCAGTGTCCCATAAGGACTAGATTATGACACAATTGCCTCAAATTCAAATCCTACTTTTGCCATCAAAACACAATAGGCTGCATATTCTCCCCCAGCAATCCCCCCTTCCATAATCTGCAATATGGGAACATTAATGATATCCTCAATGACAGCTGTTAAGGACCTCTAGAAGGTTACCAATCCCAATTCTCCCACACTAAGAGAATCAAAAGGATCTACTTAAGTGTTAACAAGTTCCCACTGTTTCAATGGAGCGAGGCTAGCTAGCTTAACCAGATTTAGGCCAAAGACTGCAACAAGACAATTCAAACAAAGCACCATACTAATTCTAAGTGTTATTACACAAGGAGGAGTACAAACATATAGTGTAATTCATACACTAAGAAAAGTTCCCTTAATCAAGGCTCCAGTCTTTCTGTAACAGCTGCCTAATAGTGCTTTCTAGGATGGGCAGAAAGGAGTAGGAAATCAAACTGCTTCCTATCTGATGGGCTTATATACAACACCTATTTTGAGGCTCGCTCCAAGAATCTCCTTCAAGAGCCAAACTAGGGGTATGAACAGCTTATTCAACATGCTATGCATCCTGGAGACTTTGGCGCAGATACGTATTTCTACGTGGGACACAGCATGGATGGACGTCTCTCAGGTGTGCTTTAGTTTGTGTACTTCTGAGCAGCAGAGTGCTAGACTAAAAGTCCCTTTCGGTCCCTTCCAATTCTGACTGTATGACGTTGTGCTTTGAGCACTAGATTAGGATTGTAAGGGCTCAAATTCCTACTCAGCCCTGGAAACCAATGGAGGACCTTCAGCAAGTCACACTCTCTGAACCTAAAAGGAAAGCAATGTCAAACCTCCTTTCAATAATGTCAAGAAAACTCTATATTAAAGTCACCATTTGAGTCCATTCAAATACCCATAATAGCCGCAATACGACTGAAGCAATACCTATTGAGGGAGCCCACAAGTAGATATAAGGTTTCATTCTAATCTTAGTGGGAAATTAAACTTTTTAACACAAGCCACAACTATTTGCAAAGCTACCTACTCTAACTGTTATACCTACTATAACTCTACAGTAAGATATAGAATCCATACCTCCATAACTATAATGAGTTATACCTACTATAACTCATTCTGAACGAATCTAATTCATTTTCAGAGGAAACTTTGGGGGGGAATTACATATTGGGAGCAGGTCCTTTTCCCAGGCTGTGTCCACACTGCAGAAATAATCCGGTTTCGGATCGCTTTAACTGCCACGGCTCAGTGCTATGGAATTCTGGGATTTGTAGTTTATTGTGGCACCAGAGCTCTCTGACAGAGAAGGCTCAGTGTCTCACAATACTACAGTCCCCGCAATTCCCTAGTATGGAGCCATGGCAGTTAAAGTGGTGTCAAAGTGGATTATTTCTGCAGTATGGATGCAGTAGGGCAACCCCAGGCCTGTCCTCCTTTTCCAGGACATGTCCTACTTTTCAGCCTTCGGTCCAGGAGGATTTCCAAAAGTTCCTCCGTCTTGAGCATGACCAAGAAGCACGAATCAACATTTATAGGAGCGAGGTTAGCTCTTATTTGGCCATGTCCTCCGTTTTTCTTGAATGTCCTACATTTCCTGGTGCCTTGTCCTCCTTTGTGGGGAGAATAATTGCTTGCTGAGCCCACAGCGGTGTCAAACTGGATTATTTCTGCAGTGTGACCGGAGTTGTCCTCCTTTTCCAAACACTGACCATAGAGTTGAGCTGGAGGAGCCACAAATGCCTAGTGGAGTGTCCTCTCTAGGAATCTCTTGGTCCTTCAGGGTGGCTTTTGGTTAAGGTTGACCATAGAGTTGTGCTGGAGGACCTGGAGATTCCTAGAGAGGAACATAGTGATAAAAGCCATGAATAACCAAAGCAGCAAAAGTCAAAGCCGCAAATGCGGAGGCGGAGTCTGGGGCCCTGGAAGGAAGCGATGACTCGGCATCTCGTCCCTCTTCGGAGGCAAAACTGCCCCCGGCTTCGCCCCTCGAGCTCCAGAAATGGCGGAACGGAGGGCCCCTGAGGCCCCAACGGCTCTCCCTCCTTGGCCCCTTCCCCAGGAGCCCCTCTCCTGCCGCTGCCATACCTGCGCCTTCTCCACCAGGATCCCGATCTCCTCCATTTTCCCTCCTCGACCCGAAGCCAGGCTCCT
Organism: Sceloporus undulatus; assembly: GCF_019175285.1. Taxonomy (NCBI): domain Eukaryota; kingdom Metazoa; phylum Chordata; class Lepidosauria; order Squamata; family Phrynosomatidae; genus Sceloporus; species Sceloporus undulatus. The sequence goes on from NC_056530.1 coordinate 17,434,317, forward strand.
CTGCCCGACTTCCGGTGGAAGAACCGGAAGCTGGCCTCGAGGCTTCTGGGAAATGTAGTTCTTTCGCCTTCAATTTATTTTTTTCCTTATGAGGCTGCTCTCTTTGCGAGTCTCTTAAAGGGACATTCGTCAGGGCTGCATCCACACTGGAGAAATAACCCGGTTTGGCCCCGCTTTAAGTCGTTGCCTGGCTCACTGCTAGGGAATCGTGGGAATTGTAGTTTGTTGTGGCTCCAGAGCTCTCTCTCTCTCTCGCTCGCTCGCTCGCTCGCTCTCTCTGACAGAGAAGGTTAACATCTCACAAAACTACAGTTCCCAGAATTCTCTAGCATTTGAGCCAGGGCGGTTAAAGCGGTATCAGAGTGGATTAGGTGCGTTTGGACCTTTTGGTTCTTTCGTAGGTTCAGTCCATACTGCAGAAATAATCCAGTTTTGAGTCTTAGGGAACCTTGGGGATAGTAGTTTGTCGTGGCACCAGAGCTCTCTGACAGAGAGGGCTCAATGTCTCACAAAACTACATTTCCCAGAATTCCTTTGGCGGCATTCGAGGAGGCGAAAAAGCAAACGCCAATCCCCGCCCCTTTCTCTGAGTGACAGCCAATGGCGGCTCCGCTCTCTTTTGATTGACAACATTCCTCAACCACGCCCATCCCGGGTCCGCGTCCTGCTGTTACATTAACGGACTGCTACACTAACGAAAGAATTCCAGCCCCGCCTTTTTTCTTTTGACTGACAGGCAGATGAGCCAATGGCTCCCTCCTGGCCGGCCTCGTCGGCGCCTCCTATTGGCTGACAGGCGAGGGTTGGACTCCTCAGTGTGGCTCCGCCCCTTTTAAGAAGGTCTTTAAGAAGCAGGTAGGTGGGGAGGTGGCTCTCGGTGGGCGCCAGCGGGGAAAGGGACAAGGAAGGGAGGGAGGGATGGTGGCTCCTGAGGTGGATGTCGCCTCAAGAGAGGAGGAGGAGGAGGAGGAGGGAGTGGGTCGCTTGGGGGCCTCGAGGGAGGGATGCCCGGCCTTCGTGCCCCTTTGCCCTTCAGCCAGGAGCATCTCTTTCCCTCCTGGCCCCATTTCTTCAGGTCTGGGGCTCCAAAGCGAGAGAAATAAGCCCCTGGAAAGGGATGCCAAGGGGCCAAAGGAGCAGCTGAGGGATTGGGTTCCTTTCTTAGTGGAAGATCCTCTGGAAAAAAGGATTTGGAGGCAGGCTGAACACACTGCAGAAATAATCCAGTTTTGAAACCATTTTAGGTGCCAGAACAAGCTCCACTTCCCAGAATTCCATAGCCCTGAGCCCTGGCAGTTAAGGGCTGCATCCACACTGGAGAATTAATCCACTCCGACCCCACTTTCACTGCCACAGCTCAAGGCTGTGGCATTCTGGGAATGGCAACAGTTGGTGCTGCAACAAATTTAACCATTCCCAGAATGCCATTGCCTTGCCAAGAAAACCCCATGATAGGTTTACCTTCAGGTTGTGACAAGTCAGAAACGACTTGGAGGCACACAACAAAATAGAAGCATAGGGCCTGAACAGACAGGTCAAAATAAAGCTGCTTTGGGTCACTTTGGAGGTAGGCTGTTTAAATGATGCATGCGTCCTAAGAGTCTAGAAGTCACACCAAAGCCATGCTCCAGCCCTAAGGAATGGAGCGCAGCTTTGGTGTAGATGCAGCATTTAAACAGCATACCTCCAAAATGACTTGAAGCAGCTTTACTTTGGCCTGTCTGTATGGGGCCAAAGTTGAAGGGATTGGATAGGTTCAGCTTAAAGAGAAGTCTGGGCTGTGACATGATGGCGCTCTTTAAATACCTTAACGACTGTCACAGAGAGGAAGGGACAGACGTCTCCGCTGGTAAGGCCAGGCTTAATGGTTTTAAGTTACAGGAGGGTAAATGTCCATTCTAGAAATGTGAGTGTACACATACACCTTAAAAATGTTGACAGTGAATCTTGTACCTTGGGCCAGTTACTGTCTGTTAACTTAAGCCTACCTATGGGAACTTACCTGCCTTGTACTATTCCAGAATGGGAGCAATACCAATATCTATCCACTGCATCAGCATCACGGTTTGAGGCATCTGGGCATCCAGGGTTTTTAAAGCACTTACTAGAAACATCGTTAAAACAAAATTAAGGGGATGATGCAGATTTAGCAGGCGCATGTGGTCTCACTTTCCTAAAGTCTGACTTACTGGATTTAACACTAGTCTTTGTAAAACAAACTTCCTTCCTACAGGAGATGTTCTTATGACCTTGCGATCTGCCTCTACTGAATTGTCTACTGCATGAATGGAAAGATGTAGCTACTGTGGCTGCTTAGAGTTCGGCCGTCTGGTTTTGAAAGCTGCGTGATCTACGCTGCCTGTATAAATGATGTATGGAACTGATTCAAAAGCATATTCTATTGCATTGAACTGAAAACCCTGAGTCTCATCCCATTTAAATTCCCTTCTCTGGTGCTTAAACTCCTGTAAGCCTTGCCTCTGGCTTGTAAACATCTACTGATCAAATCTTCCCGTTCTCTATGATAACAATGAGGCGCGATAGACCACAAGAGCGGGCAGCCAGCTGGCCAGCAGAGCATATCAAGGTGCTTCTTGCCCTGTGGACTGAGGCAGCCGTCACTCACGATCTTAGCTCTCATGGGAGAAACCGCGCAGTCTATGATGGTATTTCTCAACGCCTTGCAGAAATGGGCATTTACCGGACTGGTGACCAGTGCCGAGAGAAGATGAAAGGCCTGAAAGTGGCCTACCGCAAAGCTAAAGAAAACAATTCGGTGGGGCGGCCACCCATCAAGTGTCCATTTTATGATGAGATTGACCAAATAATGACACAGTATATAAACTGCAGGCCAGGCTTTCCTTCGGAGGCTGGTGAGGGGTCCAGTGTGACTGCAGACAGACAGGAAGGCCTCTCCATATCTGAGCCCTGGGGGGGTCAGTCCAGCATCTCTGAGCGTTGGGGATCCCATGCTTCTGGGCACTGGTTGCCACAGACTGCTGCCTCTGAAAGCCAAGAGACTGATGAATTCAGCTATGTCCAGGCAGAGTCTCGGGATGCCTTCAGTGAGATCCAGGTAATTCCAGTTCAAGTGAAGGAAGAGGAATCAGAAGATGAAATATTGCCTGAGCTGGGTAAGCCCCCTTGTTCATTTTGCTTGACTTCATGTTACTAAAAGCTACTAAAAGCCAATTCAGAAGAAAAATCACATGCTACCATTCCTGTAGAATGATACTTATTTAGCATACCGCTCAAGGTGTTTGGATGCTTTCTCAGGTGGTGCCCTTTCCCCTAAGTTACTACTTTTTCCACCCATAGAGCATATTTAATATGAGCACAATCGGATGCTTTCTTACTTGCATTCTGATGTGATTTTACTTCTGTGAGGCTCATATCCAGTTGCTTTCTCTGACTAGTCACTGTATTTTTTGCTTTCCTTATAGATGTCTCCTCTCCTATAGTGATGGAGACTCAACCTGCACCGAGACATCTCATCTCTATGCTTGACCAACGGCCTCATCTTCGAACTCGGAAGCAAAAAGCTCAGGGGGACGGGCAGTCAGGCTACCAAAGGGGCACTGGCCAGAAATACAATCGTTCGCATCAGCTGGAGCTGCAGAGAATGCAGAGACAGGTTGCCAGCCAAGTAGAGGAGAAGCAGAGTTTAGCAGAGTTCATTCAGCATGATAAAGAGATGCGCCGTGAGGATAGAGAGTTCCAGGCCCAGCTCTTTGAGAAGCTTTTCCAGAAACAAACTGAACTTATCCAGGCACTCACTCAACGACCTCCTCCCAGTCCTACCTCCACTGCTTGTACCAATGTTCTACACACCTATCAGGTGTCTACAAAGGCTGGAACAGGAACAACACCAACTCCAGGTCCTGGCTCACAGCTCCAGGCTTTACTAGAGCAGATAATGCAAGCTGAAGGATCAGGAAAGGGCCTAACCAGGCTTGCAATGAAGGAAGCACTTGGAGGAGCAGTGAAGGTGCCCCCTGATGTGCAGTACTGGACTGCTGAAGAGATACTGAGGTGGCTGCTTTCACAGCAGTCTCCTGGAGACCAATGCCAAGAAGTGCTGACAGGCCCAAGGCAGTTTGCAGTTGCAGGGCACATGGGAACAATGGGGAAAGGTGATAACCCAGAGGCACATCTCTCTGTTTTGAATCCATTATGTGACTCCTACCAAAATTCAGGACAGCAAAGGAAAGGCCAACTTCGTAGCAAAGGCCAGCAGCTCTATGGAAGCAGTTGCGCTAAACCACTAGAAACAGACACAGACTTAGAGATGCACCGCCAGAGTTTCAGGCAGTTCCGCTACCAGGATGCAGAGGGACCCCAAGAGGTCTACAGGGGCTTGTGGCGCCTTTCCCACCAGTGGCTGCGCCCAGAGGCCCATACCAAAGAGCAGATCATGGAACTGCTAGTTGTTGAGCAGTTCTTGAGCATTCTCCCTGAGGAGATCCAGACTTTGGTACGCGAATGTCAGCCAGAAAATGGCAAGGAGGCTGTGGCCCTGGCAGAGAGGTTTCAGCTTCACTTTGAGTCAAAGAAGCAACGAGACCGGGTAAGACCATAGTGGAAGTAATTTATTTGAATGTGGGTGGGAGAAGATGTGAAACCACGTATCTTTTTCTCTGGCCAAGGGACTCCAGATGAAATCTTAGCAATCAAAAGTATCAGATACTGAGTAACACACTCATATGAGTGAAATACACTCTTGTTAAAAGTTTAAGATTCTTTCTTTGAAGGTCATTTAGAATGGGTTGTTTTGCTCAGGGTCTGGAAGTTCAGATCCCCAGTGACAAGCAGTACAGATCTTCTGTATTTATCCATGGTTCACAGAAAGCAGGAAACAACTTCTACATTGTTAATGAATTTGCACAGCAGGGGTGATCTAAGTGCAGCCTTCCAGATGGATTGTTGGATAGCTGCTTTCATCACCCCTAAGCAGCATAGTTAATGGTGAGGGGTGCTGAGAGTTGCAGTCCAACAACATCTGAAGGTCTGCTCTTTGCCCATTCCTTTTGGAAATGGGAGCTGAAAGTACTGAACACTGGTGTGGTATTCTTGTGGTTCCAGACACAGATGACATCTGATGACATAGTGGCAGATTCCCCCCATGAAGAACTAGATGAGGATCAGAGACAGCCCTACATCAAAGACAGTCAAGACAATCCTATGAGGGGTGACCCGCTTGGTAAGGATTTGTTTGTTATAATGCATTAAAGCTTTGATATCATAGATGAATAGATCTCTTCATTGATCCTTTTAGGTTCACTTGTCATGGTCCTCATTTGGAAAACTGGTGCTAGCATTCCAGTGAATTTTGGTGTTTCATCTACCCAGCTCTGTTTTTTTCTTCATGTTATAAAGTCTCTAAATTGAATTATATGATACTTTATGCACCTCATGCTACAGGCTATCCTGTACTAGTTTATCAGGTGAATGTGGATATGAATGCACAGGGATCTTGTAGCACCTTGGAGATCAAGAGAAAAATGTTTGTAGCATAAGCTTTCATAGACTGGGTCTGCTTTGTCAGATTCCACTTGGATATGGATGCTTTATTATTATTATTATTATTATTATTATTATTATTAAAGTTTATTTATATTACACTGTAAGTTTTACATGGTGCTTTAGACAGTCGTCAAACACGATACAGATAAAAACCTTCCTACGGTGTACAATCTATAATCAGAAAGCAACAAAATTATAAAATAACGGCTTAACATTAAAGCAACTCTAAAACACTAATACATCCTTATCTATCAGTTTGGCCAATTATTTCTGTTTTTGGAAATGAGAAGTGATTTTATGTGGAGCTTTATGGAAATTGTGGAATTTTATGTGGAATTTTATGCAAATTGTTCTACATGGAGTTGATTGGAACTAGTAGGCATCAAAGTACGGAAAAGTAATCTATTAAAGGAGCTGTACCCCTGAAGTAATTTTTTTCCAAGTTCTGTGTAGGAAAAAATCAAAATTCTCTTCATCTGATGTATCATCATGTTTAGTGCAATTGGTTAACCCACTGCTCCACTGCTAAGCAAGACGATGCATACGGTCCAGACCTTAATTAGAGGTCATTGTTCTACAGAGAAGAGCCAGGAAATACTGTAGCCCCAAATGAGTCATGCACATGCCTGGTAGTACATGGTTGGCAAAATATTCAGAGTAACTATTAACTATTAGTCTGGCAGATCTTTGGGAGAAAAGATTCTGCCTGATACTAAATCAGACAATCAGATATTTGGGAGAAAGATCCTAAAATGGACAATAAATCAGACCCAGCAATAAAACTCATATACCAAATTATCCTAAGGGCAGTATCAGGAGTATAGTTCTTGGGAGACTTTACAAAAAAGGCAGTCATGCCCTGCTAGACATTATTAAAAAGTACACATTAAAAGATTAAGCTTTTTCAAGTTAGTTAAGTTAGTTAAGAAAATTAATAAATGTTCCATATTTGGTAGGTCAGTTTCTCTAAGCTCAGCTTGTGGAATAAGTGAATAGTAACATCTTGTGAGCCAACATGGAGTTGTGGTTTAAGCATTGGTATCCATGAATCCCTGCTCAGTCATGGAAACCCACTGGATGGGCAAGTCACACACACTCATCCCTCAGAAAATGTTGTGACAGATTCGACTTAAGGTCACCATAAGTTGGAAATGACTTGAAGGTGCACAATAACAACAACATACCAGCCTGTATCCCAAGCTTTTATGAGGAAGAAAGAAGACTGCCAAGGATTGTTCACATTGTAAGGACTGTAGTAATAATTTTTGTACTGTATCAAGGTCCTTCTTGTGAATTTGTATCTTCAAAAAGATGTTAGTTAAGAAAGTATGATCCCCAGGGATGAGTGGAGTCGTGCTGCATCTGTGGGCCTAGGACCCAGATCTTCTGATTCCCAGCCTAGGGCCTTAACCACAAGCCCATGTGTTATTTTTCTATCTTGGCAGGTCTCTCAAGATAAACTTATTCTCCATCTTCAGGTACAGAAGCTCACCTTCGGCTGAGGAAGAGGCCAAAGCCAGGTCCAAGGGAACGGATTGTGGCCAAACAGGATGGAGAACATGAAGAGGCAACCACAAAGCAAAGGAAGCTGGACAAAAACCTAGAGGACCAGGAGACAATGGAGACCGGTGAAAAATTAAAGCAAATTCCCAGTTCTATGCCAGGAAAGCAAAGTGGGAAACCAAAACCCCGGGGAAGACCTATTCCAGGGTGTAATGCTTCTGTGCCTGGAGAGAGTCATATTGAAGGTGGAACCAAGATAGATGCCAATGGCAGAGGTTCAGAAGGTCTAAATGGGGTACTCTCCCCCGATCCATTGAATGAACAGAAGGGATCAGCTGGGCTTGGGCCATCTCGGTTGGTTTTTGACAAAGTTGTGACTGTTCCAGGCTCCCAGCGTGAGCATGATGGCCACATGTCTCCTGAGGCCGATGGACCGTCACTCAGTGACAGCATTGACATTTTACTGGATTCTCCCTGGAGTGGAAATGGCAGTGGTGACACAACTCATGATGGCCCATCTGGTCCTAGGATGTTACCATCCTGCGCCAGTTGCACCATGTTGAAGGCTGAGTTGGATACTCTGCGTGAAGAGCTCAGACTAACCCAAGGTAACTATGTAGGCCGGGGTAGAGAGTGTCCACTTCACTGAAGACACAGGTTGCTTTTGGGTGTTACTCATTTGTTCAAGCATCTTTGTAATGATTATTTGAACACATGAGTTATAGACCTCTTTTGAATTGCTAATAAGTGAAGTTATTGTCTTTTAACATTTGTTTAGCACTGGGTACAGTGCACTGAGTACCACAGAGATTTTGAAACCTTACAGTCTTTCCAGAAGATTAATTACTAGGCTACACATTATGTCCACCCTTGAAGATGCCAAACAATGTGGCAATGCTCAGTGACCTAGTTTGTAATCTAAAATAAAGTGATGATAATCAAAGAATTTTATAAGGGATTAATGTGTATTCTTACTGTGATTATCTAAAAAAAGGCTGAACAAGGCTGGGAAAGGCAGATAGTTGGTAAAGAGGTACAGACTACTCTAAACGTAGAAAGCAGCATAATACAAGGTGGAACAAGATATGTAAACAGTAGCAGATACTAAAACAGAGAATTCTTGAATGATGAAATAAAATCTATAGTTTGGGATAGAGACCTTTACACCAGTGACATCGCTAGGGGGGTGCAGACTGCACCATTGGAGAGATGTCATCATCACCAACCCAATTTCCAGAAGCAGGACCTCACAGTGCACCATAGGTTTTATCCCATGCAAACATACTGAAGAGGAGAATTTCTCTGCTCAAAGCAGATGTTTTGTCTGTGCTTTAACATTGGGGGCTTTGTCTGCATGAGTGGTTGGACCCGTGGAGGGTGTGTAGTCCAGTAATGATTTTACTTCCTTCTCAGTGTGTGGTTGCAGTTGTCCTCAGTGTAATGAATTATGTGTCTCTCCACACTGCAAAGTAATAGTATTTTGATACCAGGTTAACTGTCGTGGCTCCATCCTGTGACAACCTGGGATTTGTAGTCTAGCGAAAGATCTAGTTCTCTCCTCACAGCTATAGCAAAAGGCTCTGTAGTAAAGAATTCTAAAGAAACCGCAGGACTATAAACCCCAAGATTCACTTGGATGGATTTATGGCAGTTAAATTAGTATCAAACTGCTATAATTATGTGTTATCTTACATCCTGTATTGAATATACGTAATTAATTCTACCTAAAAGCTTAAATAAGACAACCATCTTGCAGATGGGAAAGAGTGGATGCCCCATATGAGAACAGAAAGCCTTCAAACCATGATGCATGTGTTTTTACACACTGTAATTCCATTAAATAAGCAGAATATTAGTTAACTCTCATTAATACATTTCATTCCTGTTATCTGTGTGTGTCAAATACTGCCAGCCTATCCTTGTAAGCCAGGGTAAATAGTGTAGATTCTGGTCTCCTATATGCTGTTAGTGCATTGGAGCTTTTTTGCTCTCTTTTTAAAAATGCTATCAAGTTTCTGTCAGGTCTGTTGTGTTACTGGAGTAGACTGGGACTCAGTAGACACACATGATGTAATAATGTATATTCTGTACTAATATATCAGTTGAGTTCAGTGCAAGTTGATTGTCTATACAAAACCAGTGCAGTAATATAAAATGAAGGGTGTGAGAATTGGGGTAAATACAAGGATCATAGAGAGATTAGCAGCTTAATGAAGATGGCAGGAAGGAAGATTCTGAAATGTGAGTCTATGAACAGCTCCCCTAAATAAGTTTGTTTTCTTGTCATTTAAATAGCTTCCACACTGTATGGGTTGAGCGGTACCGCATTACGAGATTTGTCAGAGGCTCTTGGCACCATTGTGCACATCCTCAACAGTAGGAAGTCCCTGTCAACAACCAATGCATCCCAGAATGTCACTGAAATTCCCAGCAGGCCAGAATGGCGAGAGAGAAATGTAAGTCTTCCTTTCTTACACCCCTGTGCTTAAAGAAAACTGCTCTTTCTATATTACTCAAGCTATAACTTTTCATTCATTTCAAGAAGGCATTGTCATCCTTCTTCATATTGCAGACTAGTAAAAGAAGAGAGTGCTGAAGCAAGGATATAGGAGTAGCAGACATTACACACTTGGTTTTGCTGTTTTTTTCTGGTGGGCTCTATAGCTTCAACCTCATTCCAGAGCAGATTCTACACATCTTGGGACTCTGATCTGATAAGGGGTCAGGGCTTCCATTTTCCTTTTGGTCTCGCATGGGGATGGGCAGCATGTGTTCATCTGGTTAGCGTTCCATTGGAACTCCTTGTGTCCTTTACAGTTGGTTATGGAGGGTTGATGTTAGTTGCAAATCAACATCTGGAGGACCACAAGCTGCCCATACCTGGTCTAGAAGATCTTCAGTATATTACTCCAAGAGTGCTTATGATACTGTTTAAACTGGTTGGCTTCTGAGGTGGGTATAGACAGGACAAAGTTGGATACCCAAGAAAGTGCTCATTCATAGTTCATTAAACCATGGTCTTATGGGACAAAACAGAATATCCTCTGTTGATTACTTATGCAGGAATGGAGGAACCCTTTTAAGCCCTTGAAGACTGGTGAAAATATATATTTGGTTCTAGAAAACATTAAAACTAATTTTAATGTTATCTTTTTGTTTAGTTTCCCCTCCCTAAATAGAACAGAGTATGCAAAAACTACTGCTTAGCTACTAATATATATGTATATTTGTCTTCCCTTTAGCACTTATGAAATGTCTCATGGGCTGAACGTAACCTAGCATCAAGAAATTCAGCAGCAATATTGACAATACTAGGTTGAGGACCTATATTAAAAAGGAAGAAAAGTGCCCTCAGTTCTTGGTGGTCTGAGACTTATAACTTACCTTGCTACATTCATCTCCTTCCAATCGCATATCATATAGGTTGTTCAGACTGCAACAGGCTCTGGAGCTAATGCTCTTTTTACTGTATGGCAAATGTTGACTGTCATTACTTTTTTAATGCTTCTCTGTTTATTTGTTTTTTTATACAGTAGTAGCTGTTTGTTTGTTTTTCCTCTTTCCTGCTTGGATCTAAATAAAGCTACTGAGAATGGTTTTGTGTACTGTCTTTGGGCAAGCAGTAACATGTTTGTTGAACTGGCTGGTACAAATGTTTAAAGATGTGGAGGTTCTTTTATTCAAACCTTAAAATCCCAGTCTGGAATGGCCAGTCTGCTTCTATGTCAGATTAGAAAAGGTCTTAGTGTTTTGTATTAAATTGCAGGTAAAATAATTAAAATCAATGTAAATTTTTACTTCTACCATCAACCAACTACTGAATGCTTTACTTAGTAAGTTATATCAGCAATATTACAACATTAACGATATGTAGTGTTTTCCAGCATAAGTAAGATACATCAATTTTTCAAGCAACTTATAGTCTATAGTTTAAAAAATGGGTGGAGGAATAAAGGTCCAAAACACACTGCAGATATAATCCAGTTTGAAACCACTTTAACTGCTCTGGCTCAATGCTAGGGGACCTTGGGAACTATAGTTTATTGTGGCACTACAGCTCACTGACAGAGAAGGCTCAATGTCTCACAAAACTGCAGTTCCCAGAATTCCCTAGCATTGAAAAAGGGCAGTTAAAGCAGTCTCAAAGTGGATTAAGTCTGCAGTGTGTTTCGGACCAAAGTTAAAGTAGACCAGACCCAAGACAGATCCGAACATGTGTGTTACCCCTCATATTTCAGAATAATGAGTTAGTAATTTCACTTCATGCTTGGAGAAGTTGAGTTAAGATGCCTTAGGGCCATGTCGAACCATTGGTCTATCTGGCCTAAGGCTACCTGCTGTTGTTAGTGGGAACTTGCTGGCATGTTGGACAAGGGTTCTCCCAGCCTTGCTATCTGAAGTCTATAAGGCTGAGTAAGAGTGGAAAGTAGGAGGTGACTGAGGCCTCATGCATGGAATTCATGTGCTATACGGTTGGTCCTCCATATTTGCAGATTCTTTATTTACAGATTCAGTCATCTACAGCTTGAAAATATTTTTTTTAAAGTATACCTTCCTAAAAGCAAGCCTGATTTTGCCATTTTATATAAGGGACACATTTTACTACAACACCGTATATAATGGGACTTGATCATCCACTGATTTTGGTATCCACAGGGGATCCTGGAATCAAACCCCAGCCGATGGCAAGGGGCCCACTATACTATTGAACTGTGTCCCTTTCCGAAAAGGTGCCATATGAGTCCAGGACAGCTGCAGAGAATTAGCTGGGAACATTCATTTAATCAATACAGATCTAAAGAGGCATAAAATAACTTATAAACTTAAGTAGTTAATTAGTTTACAGCAGATAAAACCACAATTTAGTTATTTTATTTATTCATTTGGGGTATTTATACCCTGCTCTTCAGCTACAACCGCAGCAAACGTCAACTCTCAGGATTCCAGAGCACTGAACCAAGGCAGTTAAAGTGGTGTCATATCAGATTATTCCTTTACTATGGATGCAGCCTTATCTCACACTTAAACCCTTACTTTAATTGCTGCAAACTGAACCCAAAGTACAAAAAGAGTTTGCACGGAACTCACCAGGAATGTGAGTACAGTGAAGCTCAGCGAAAAGCACTTTTGCCATTTTAGCTACCTCTGATGTTGCTTGACCACAAGTGTCCTGGTTGTCCTGTGAAATATCAGAGGACACACTGCCTGCTCTCACCCCACAACCTTTGACAGTTTAAGTCAAGTAGTTAGTTATTTACTTATATCCCATCTTTCTGTCCCAATGTAAGGACTCAAGTACTGACAGGACCATGAAATGCCGTCTCAGAAATGCATAAACTCCTTCCTTTTCCACTGTAAATGCCATATTTATGGGCCAGGATGGTATAGCGGCATATAGCCTGTGTAAAACCAGTGTGTTTGAGTGTTGCACTGTGGAGATGATCAGATGGGAGAAGAAGGGGGAAGAGAAAGGCATCATCTTGGCTAAATTGGGTGATTGCGTGGGAGATTTTCAGACAGCGTTGCGCTCATCCAGGACTTATCCCAGGGAGGACCAGGAATGCTCCAGCGACAAACCATTCACAAGGAAATCCCACGAACGCAGGCCATATATAAAGGTATCGTTTTAATTAAGCCAAAAAGGATAAACGACCATAGAGTTGTAGTTTTAATTAAGCCAAAAGACCATAGAGTTTGTTTCAGTTAAGCCAAAAGACCACAGAGTTGTAGTTTTAATTAAGTCTAAAGAACAGTTTTTGTTTAAATTAAGCCAAAAGACCATAGAGTTGCAGCTTTAATTAAGCCAAGACTATGGAGTTGCAGCTTTAATTAAGCCAAGACTATAGAGTGGCAGCTTTTAATTAAGCCAAGACTAT
>NC_056530.1:17447228-17447883 GCF_019175285.1 Sceloporus undulatus
AGAGTGGCAGCTTTTAATTAAGCCAAGACTACAGAGTGGCAGCTTTTAATTAAGCCAAGACTACAGAGTGGCAGCTTTTAATTAAGCCAAGACTACAGAGTGGCAGCTTTAATTAAGCCAAGACTACAGAGTTGCAGCTTTAATTAAGCTAAGACTATAGAGTGGCAGCTTTAATTAAGCCAAAAGACCACAGAGTTGCAGTTTAGATTCAGCCAAAAGGGGGAAAGACCATAGAGTTGTAGCTTAAAACGAGCGCTGCTCCTTTAAGAACGGGTGTCTGACGTCATCACTGTCGTCATCAGCCCTCCCTGACCTCCTATAATAACAATAGTCCCTCATGATTGGCGCTTCCCTCCGCCCCGGAAGTAGTCCAGGAACTCCTTCCGGGTCGGTTTGAAAAAGGCCTTGGCTGGGAGTAGAGAGCGTCGGGCGCCTGTGGTTTCTCTCCGGAGGGTCGGTGGGTGAAGGGCTACGGAGGGCGGCCGGGGAAGGAAGCTGTTCTGAGGGAGAGAGGCAACAAAGGGGGGACTCTTTGTCTCTCTGTCTGTCCTTTTCCAAAGCGCCGACTAGATTCGCACCGGGGACCCTCGTGGGCGAGAAGCGCCGGGACCTGTCTAGGACTCTCCATTGCAACTCTGTGGTCAATATCTGCCAG
>NC_056530.1:17447893-17568166 GCF_019175285.1 Sceloporus undulatus
ACATTGGCCCTTAAACGGCGCCAAAGGAGCTACAAAGGCCTAGAGTGTCCTCTCTAGGAATCTCCATTGCAACTCTATGGTCAATATCTGCCAGACATTGGCCCTTAAACGGCGCCAAAGGAGCTACAAAGGCCTAGAGTGACCTCTCTAGGACTCTCCAGTGCAACTCTATGGTCAATATCTGCCAGACATTGGCCATAAAATGGCGCCAAAGGCCTACCAGAGTGTCCTTTCTAGGAATCTCTAGTGCAACTCTATGGTCAGTATCAGCCAAAATAAAGCTGTTTCAGGTCACCTTGGAGGTAAGCTGTTTAAATGTTGCATGCGTCCTAAGAGGTCGGAAGCCGCAGCAAAGCCACGCTCCAGCGTTAAGGATTAGAGCGCAGCTTTGGCGCAGCTTCTGGCTTCTTAAGATGCGTGTGTCATTTAAACAGCATCACTCCAAAGTGACCCAAAACAGCTTTATTTTGGCCTCTCTGTTCAGGCCCTTTGTCTCAAGATCCCATTGCATGCTGGTTTTCCACACTAACATTGCTGTGTCTTTGCATCCTGAGAACAAGTACCCATGGATTGAACGAAGTCTTAGGAACCAATGGCTTGTAAAATAGGGGCTCCTCCATTCATTTCTCCTCACTGGATTGTTTTGGGGGGGAGGGAGATAACCCACTGTATGTTTTGGTTCTTTATTGCATTTGGTTTGCTGTCTTGTGATTTTGATGTTAATCTGAATTTGCATCGAAAGATAACTTGTTCTGTATTTTTAAATACCCTGAAGGCACCAGATCCAATCCAATCATGGAAGCTAAGCAAGGCCAGACCTGTTTAGTACTTGGATGGGAGACCACCAAGGAATGCCAGGTGTTGTAGCCTATATTTCAGAGGAGGACAATGGCAAACCGCCTCTGAGTATTCCTTGCCTAAGAAAACCTTATGAAACTTATGGTCTAAGGGCTGCGAAGGCACTCAAACACATATGAATAATAATAAAAGGGCAAATGTTTTGAGAAGTAAGTGTGTGAGATATTGAATAATGGGAGGCTTTTCTATTGTAAACAAGTGGCACAGAAAAAAGTAAGTGTTGGCTATAATCCTGTGCATATTGGCATGGCAGTAAATGACATTAGAAGCAGCGGGATTTGTTTATGGGTAAGCATGCTCTTTTAACATGACATTTCAAGTGTTGAGCATTGAACCTGGGGCCTTTTCCATACAAAGAATGCACACTACTTAGTATCCCTTATCTCTCTCAGTTGGCCCTTGGAAGAACCTTTTCCTTATCCCTTATGTGTAAAGCCATGTAATCATTTCTTTCCCCATATGAATTGCACATAAGTCTATATGACAGGATTTGTTCCCTTATTGCTCTGATTTAGCAAGTGGTTTCTGATTCCACGCTGTGCTGGAAAACAGCTTAAGCAGAGTTGGGATGTCATGTCGGCTGAGTATTGTGGAAGTTGTTATCTTAAAAAACGAACCTTTCTCAGCTCTACGTGTGAATGGCCTATATTTCAAAACTTCCCTTTTCTCCTCTTACCTCTGCAGAGTTTTCCCAGAAGCAAGAAGTCTCAGGACCTGTTGGGGGCTTCTATTCCCTCATCTGTTGTAGCTGAAGTTTTGAAAAACAACATTGTTGTGAAGAATGGCAGCTAAGGTGCAGGACCAGAGCCTGGACTCCACATGCTCTGATCCTGTAGAGGAAAGGGATCCAAATAGCAGCATTGAGGCTGAGCATCAGGACTTGGATAGAGATGAGCCAGAGGCAGCAGGTGAAAGTTCAGGAGCCAGAGGTGAACATTCGGAGATGCCAACCCAGCCTCAGGCTCAGTGTTCGGCCACAGGCCTGCAGGCTAAACAAGAAGAGGAATCAAAGACTGAGGCCTCGTTGGTGCCACCTCCTGCAGAGGTAACTGCACCGGTTCCTGTCCCGTCCATGGGAGAAGGGAAAGGAGCAAAGCGGATGATGGAGGATGATGGTGACCTCTTTAAGGAAATGCCTGATGTCTGCCAAGAGGCTAGAGAGTCAGGAAGGGGTATGCTCTTGCCAGATCTCTTTGGGGAAGCTCATCAGGCTCACAGCAGCCTGAATGCTGGCCAGGCTGGAGGCTGTGCAAAAGTGGAGCAAGCTATCCCATGTCTTTCCAACGTGGGTTCTGAAAATCAGCGCAAACGCTTCCGAGGCTTTGCATACAAAGAGACTGAAGGACCCCAAGTGGCGTATGAGCGACTCCAGGAGCTCCTGTTCCAGTGGCTGAAACCAGAGGCCCGTAGCAAGGAAGAGATTGTTGAACAGCTAGTCCTCGAGCAATTCCTGAATCTTCTCCCTGAAGATGTCCAGCGCTGGGTTCGAGAACGTCATCCTGAAAATGGAGACGAGGCTGTGGCCTTAGCAGAAGACTACCAGTTTCTGCATCCTGAGCCTGGAAGACGGCCCTACCCAGAGAGAACAAGGCAGCGGTCTTCAGCAAGGAGCTGGCTCCGCTGAAGTTCATGGAGCAAGCAAGCAGGACTCATTATCAGTAAGTAGCAAAGAAGGAAATTTAGCTGAAGCTATAGGACCACTGAGTATTCTGGTTTTTGTCAGATACACAAAATCTCACTTTTGGTAGCTAACATCCATATGGTTCACACCTACCCCTAAAAACAAAAAGACAGTTCAATGTTGAAGAGTTTGGCGTTGAAGGAATGGCATCTGAGAGACATATTTAGGAAACACCAAAACTGTCTGTGGTTAGTGTCATAGGTTATATCTTTCCAAATATGTTAATAAAAATTTCCTGAGGAGAATCTGATACAGTGGTTATACCACTGATTTAGGATAGCAGGGGGCCTGGTTCATTTGCCTCTTGAGTCATGATGCTAACTAAGTAATCTCAGGCTAGTCAGTTGAGCCCAGGATTGTAACTACTGGGAGGGATTAGGCCTTCCTCAATAAAAAATCTGCCTCTCAGTTCCTTCAGTCACCAAATTTCTAACAGTGGATTTACTTAAAACCTCAAATGCATATTGGCAATTTAGGTGTCCAAAGAAAAGGGGCAGGCAGTTACCAGTGGGATGCAAATGGAGCTAATGTAAGAGGTCTCATTGTGAGCAATGTCACTGTCTCATTCTCTGTAATGCTAGAAATTTGGGAGCTGAAGGAAAATAGCTCTATATTTTTGTGATACAATTGCTTGTGGGGTAGGAAGAGCCATATATGCTGCATGACCGCATTAGAGAAAGAAAAAAGAAATAATACAGTTATGGTTACAGGAAGAAACATGTAGTATAAAACAATCTAATGTTTTGTATTCAAGGTATTGCTCTTGAACTGTTAGACAGGGCTGGCTCTGCCATTAAACAGGATGAAGACATCCTTTTTAATGACAGAGAGGGGATTTCTGGAGTTTTTTCCTCTGCAGGAACTAAGTAAATGGGATTCCCCCCCCCCCATTACTTTCACATCTGTTCAGGTTGCAGATATCATGACAAGCAGAATGCTGTTGAATGCTGTGTTATATATTAATTTACACTACTGCTTCAGACTTCTGTTCCTTGAATTCTCCCATTTTCTATTTCATATTTCTGGAATTTAATGTGACAATATGAATGGTAAATCAAAAGCTTTTTAAATCTGTTTCTAACAAATCCTTGATTTCTCACCCCATCCCTCCAATACAGATTTCAGAGAATCAAACACCTAGTTATCTTCCAAGCTAGAGAGGAACCAGATGGACATCAAGAATCAGAAATTACAACAAACTTCTGCTAATCATGAAGAGACTTTTACACCACCTTCCCCTGCAGGAAGCCCATTACCTTATCCAACAGGCATGTGTGTGTGTCTATCCATGTGCACGTTCATATATATATGTGGGTGAGTGAGTGAAGAAAGATAATAAAACTGTGTTTGGTCCATACTGCATCCTACAGAATGCCCTATGGACCATCAAGACAAGAATAGGTTGGAGCAAGAACAAAGTGTGTGTGTGTGAGAGAGAGAGAGAGAGAGAGAGAGAGAGAGAGGGTGGGGGGAGAGAGAGGGAGAGGAAGAATGCTTGAGATGTATGTGTTTGTGTGCAAGAGCAGGGTTATATATCCATGAGCAAATTGATAGGATACAGAAGAGGAAAGGAACAAATATGGTATTTCAGTCTAGTTGATCTGAGCAGAGCTTGGAAATGTAGTTTTTTGGGATTGCATTATCTCCTTCCATAATGCTTGGAGTTGTATTCCAAAAAAATTAACATTTCTAAACTCTGTATCTGAAGCATTCTCGATTTCATTACTATAGATTATATTTTTCCTTTCTTCATACCACCCATCAGGGTGTGTGCGTGTGTGTGATTGCCCAAATATTGTTGGTAACTGACTTCTCCCGTTCCTTTGTATTGAGAGAGATGACTCAAAGTTTGGAGATAATGGTTTGTCATGTCTGCTTTTTCTGGGTGGATCGTTGCTTGTTAGTAGGGAAAGTACTGGAAGATCATTTAGTTATCAACCTAAGACACTTGGGTGAAGGGGTAACTCCTGTTGGTGATCATAGTTTTACAGGCCTCCCCTCTTTGCTACACCATTAGTTCTTACCAAGTGAAACCAGTCAGTTCATTGTATTGCTGTAGCTGACAGCAAAGACAGCTGTTTTTGTATTGTATAAACCCTATATGATTGTTTGTTTTCTGGCAGACCATTGCCAGTGTGCTTCTGCTTCAACCTATGGGGAAAGGTGCCCTGCCATTGATCCTCTCATGTAACCACTGGTGAGGAGACTTTTCCATGTAAACAGAATCATTCACTCGAGAAGCCAAAGTGGTGACGTTCTTATGGTCTTTCACTACACAGAAGTATTTTAAACTGCAACCTTTCCACAACCACAGTATGCAAGGCCAGTCTAAAAATGCTGTCATCTTACTGGCCCCAAATACAGCCTTAACTTGTCAGAAGGCCCACCATCACAATTAACCTACAATTGACTACAGAATATCTTGCTACTTACCTTGTTAGCGCCCCTCCAATGCCCTGGTTTATATTAGGTTGTCATTCCTCTTGCTTGTAGAAACTATGTTTTTGAAAGTCTTTGGTATCCTACTGTGCTATAGCTTACATCCTTGTCTTGCGTCAGATGGCTGGATTTTGAGCCCTGCTTTTTTCTGTGTAATAATTTTGATGTGTGTAATTCTGTGGATGAGCGCATAGAATAAAGGATCTTTCTCCTACACTTGTCTTGAGTTACTGTCTTCCCAGCTGTATAGCCTTCATTTCTTTCCAAACAGCTCTTTCTCATATTAAGAGCAGAAGGTGACCATTTATTCTTTGAAGGATGTTATGAACTAATAGCTACAGAGGAATCTGAGGTGAGGAAGAGGGACTTCTAGCTACCTCTGAAGTAGAAACGTATGCTCCAGAGTGACTAGGAAATAGGGGGAGATGCTTCTGGTACGTTGGGATTCACTTTGGTGAAAGGCATTCATCTGTCCATATTCCTCAAGCAATGGGAGAGGTCAAGGTATCTGTGGGGCTGGAGACAAATAGACTCCATGTGCTTATTGGACATAACTTTATATTGTGATTTGTATGATTTTTCTGATATTATTAATGAGAGATTCTGTTTTAGCCCCCCCCCCCTCTTGCTCCCCATATTTGGGAAAGTTACTGAAGACTACTGGGGGTCTCAGAGAGATCTATCTTTAACATAGTCCACAAAGTATTGTGTGCCAGTGCTAGTGGTCCCTAGCTTGTTTAGCAAGCACTGAAGCCCCATCTCAGGTAGTGAAGAGAGAGTCCAAGTGTCCTGCCCATGAGAGTGTTAGTTATAGAGAAGTGCAGAAAAACAAGCAAAATATCTGAATATCCATGACTGTAGGCACTGATAGTTGCATAGTTGTAACTGTGTGACCTGTCTGCTTTATTGTATACACTCATATAATAAGTGTAGAAATTCAGGTTAAAAAATTGACCCAAAAAAACCTGAGTCGACTTATCTACGGGTCGATGTAACTACAGTACTATATCTTAACTCTTATTTAAAAGAAGGGATGAAGCACCAACTCCTACTCTCTCACCCATCCGGTTTTAAAAGTAAGCACAAAGAGCTATGTCTGGTGGAGTTTTGTAAGTTCTTTGACATTGTTTTGTTCTGCTTCATCCTTTAGATCCTTTGCTATATGCTCCTAAATTTTACCCTCGACTTATCCATGGGTCAGGTCAACATCCATAGTTTTGGCTCCAAAAGTTGCCCTCGACTTATACATGAAGTCCACTTACAGTTATTTTCTGTTCATTTCCTTGCTTGTTCTCTGATTTAAGAACTTCATAACAGCCTGATGGGATAAGACCCAAAGTCCATCTAGTGCAGCATTCTGTTTCTCATGGTGGCAATTGAGATGTCTCTAGGAAATTCTCAAATACAAAATAAAAGCAAGCAGTTCTCCTCTGCTCTGACATTAGATAATACTCTTCTGAACGTGGTAGTTCCACTTAGCCATTAATTGGCTAATACCTGCTAATCATACCATAATCATACCATAAATATGTTTATAGAAGGTCTTGTCTGTGCTGATTTCAAGGCGGTTGTAATAGACACAGCACTTAGTATTTGGAGTTATACTGCCTCTGAAGATGGAAGTTCAATTTCACTATTATCGTAAGGCGACATGTAACAAAATGTGGTAGAGAGTGCTCTTCAGGGTGCCTTCCTCAATGCTCACTCCTGTTATACCCCATGAACTTCAATGTCCTCTGAGCACACTTAAATCCTCCTCTAATTGTTATATGGATCACACCAGCACTTTCCAGTGTGTGTCCTATTTTTTTGTACTTTAAAAAACATTGGGGTTCCCCTGAAGCTAACAATGGGATGTGTGTGACGTTTTGCCTAAATAAAACAAGCCATGGGTTTCAATAGAATGAGAGCCACTGATACAGCTATCCTTCCTGCGTTTCAGTCCCTTGCCACTAGAACTGTGTCAGCAAACAGGTATTTTCTTTCTCTCTCACTCTTCTTACCCTGTCTTACAGAATTGGCTTGAGACTACCTGTTTCTCTTTGGTTGTTGCCACTTGAGAAATAATTCCCCCCTGAAGTTTCTAATTGCAACTCAGAAACTGTGTAATTTGATATATTGCATGGTTGCAATAAATAATCCCCAGTGGCCTGGCAAGTTCAAATCTTTTAAAAACATATTGTTTTGGCATTTGGAAGAAATTCATTGCATCTACTTTTGCTGTATTAAGCTATTAACGTTGTATATCCTAGTCAGACATAAACCCACTTGCATTGAATAGGGCTTACTCCCAGTTTAATGACATATGACTATAGTTAGCAGAATATTTTCTTTTTTTTAAAGCCCCCGTGGGGTGTGGAAAGTAGGAGTAGTGAACTTTGGCCCCATACAGACAGGCCAATATAAAGCTGTTTTGGGTCACTTTGGAGTTTTGCTGTTTAAATGATGCATGTGTCCTAAGAGTCTGGAAGCTGTGCCAAAGCCATGATCCAGTCATAAGGACTGTCACGCAGCTTTGGTGCAGCTTCCAGACTCTTGGGATGCATGCATCATTTAAACACCATATCTCCAAAGTGACCCAAAGCAGCTTTACTTTGGCCTGTCTGTATGGGGCCTTGGAAACAAAAACTAGCTAGGGTGAAGTTTAAGCTACCTATGTGCTGGTCCTAATCTAGTTTGAAGCTATGCGTAATTCTTAAAGATGTTAAAGCAACACTTCTATTCCATGCTAGATCTGGGGTAGGAATCATGTCCTTCCTGATGTGGTTGGATTGCAATTACTAGCATTCCTCACCATTGGCTTTCCAGGCTGTGGCTGCTTGGATTTCTAGTCCAATAATATCTGGAAGGCTGTACATTTTCTACTCCTGTTGTAGATGAAAAACATATAGGAAGCAACATGTTTTGTGCAAGAACACCCATCATCCACACTCAGCATTACCAACAGCAAAGGCAAACAAGGTCCATTAGTGGGTGTTGCCTCTTAAGTTGTTGTGGATAGGATTGTATTGCAGTTCTCTGTTATTAAAGGAACTTAGCTAAACGTTTTAGGATTAAAGTTAAACTTTAAGTGGATGTTAAATAGTGGCTTAATTTTAAAACGTAATCCACTTCCAAAACTCCTGCTGCCTGAGATTATGCAAGCATTCCTATGAAGATTTACTGAGGAACTGGCACGACTGAAAGTAGTAGAACTTACTTCCAACTAGGCATGCTTAGGTGTCTTGCATATGAATTAAGCTGTCCCATCATGACGCAACATCCCATAAGAAAAGATTGTCTTGTCCTAGTCCTATGTTGATTAATCAGTGTAGTGTAGTGGTTAGAGTTTGACCGTGAGATTCTGGTTTTGGTGCTCAATGACCCACAAAACTCAGTGGGTGAGCTTGAACCAGTCATTCTGTCATCCTGACCTGCCCCGCAGGGTCTTATGAAGAGATGTGGAGAGGGATTGATTTTTATAGACTGCCATGAACTCACTGGAGTAGGGAGATGGAATAAGTGAATTAATTTCTCAAGTTTCTCTCTCTGTGTGTGCGTGCACATGTATTTTCAAATGATCAACTTTGCAGATGACACCAAATTAGGAGGAGTAGCTAATACCCTAAAGGACAGGATCAAAATTCAAAATGACCTTAATACGTTAGAAAGCTGAGTCAAAACTAATAAGATGAATGTCAACAGGGAAAAATGTAAGATACTGCACTTAGGTAGAAACAAAATGAAATGCACAGATATAGGACGGGAGACACCTGGCTTAAGAAGACTACTTGTGAAAGGGATCTAGGAGTCCTAGTAAACTACAAGTTGAACATGAGTTAACAGTGTGATGTGGCAGCTAAAAAGCCCAATCCTATTTTATTCTGCATCTATAGAAGTACAGGGCTCCCCCGGGTTACGAAATTAATTCGTTCCGCGGCGCCATTCGTAACCCGAAAAGCATTCGCAAGCCGAAGCCCCATAGGCGCTAATAGCGAAAGCCGCGATTTGGTGCGAAAAAGCGCCGAAAAGCACCAAAAATTTTTTCGTAACCCGAAATAACCTTCGTAACCCGGAACAGTTTTTTTTAATGGATTTTTTTCGTAACCCGGAAATTTCGTAACGCGGCGCATTCGTATCCCGGGGTACCAGTGTATAGATCAAGGGAAGTAACAGTACAACTCTATTCTGCCTTGGTCAGGCCTCACCTGAAATACTGTGTCCAGTTCTGGGCACCACAATTCAGAAAGAACATTGAGAAACTGGAGTGTGTCCAAAGGAGGGCAACTAAAATGGTGAAGGGCCTGGAAACCATGTCTTATGAGGAGACACTTAGGGAGCTGGGCATGTTTAGCCTGGAGAAGAGAAGGCTATGATAGCCCTGTTTAAATATTTGAAGGGGTGTCATATTGAGGAGGAAGCAAGCTTGTTTTCTGCTACTCCAGAGACTAGAACATGGAGCAATGGATGCAAGCTGCAGGAAAAGAGATTCCACCTCAACATGAGGAGGAACTTCTTGACAGTAAGGGCTGTTCGACAGTGGAACACACTCTCTGGGAGTGTAGTGGAATCTCCCTCCTTGGAGGTCTTTAGAAAGAGGCTGGATGGCCATCTATCAGAGGTGCTTTGATTCTGTGTTCTTGCATGACAGGGGGTTGGACTGGATGGCGCTTAGGATCTCTTCCAGCTCTGTGATTCTATTATTCTAAGTTCTCTGTTGATTTATGGGAACCCTGTGAATATCATATGATTTTCTTAGGCAAGGAATACTCAAGAGGTGATTTTGTCAGTTCCTTCTTCTGAAGTATATAACCAACAGCACCTAGTGTTTGTTGGCAGTCTCCCACCTAAGTACTAGCCATGGTTGATCCTGCTTGGCTTCTGAGATCAGATGGGATCCTTTGCTTTTAAGGTATTGCATTCAAACATAAAAGCATTCACTATAAGGAATGACATTTAGAGATGTTGAAGCCTGTTTATTGCATTTTAATTGTTAGCTTTCACAGCTAGAAGTTTGCATTAAGGCTATGATTTCTGTGTCACAGAAGGATTCAAGAGTCTGGTGCTGGGGTCGAAGGGAGACAGATTCTAGTTAGCAAAACAATAGAATTTCAGACTTTTGCTCACTTGCCTGGGAAAGATCTCTCATTCAATTTACTGAAACTCTCTTCTGAACAACCATGCTAACAAGGAAGATATAAGTTTATGTTATATTGACATGCTGTACCATCCTATGCGTGGTAGCTTTGAAGTAAGTCCTAGTGTGTTCAATGAGGATTGCTCCCAGGAAGATATGTATATAGGTTTTCAGATTAAGAACAGGGAGACATCAGTGGGTAGGTGTGTTTTTGCCATTGATATGACTCAAGAGGTTTCTGGTGTACTTTCCTCAATAATACTCTGGATCCAATCAAGGTAAGAGCCAACCTTTGCATAAACACCGGGCTCAAGTGGTTGGGCACAAGGATAGCCTCCCAAAGATACAATGCCTTGGAGTACATCACCACAGATAAGAGGTCCTCCAGAATCACCCTATGGAGAAAACAGAGCACAAACATATGTATACACAGACATATCCCCATACATCCTTGATCTATATCCCACTTACTTCCCAGAAACGAGGCTCAAGGCAGCCCTCAATAAGATTAAAACACATTTGAACAATAACTTTAAAACATGATTGAATGTAAGGGCCATTTTAAAAAGCTCTTTCTCGCCACACACTTATAGTATTATGATTCCACTTGAAGTGTCATGGCTGTATCCTACAGAATCCTAGGATTTGCAGGTTGTTGTTGTGTGCCTTCAACTCATATATGAATTATGGCAACCCTAATGTGAACCTATGATATTTTTTTTTTGGGGGGGGGAGGAGGATTTGGCAAGATTCATTAAGAGGAGGTTTGCCATTGCCTTCCTTTAAGGCTGAGAGCATGTAACTTTCCGAAGGTCACCCAGTGGGTTTCATGTCCCAGTTGGAAATCAAACCCTGGTGTCTAGAGTTGTAGTCCAACACTCAAACCACTATGCCATGCTGTTTAAATTTGCAATTTAAGGTAGGGTATATAGAATTGTCTAGAATTCGTGAGAGCCAACATGGTACAGTGGTTTAAGCATTGGCTATGGCTCTAGAGACCAGGGTTTGAATCCTTGCTTAGCCATGGAAAAACACAGGGTGACTCTCTCAGCCTCAGAAAACCCCAGGATAGGTTTGTTTTAGGGTCACCCTGAATTGGACGACTCAAAGGCACACAATAACAACGACAACATTTAGAATTCTCAGGCAGGGTCCTAGGATTCCATTGGAGAAAACCCATGACAATTAGTGTTTCCTCAATTGTGTGTGATAATCATTTGTGCAATTACTTGCCAGTTTGGCTTTATTTGTGGGATGCTTTAAATGTGCTTTAATCTCTTTTTAATGCCAAAATTAGCCCCAGTGTGATAAACCCCTACCTTCCTTACAAACTCCACCCCAAATGGAAACCTTCTTACCCGACATGAATCTTTGCCTCCTTCCAGGACTCCAGCACAAAGCATCTTGTCAGTCACATGCCACCAGGGGTAAGCAGCTTGACACACCTGATTGTTGAGTATGTCAATGGAAACACAGTAAGGAACGTCAGGATATATCTCTGAAAAACAAGAGGAAAGAAAGAACCTTGCAAGGTCTCCATTTTGCAGTGGATCACCATATTTTTCAAAATCTAGCCCACTTCCAGGATGTGGGAGGCCTTCAAGTAAAGCATTTTCAATGCTCATGCTTCATCTGCAAAGAGGAAAGATGTATAAATTGAAAATCCTTTAGTGCAAAGGTGGGAATTGTGCTGTTCTCCAGATTTTGTTGGATTGCAGCTCCCGGCAAGCTTCCCTTCCAGTCCAGCAATACTTGAAGGGCTGCAAAATATCTCTCCCTGCCCTATGACTTTCTTATCCTCTACTGAGGCACTTTGTAGAAAGTGCCTTGTTTGAGAAGGTAGGCTTTTGCTAGTTTGGGTGTTCTGGGAAACACACTTGATATTGCATATGCAGAGGCATTGGCAACTTCCAAAGAACAAACCATGAAAAACAAAACTACACAGATATCACAGGGCCTTTTGTAGGGAAAAGGGGGTGGCGCAGCCTTGATGGTGTTTGCACAGCTTACGGAATACACAGCAATAAGATTACCAGATTATATGCAACCAATATGAATATATTACACAACTCATTCATCAGATGGACAGACGTTAAAGAAAAGCTCATATAGAGGTTCTGTATTGAGATTCCAAGAACAACAGGATCAGTGTCATCAGCACCACCAGAACCTTAGTCCGCTGGTCCTATTCCCCAAAGGCATGGTTGTGTCCCAGTTAGGGTGGCCAGATGAGATAGAGTATAGGGTTCCTGCGGGTTTACACAGCGCTGTGCATACAACCAATTAAAAATGAACAAAATAAAATGAACCTGCCAGTGATGTACATTCTAGGAGAAACAATGAGAGGTTAATACATATTAATACATATTAAAATTCAAAACCATAAAATATAACAAAGAGTCTTGGTGCCTCACAAAATTACACATCCCAAGGACTCTGTAGGACGGTGCCATGGCAGTTAAAGTGGTGTCAAACTGCATTATTTCTACAGTACACCTGCACCATAAGTTGCATACTCAGGTAACTTATGGTGGAGTGATTCATTACAGACAGCTACATCACTTGTGGCAACTCTTTTGCTCAAATCCTGCTGATATGCACTGATGTAGGCCACTTTTTTCTTTTCTTTTTTTTTACCAGGGCTTAGCAAGAGGGGTAGATAGCAACAAAACTATCACTGCTAAGAGACTGAGCTGCCCTGCCATCTCCCAAACAGCATTCACTGTCCATCTTCTTGCAAAACCAGCAGCAATGTTTCTTCCTTACCACTTCCACTGACTCTTCTACTGCTAGCATAGTTATGAAGACCACTAAGATCTTGTCCATTATTTCTAAGCCTGGATGTGGAAAGCCATAAGGTGCCCACCTTGGCTTAGTGGGCGAGACAATATTTCACATACTCTAAGAGACCTAAGTCTCTTTCACACCACACACAATTGTAGCACTAGGCTGGAACCCTGGATTTGGAGTTTGGTGATATTTTAGAGCTCTCTGTCAGAGAACTATACATACCTCACAAAGCTACAAATCCCAGGATAACATAGAATGGAGCCATGGCAATTAAAGTGGTATTGAAGTACTATATCTGTGCCGTATGAAGGAGCTCATAGTGGGATGCTAAGCCCTGGTCTGGGTTTGAGTAAATGCCTGAAAGTTCAGAGAACCATGTGCAAGGAGGCTGTGGTTCTTACCCTCAGAAGGAGAGGTGGATCCCCAGCCCATCACTTGGCACTGAGTTTTCTTAGAGGGTGCAACTGTGGGCAGCTTGACAGGGGCAATGATTTCACTGTAGGTAATGGAGGCATTCATTTTGATCAGCATGATATCATTTGCGAAGCTGGGGCAGTCCGTGGTGTCAGGGGAATCAACGTCCGGAGAACCTGAACAGCTGGTGCAGTCAGTGCTGGCGGTATTTGGATAGCATTTGGCCTGTGCGCAGGTTCTTAACTGCTCTCCCTCTCTTGGCACTTTTCGGTTGTGCAATCCAAGCCTCAGCTGCATGCCAGAGCTACAAGAAGAGATCAAAGACTTTACGGAGGTCTTGAAACAAGATACAGGTGGGCAGGTTTATTACATTAGAAATTAGACTTCTTCATCTTCAAATATGATATTACTTTTGTAAGGGGTGCGAACATTAACCAAACATTTCCTAGGGGTGTGGGACATAGGAAAGGCTGAGAACCACTGGTCTACATGATTTCTTCATGTATTTGGATGACATACTCTGTGCAACTGCTTGATGCTTAAAGTATGCTGAATGACATCACAAGAGATCATCCCAAAGGCTCAGATTTTGGGGCTGAAATCTCAGCGCCTGGGATGGTCCAACCTGGCAACCATTGTCTATAAGCCATGGTTCAGGATGCATATTTGGCATGCTCACTGTCCTTCAAGGTACAGGGGACGTTGGGTTTCCAAGTACTTTACCCTAGCAATGGACATTGATAAGAGATTATGGGAGTTGTCGATCAAAACATTAGGGATGCTCGAGCTTTCTCAGCCCTCTTGTAGATCAAGTCATGAGATGCTGCCCAGGCTGTCAGTCTACTCATAAACAGTCAGAAAACCAGTCTATACATTTAAATAATTAACAAACTACATAGCAATGCAAACTGATGTCATCTGACATTTTCCCACTCTGACAGTATTTGGGTATATAGGCAAACTCTTTTAAGAGAATCCAACATAAGGTTTATTGTCCAAGATGTGGCTTTTTGCAGTGAACCCATCATTGGCACATGTCTAGAAAAGGGACATGAGAATTGTTACTCACATGCCTTTCCAAGACTTACTCTATTAGCAAGACTTCACATTTCTGTTGTGTCCTTCCCCATGTTTCTCCTTGGAAAAGTTACATCATGAATTTTCTTCACATGTTAGATTCAATCTCTTTTCCACATATGATTGCTAAAAGGTTACATAAGGGCAGAGCTTGGGAATGTTACTTCTTTAGACTGTGATTCCCAGAATCCTCCTGCCAACATGGCTAGTGGCTCTGCAGGCTAGAGGGTCCTGGGAGTCTTAATCCAAGTAAGTAACCTTTCTAAGCTCCATATCAAAACTGACGAAAGCATTGCTTCTATGCTACCGCTCTAATAATTCTCACCTGTCAAAGCAGTGAGCAGCAGTGACCACCCAATTGTGATTGAGCAATGACCCTGCGCAGTGGCGCCCATGGGCATCCGTGATCAACACCAGCCAGGGATGTGAAGTACATACATCGCCTCCAATGATACGGTTACGAAATGGCAATGCTGCAAGACACACCAAGAAGACTCACCATGGAACACAAA
The DNA here is from genome assembly GCF_019175285.1 of Sceloporus undulatus. Taxonomy (NCBI): domain Eukaryota; kingdom Metazoa; phylum Chordata; class Lepidosauria; order Squamata; family Phrynosomatidae; genus Sceloporus; species Sceloporus undulatus. The sequence continues at coordinate 17,462,781 of NC_056530.1, forward strand.
CCAAACTCTTGGATACACTGCAAAATCTCTCCTCCAGCAAAACTGGATTATCTCTTTGTACTTACTGTTCTAGAGGAAGGACAACTAGATATTTTGCTAATGGTTTTCCTGTGCATATTTAGTCTTTAAAAAAAACAGATCAGTACAACTCCTGCATTAAAAAAAAGCAATGCCAATGGTAGCATCAGCACAGGTCTTCAGAGCAGAGGTCCACATTCCCATTCTGCAGCATGAACAGGAAAGGCCCTAAAAGATGGCAAGTTGACTCACCACATTTTGAAAGCTATAAGACATAGCACCATGTAAAGAATCCACTCCATTTGAAGTAAATGAAGACAAACACATACTTTCAAAGTCCACAGTCTATGGAAAAGACTATGATTCTATGATTCAGACAAATCTGTGCAGGCACCATGAATTTGATGGTTGAGGGAGAGGGGACTAGGAAAGAGGAAGACAAGAATTGGTGCCTGAATGGGGCAGGAATTCTTTTCAAAGATGCCTTTCCCAAGCTAGAACCCTCCAGACATCCTTGACTTCACTCTTCATCATGTCACAGCCAGCTGACTGGGGCATTTTTAAAACTGTATAATCCAACACATCTGGATAGCACCAGGTCTAAAGTGCTGGCCCTACTAGTGTGTATACATAGGGTGTGTGTGCTGTTTAGCCTTCGGTTCAGGAAGAAGAATGCCTTAGTCAATGTTGAGATTTCTCCAACAGAAATATGCAGTTACCATATATCATTCAGGAGGTCCTACCTGCACCCAGGTAATATGCAGGTCAGAAGTAGTTTAGAATGTGAAGCAGAGATGGGGCAAGTCAGACCATGAGACCAAATCCTGCCTTCCTGGGATATTCAAAATGGACACATCCATATCAGCATTATACTCTCATCTAATGGTGACTATCACCAGTGTTTGTTCTCCCTGCTTCCAAAAAGGTGGAATGCCTCTCCAAATGCCTAGTTAGAGCAATAAGCAAAACTATGCCAGTATTTTTGCACCATTGCTGTTGACTGTGGTCTTATCTCTTACTAAATACAGCTCTCTGAAACTGAATGTAGCCCTTGGATGGAAAGAAATTCAGCCCTTAAGATAAATATATCAACCACTTACACAAGCTGCTACAGAAATGTTCACGTATGGAACTGCAGGTGGAAAAAAAAGAAACGATGCATGCCGACTCCTCACATACATTCACCCATCCCAAGTTCACAGTATCGCTACCATGAAAGTGGAGGTACTTACCAAAAGTCAGTTGCAAGAACAGAAAGACAACCAACAGTTTGATGACTTCCATGGTGGCAGGTCTGCCTAGTGAAGTGTAGGTGCGTACTTTTGAAGTGGCAGACAAGTCCAGTGATTAAGAAAACAGTGTAATTTCTTTGGCTCAGCCCCTTGATTCCTGTTTTATTTTCACCCCAAGGTCAGACCGCAGGTGCCCTGTAGGTGCCAGGTTCTCACCATTCCACCCCCGGTTTAACCAGGTAGCCATGCGGAGAAAAAACAACAAGGATGGACTTGAAGCCATGCGGAGCGAGAACAGGGTTGGACCCAAAAGCAAACAGAAGCAGAGCCAATATCTTCTATCTAGAAGGAGAAAGTAGGGTGGTTTGTGGTTTTGCAATCAAACAGTGTGACTAATGTTTCCTCTATTCCTAGATCTGCCCTTGAAGAACATTTGCAAGGTCCCCTTGGTGTGCGATGCAAGGCTGACGCAAAAGACTTAAGAAAAAGGTATCACCCTTAAAGAATACATTTTAACAGAAATAAAAGTTGGAAAAGGTATGATGCAGAGTAAGCAAGTTGGAAGGCAATATACTGAAAGTTTTGATATAGTACATATAAAAGTGAATAGGAGAGTTTAAAAAAAAATCTAGTGGTGACATGAATTTTTCCATAAGTCACACTCTGTCGTCCTCAAAAGAAGATAATAGCAAACCTCCTCTGAATAAATCTTGCTGAGAAAACCCTATGAAGTGATCACCATAAATTGGAGGTGACTTGAAGGCACAGAACAACATCAACATGTTAAGAGTTAGTGTGGTGTAGTGGTTTGAATGTTGGAATAGGCGTTCAGAAGACCAGGTTCAAACTGACAAGGTGACTTTGGGCAAGTTATATTCTCAGCCTCAGATGAAGGCTGTGGCAAACTCCCTCTGAACAAATCTTATAAAGCAGTGGTTCTCAACCTTCCTAACGCTGTGACCCTTTAATACAGTTCCTCATGTTGTGGTGACCCCCAACCATAAAATTATTTCCATTGCTACATGCATTGGAATAGCATTGGACCCAGGACAGAGCCCTGTGGGACCCCACAGTCATTGTTGACCACCCTTTGGGTTCGGCCGGTCAACCAATTACAAATCCATGTAACAGTTGTATTGTCTACCCCACATTTTACTATCTTGTTTGCAAGACTATCATGGGGAACCTTGTTAAAGGCCTTACTGAAATGAAGATATGCTATTTACAGCATCCCCTTTGTCTACCAAGCTGGTAATTTTACCAAAAAAGGAGATCAGATTAGTCTGGCATGACTTGTTTTTGACAAACCCATGCTGACTTTTTCTGATTATGAAATTGCTTTCTAGATGTTCACAAACTGTCTGTCTAATTATCTGCTCCAGAATCTCGTTGGGATCCTTTCCCCTCACCTTTTTTAAAATGGGGACAATGTTTGCCCTCATCTTGTTCTCCAGCTCTCAAAAATTATTGCCCATGGCTCTGAGATTACATTTGCCAGTTCTTTTAATACTCTTGGATGTAGGTCATCTGGTCCTGGAGACTTAGGTCCATTACAAAAGGAGTTAGCAGCGCCCTCGCCGTGAACTAGGGCTAGATGAACCTGGGCATTTAATGCCCAGCAGCCCTAGTCCACAACGACAACGGCATCAATCATGGCTCACCATGGGCGCATGAGCTTTCATAGACTTCAGTCTGCTTCCTCACAGGGATTTTAAAATGCATCTGAGGAAGTAGACTGAAGTCTACGAAAGCTCATGCTGTCCATTTCTTTCAGTTAGTCTCAAAGGTGCTACAAGATCTCTCTATGTTTATCTTCAGCAGTAAGCCTGCCTTTGCACTTTCTTCTTTGATCTTCCTTAATAACTGTTACAAGTCTGTGATGCTTGCTGCACTACCATGGTGTCATCTGCATATCTTAGATTGTTGATGTTCCTTCCTATTTTCACTCCTCCTTCTCGGTCTAGACCTGATCTTCATATATTTTCTGCATAAAATCTAAACAAGTATGGTGACAGAATGCAGCCTTGCTCAACCTTTGCTATTCCAATTAAGGTTTTTGTGAGGTTTCAGAGAGGAATGAAATATCCCGAAAGGAATTAAGTTACAGTAACCATCACACTAATTTCCCATACAAAGAAACTCATGCTCAAAATTCTGGAGCAAAGACTCCTACCATACATGTAGCAAGAAATCTCAGAGGTGCAAGCTGGCACTAAGGATCATGTTGCAATAGATAATGCAGTGCACCAGAGAATACTGAAAGAAAATCTGCACCTTTTATTGACTACAACAAAGCATTTGACTCCACAGAATACAGAAAGCTATCAGATGCTCTCAAAGAAATGGGAGTGCCACTTCATTTCATTATCCTGAAGCATACATAATCTGTACTCAAGACAAGAGGACATCATCAGAATTGAATATGGAGAAACAGATGGTTCCCAATTGAAAAAGGGGTCAAGCAAGGCTGCATACGATTACCCTATTTATTCAACCTGAATGCAAAAAATATTGTACTCAGAGCAGGTTTAGACTCAAAGGCAGGAATAAAAACTGGATGAAGGAACGCTAAGAACCTAAGATACACAGACAACACAATTCTACTGGCAGAGACCAACAAAGACCTGGAACAGTTGCTGAAGAGGTCGAGGAAAAGTGCCAAGGTTGGATTAATGAACATTAAGAAAACAAAAATAATGATCTTGGAAGATTTACGAGAATAAGAAACAAACTGAAATAGTCAAGGAATTCTTATATCTTGAATCAAATATTTATCAAAACTGAGACTGCAGTCAAGAAATTAGAATAGGAATGGGATGGGCAGCCACAAAGGAATTGAACAGGATCCTAAAGCGTAAAGATATAACTATGAACATTCCCTATCACTATGTACGGATGCGAGAGCCGGACAGTAAAAAAAGACCAATAGGAAGAAAACCAACTCATTTGAAATGTGGTGCTGGAGAAGCGCACTGAGGATACTGTGGACAGCCAGGAAGACAAACAAATGGGTTCTAGAACAGATCAAGCCCAAACTCTTCCTGGAAGCCAGGATGACTCAATTGAAGCTGTTGTACTTTTGACCACATCATAAGAAGGCATGAATCATTAGAAGACAATAATGCTAGAAACGGTTGAGAGTAGTATAAAGAGAGGCAGATCTCATGCTAGTTGATTATAGACTCGATCAGGAAAGACACAGGCCTGGACCCGCAAGACCTGAGACGGAGGTTAAAGACAGAGCGTCTTGAGATGTTTCATCCACAGGGTCGCCATGTCAATTTGAGGGCAGTTGATAACAACAATCTGCACTATATGCTGCAGCAACAGCTGAAGGGAACAAAACGTCCAAAATAAAAATGGCTTGTTCAGTGCTATACTCCATTTGTTAAAAGCCTTTTGAACATTCCCGATTGACAATATTAGGCCTTGTCTCTAATTACTTCTAATTGTACTGGATTATTCCTTATTTTATCATTATGTAATTATTTTGTTGGATTTCATATAATTTTGCATAGCTGGAAAAATAGCCCTTAAAGCCAAAATAATTTTGGCAGGTGTTGATGTGGTTAACAGTGTAGGGGTTCAGTTCCAGGACCTCCCGTTATTTCTAACAATAACATATAACTAATGTATTACCAAATGAACACAAGTTCCAAGTATCACTAGGTGCTTTTAAGAAAAGGGGAGGTTTGCAAACAGAATAAGAAATAGGATTTCACTGCTAAATCAGTAATACTGCAGGTAGCATCTTAAACCCAAGGGAAAAGGTTCTTCTCTATAAAACATGGTGAGAAATTATCTGGATCCCCAAGAAAAGGGGAGTTCATGAGCTTTGTTGTCTGCTTAATAGTACCTATAACTGCTATCCCAAGCTATTAGCAACAGTGAATATAAAGACAGACAACGATTCAAAATTAGTTAGCTGATCCCAGCATGACAGACACATCCAAGGTTTTATGCCTTTAATCAGAATTTGCCACATCCAAGATGCTCAAGTGGACAAGACCCAGAGGCAGAGATGCTTCAGTTGATCCTTTAGAGTCACCATATAGAGGGGACTCAGCAGCAAAACAGTGTCCTGAGGAGGGGAGCAACTGGGAGACACAAGACAATCAGATCTTGCCTGGAAAAGTCCCCTCTTCCATACGTTCATCCCAAGAAGTGACCTGCAAAAGACAAACAGGTGTCTTTGATAGTCAGTTCTATTGTCAGGAATACTAATGTGGCACAGTGACTGTGACAGCAGATCTCATGCACAATTTTAAAACATACATTTTAAAAATAGTGGAACTAAGCTTCTAGTTCTCTTGCTGACAGAAGTGTTTTTTTTTAAAGTCACTAAAATCAATCTTTATTAAGGCATACGACCAGAACTATAAAAAGAGCATAGAACAAATAACGGTTTTCCTAATATCACAATAGAAGACACAATAAAGAAGAACATGGGTTCTTTCTTACTGAGCCTTCTCTCTAAGACCAAAGCCTTAGTTTTGTAGTAATTAATCTGTTTCTTATATCAGTATTGGCACAATAAAAAGTCTCTTATTTTGTATGTTAAGTATAGATTGCAGAAGGTCCTATTGTTCACAAGAAGACACTTCGTTCCCTTCATGGTTACTTTACACTCATAAAGTATTTAAGATTTCTAGTCCACCTTTGGCTCATAAAAGGGCTCTCAGATTCATTTATGAATATATGTCTTTGTTCCTTTGCCACAAACAGTTCAAATCATCAACAAAATCCAGCTGCAGGATATTCTAACCAAACTGAATAAAACAATGCTATAAAAGTCTGCTTGTTTTTAGTGTTTTCATCACCTACAGACCCTTGAAGGCTTCCCAGTCCCTTCTCCACTCAAAAACAAATCATGAAGGAACATTCAAGTAACTCATTGCTTTTGTAACCTTATATAAAATGGAAGCATAGCATTGGTTAAACACCTATTGTATTCTAAGTGCTGTAAGATGTTCTGAGTAATGCAAATGGCATCAGGATGAATGCTCCATAGAACATCTTCCCAAGCTAAAAACACAGACAGAAACAGGATGAGCATTAAACATGCCCTCCTTTGCTTCTTTTTTCTTTCTCACACACAAACTCCTTATCATAGTTTAGTTCCATTTCCTTACCCAAGAAATAGGGCAAAGGGACTTGTACACCCTTTTGTACCACTGGCAGACGTAAGGATCTTGTCCCTTGGCATTCATGGCTTTCTCGCAGCGATGGAAATCTATGAAAAGAGATATTTAAATTTTAAAAAACAGATTACAAATAGACATGTTTAAATGAAAGTCATTCTGTTATTTTAAAAGTAAAACAAGCATAGTATCCAATTGCTCATGGTATGGTCATTTATTGGGGTGGGTTTGATGTACTGACATCACTCCAAAAAGTATATAATCACCTCAATAAAAGATTTAGCTACTGATACAGACCATCCACAATGGACTCAATTATTTCCACCTCCAGGTTGTATAAAGGCTTTGAGGCAGATGGTGTTTGCCTTTCTTTATTGACTTTCAGCTGGAATATTATGAATGCAGCACATTAAAGAATAAAATACATTGTTATGCCATAACTATTAATGGATTTCAACCAGGGCTGTAGAGACAGAAGCAAGTTTGTCTGGAGTGGAGTTTTACTTTCACAGGGATTTAGGAAAGTTTTCTTCTTCAGAAATTTTAATCAAATGAATATATGTTATGTCTTTCAATCTAAGTAACCTGATAATTCATGTGGTGGTGATGAAATGCCTTGTGTTACCATTTTACTACAGTACATTTTATTACAGTAACCTTATGCCACATGTGGAAGTTGCAACTGGTCCAAAACATGGCAGCCAGATTGGTTACAGGGAGTTTGAGATTTGAACCTATTATGCTTATCTTAAAATCCCTACACTGGCTGCCTATTAGCTTTTGGGCACAGTATAAGGTGTTGGTTATTACCTATAAAGCCCTACATGGCTTGGGTCCATCTTACTTGAAGGAACGCCTCCTCCCATATAATCCTTCCTGCACTCTCAGGTCCTCAGGGAAGAACTTACTACAGTCACAGAGAACCTGACTGGTAACTACTTCCCAGAGGACGTTTTCTGTTGTCGCTCCAAAAACGTGGAACGATCTGCCGGATGAGATCCGCCAACTAACATCTTTCGAGGCCTTTAAGAAGGCAATAAAAATAGATCTCTTCCGGCGGGCCTTCCCAAATTGATCCTCTAAATTCACTCTCCATGTGTCTAAATTGTTCTCTTTGGACTGATTTGAATGCCTTTGATATTATTGTTTTCTCTTTTTATATGCTGTTACCCGCCTTGGTCCAACACAAGGAGAGGAGGGTTATAAATAATATTTATTATTATTATTATTATTATTATTATTATTATTATTATTATTACATTTACTACAGTAATACAGTACAGTATTACTAACTAATGCACAACTACTATTTATAAACAAGTTGGAAAGTAGAAAAATGGAGGAATTAGAGTCTGAGTCAAAGGTCTGGCATTCTGACTCTAGAGTCCTGAGTTCAACCATATACAAATCCTCTCTCTTAAAGTGCCACAAGATTGACATGCTGCCATTCTTCCTTGAACAAATCAATGTGGCTATTGACCTAGAACTACAGTAGGAATATTTAGGATCTGTCACTGTGTTGCATTTTTCTGCTGTACTCACTTTGCTGTTTAATTTTAGGCATTAATTCTTGAAGTGTCCCAGACCCAGTGTTTTGAATAAGTTTACATAGGTCAATGTGGACCTTGTATATAACACTGAAAGAGCAATTGTTTCAAAATCCAGAACTGTTAACAGAAAAATATCAACAGGACTGCCATTTTCACATGATTTTCGCTTCTGACAATCCAAGATGTCAAAACAGTTGATATTCCCACATTTAATGTATGGAGTATTCACAGATATTAACTATACCAACCAAGATAGTTTTGCCAGCAGTTCCTTGTTTGGTTTTGATTGGGGAACCTGCTGTCGAAGGGAGCGGTCTTGTAGTTCTCCAGCTTGGTCCTGATGTCTTCAGCCATGATTCCTCCTTCTCCTCTGAAAAGACAAATGAAAGCAGTGAAATGAAACTGGCTTGAAAGGTTTATAACATTGACCTTTGGGCTTTTAATTGTCTTGTTTTGAGGACTCCAAGATCCATGGGCAGATGAGAAATATCTTAATAACTAAATAATACATAAAAATACTCCCTGTGAACAGATTGCGTTCCCTAATGGTATTTATATCCTCAAAAAGCATTCCAGCAACTCAGATTACAGGAAGGAGGCACTGCTTACTAACCACTAGCTATGTGCTACATACATACTATGAACCAAGGCACTAAAGAAATACATTAACATAGCATGATTTGCATCACAGGCAACATTAAAACCCTATCCTCAAACTAGAATGAGGACTTCCATTGCATGGGATATTTCACAGGGAATATGCCAATAAGCATCTTGTGGAGATCAGAAGAATTATTAAGGGGGAAATCCCATTTCAAGGCTGTAAAGCTTTCTCATATATCATGTCCCTGGTCAAGAATTAAGGCTAGATCGACAGTCATCTTTGCCAGGAATCCAATTTTGTGGTTTTGAGATGGGACTCTTCCCCATGGACCCCTCCCTTAAACCCTTACAAGTGTCTTTAATGACAGACAAGTGTATATGTGTTACACATATACACTTGTCCCTCCATGTTGGCTAGGGTTAGGGGCACAAGACCCTCATGAATATGGAAAACCCCCAAATAAGAAAAACACTGTTTTTACCTGAGAGGACACCTCTCTAGGAATCTCTAGGTCCTCCAGTGCAACTCTGTGGTCAACGTTCGACAGACGCTCACCATAGAGTTGCATTGGAGGAGCTACAAAGGCCTAGTTGAGTATTCTCTCTAGGAATCTCTGGGTCTTTTGGTGCAACTTTTAGTTAAAAGTTGACCACAGAGTTGCACTGGAGGACCTAGATATTCCTAGAGAGAACATATTAATCCGTGAATAATGGAGTGATGAGTGTATTATATAGACCAGTGCCAGTCGGCAATCCTGTCGGCTGCCAGTATGTGGCATGTTTCAAGAAGGAAAGAAAGACTAGTACAGTTAAAGCCAATGAGGGAAAAGGGTCCTCATCTTGAGCAGCACTGACATAGATCATATGGCATCAAAACTAAGATATAATCGTATACTAATCAAGCATTATCATTCTATGTATAATTGCCTATCAGCTTTATTCTCCTTTATACTGTATGCACTTTGCATCTCTTTTCTGGTCTCTTCTTTCGATTTTCCGGAAGCTTAATTTTCTCTCCTTCTTCTATGCTTTCTCATAATCTGTGAAATTACATCTCATTACAGCAGTAACATCTATTTATTTTATTCATTTAACGTGTTTTCAAATGTCTCTTCTAAGTATTTTTTCTTGTCACCTTCTCCCAAACTTTCTTCTTTTTCTAACCTCACAAACTGTCTCTAATTTAGGAGAAAGAAAGAAAGAAAGAAAGATGAAGGAAGAATGAAGGTAGGAGGGAGGAATAACTGTTATTGTAGATTTTTACAAATGAAATGTTTTATGTAAATATATAAAAACATTGAAATAATAATAATAATAATAATAATAATACATTTTATTTCTACGCCGCCCTTCCATAAATATGATCAAGGCGGCTTACAAAATTTAAAACATTACAATACAAGACAAAAATTGATATTAATTGATAATTGATAATAATAATTGAAATAAATAAAAGTATTTAAAAAACAAAACACACTGCAGCAATAATCCAAATTGAGACTGCTTTAAGTGCCTGGGGAATTCTGGGAGTTGTAGTTTAATTATGGCACCATTGACAGAGAAGGCTAAACAGTCACAAAACTACATTTCCCAGAATCCCCTGCTCCTGAGCCAGGGCTGTTTTCTGCAGTGTGTTGCTTTGGGCCTCAGGCAGGCAATGTAACACAGGCTCAATGCACTCCAGTGTGTGTTCCTGCCTTCCCCCGAGACTGGGCCAAGGTCACCCACTGCTTTCCCTGGTTTCGAACCCAGCTCTCCAGACACACTGGCCTTGCTCTCAATCTACTAATGGCGGCCTCACCTCAAAAGAAGCAACCGCCACCGACCGTCTCCTTCCTCCTCCTCCTCCTCCTCAAAGTGACTTTCACCTCTCACTGGCCTCGCAGAGACACACGCAAACCAACGAGAGTAACGGAGGGAACGGCGCCGGAAAGGGCGGGGCGAAGAACGTGATTGACAGATTTGCTAAGAGAGGAGAAAATGGCGGACGCAATAAGAAGGGGTGGGGCTTCGACTATAGGGCGGGGCGAATAACATGATTGACAGATTTGCTCAGAGAGGTATTTTCCTCTCTCTCTCTCTCTCAGACACAGACTGAGAAAATAGCGGACGCAACGAGAAGGGGTGGGGCTTCGGTGATAGGGCGGGGCGAATAATGTGATTGACAGGCGAAGAGGCTTCGCTCCCCCCCAGAGCTGTTTCTCTCTCACAGACAAATGGCGGACGCAACGAGAAGGGGGTGGAGCTTCATCAATAGGGCAGGGCGAATGACGTGATTGACAGATGAAGAGACTTGGACCTACAGAGCTGTGTTTAGTGACACAGATAAATGGCGGACGCAACGAGAAGGGGGAGGGGTTTCAGCGGTAGGGCGGGGCGAATAGCGCGATTGACAGATGAAGAGGCTTGGACCCGCAGAGCTGCGACTGAGTCAGAGAAAATGGCGGACGTAACGCAAAGGGGAGGGGCTACCGTGACGTCAGAAAGGGCGGGGCACGCAGCTGGATGGACAAAGCCGCCCTGGACTACCTGCCCATAGGATTCAATGTTTCCCTATGGGCAAGCATTCCCCAATATTTCCCTATTGGTACACCAATGTTGCAAAAGGGGCGTGGCGGACGTGCGGTGACGTCGTAATCCCGCGCCGGAGGTGCGGTGACGTTATAATCCAGAGCCGGAAGTGCGGTGACGTCGTATCCCTGCGCCGGAAGTGTGGCTCCGTGGGCGTTTTGCGCTCTGCAGAGGCTGCAGCGAGGGAACCATGGCGTCCCCGGCGATCCCCGCTCCTCCTCCTCCGCCTCCTCCTGGGGCGCCCCCCGGGGTCCCTGGGGCGAAGGGAGGCGGCAAGAAGAGCGGCGAAGAGCGGCTCAAGGAGATGGAGGCCGAGATGGCGCTGTGAGTGTCGGTTCTGCAGCCATTATGGGGTTGCATCCACATTGGAGGGATAACCCGGTTTGGCACCGCTTTAACTCTTTGTCTGGATCAAGGCTGTGGAATTCTGGGAGTTGGAGTTTGTTGTGGGGCCGCTCTGGGCCCCACAACAAACTCCAACTCCCAGAATTCCATAGCAGTGAGTCAGACAACAAGTTAAAGCCCAGTCTGTCGGCGTTTCCAAGACAGCCAGTAATGAATATAGAGTTGAATGTTGAGATGCATAATGTAAGTGCTAATTAAACCTTACTATGCACAGGTTTGAGCAGGAGGTGCTGGGAGCCCCAGTCTCTTTGCCTCCGGTTGCTCCGGTGGTAGAAGCCGTCCCAGTTGCTTTGGCGGTTCCAGCCGTATCCGCAGTGCCCCCGGTTCCTGTCATCCGCCCCATCATTGCAACCAACACCTATCAGCAGGTGAGTACGGTTGAGATGCGTCCGAGGTTTTCCAGCCCAGGACACTTGGAGAAGACAAAGGCTGGCTTGCTTTCAGTGAAGTCCTTGAAACCTGATACAGATGAAGAATCTATTTGGAGGCAATGAGAAACAGGATGAGCCTTTGCTTTGAACCAGCTTGGTCTCTATGGTGCAGTAATGCGGAGAAGAGACCATGAAAGAACGAGTGTATGAAGAGATATCTTCAACAATATCAATTATTCTCTTCTTCCCCCATTCCTCTTGTCTTCCAGGTCCAGCAAAGTCTGGAAGCCCGAGCAGCAGCTGCAGCCACAGTAGTGGCCCCAATTGTGGCTCCTCCAGTTCCATTTGTGGGCCCAGGTATGGCTGCTCCCTTCTGACTTCGGGGATTTGGCTCTCTTAGCCAAGTTCCCAAAGCACATGAGCAAGCAAAATGTTTCTGTTTCTCTCATGCTCCCAATTACTAACTTCACAACCCTTTGGGAACGAAAAAAATAAGGTAGTATAGTAACCTAAGGCATAGTAACCATCCTTTGGAGGCAAAAGGTGATCCTGAAAATGTGTATGTGTCAAAGGTGATGTGTGAAAGGTGTGTGAAACTCAAAAGGTGATCCTGAAAATGTGTATTCTCTTTTGGAATTGAGTACTGTTGCTTATGGTAATGGATCTGTGGAACTTGTACTTAAGAGGTGAGGATTGTGTGATTCCTCTAGATGTCTTCTGAGGATGCTGCGAGTTGTGATCCAACATTTGGAGGCCCACATACTCTCCACCCATGCTGTAATTAGTCCTGTTTGTTGAGAGGTTATTTTTTCATTGTGTATTTCATCCAAAGTTGTTAACAAAAATAACAATAATGGCACACATTAAATAAATGCATAAAGGTTAACAAATAAGATCTGCTCAACTGAAAGAACTAGAAATGCAAATGCTCAAGAACTGAATGGGATGTAGGCCTGCCAATGCAATGCTGTCTTCAGGACACAGTTTGGGGCAGGATTATGTATCGTCCAGATTCCTTGGTGCCCTTATAATGATGCCTTACCACAACCACATCTTAGCTGGAAGCAGGACATGCAAAAAGGACCTCTCCAGGTGACTCCAGTTGACAGGCAAGGAAAAGATAGGCCAACATAGAAACCAAAAAGCCTGCCAGGTGAGAGGATACCCCTTATTCCATGCCCAGCAGAGAAATGTCTGAGCAACTGTAGAAGAGTTGTCCATATGTATTCTGTCAGCCTCCAACAGACTAAAAAAACTGTCTTATTTATATAAGGCTTCTTTGAGTGCAAGATGTTCCAATGATGTTTTAAATTTAGTCTTGTTCCCTTCAGCTGTTCCCCCACAACGGCCTCCCATCCTCCGGCCAACTTTTGTGCCCCATGTCCTGCAGAGATCTGGTAAGTCTATTCATTTATTTATTTGTGGTATTTATAACCTGCCCTCTTTTGTTTGTTTGTGTTTGCTGTACAGTGGTCCCTCCACATTTGCTAGGGTTAGGGGCACAGGATTCCTGGAAAAAAACGCAAATAACAAAAATACTATGTTTTTACCTGAGAAAACACCCCTCTAAGCATTTCTAGGTCTTCCAGTGCAACTCTGTGGTCAACATCTGCCAGACATTGACCATAGAGTTGTGCTGGAGGACCTAGATATTCCTAGAGAGAACATATTAATAAAATCCATGAATAATCAAATCTGGAAATGTGGAGAGACGACTGTATTTCCAAGAGTTTGGTGTGAGAGACCTGATTTTACTCCATCTGAGAAGGTATTATTTATCTAGAGACAGCAGTTCACAGAGATAGGGTCATAACTCATCAGGGTGAATACTTGATTTACCCAAAGGCCCAGGTTCAGTTTCATTATTTACAAAAGATTTTAGATGGGATGCTGGCATTTCAGGGATCTGCAGATAGTTATTGGTACACTAACAATTCAGTGGAAAGCAGCTTCATGTATAGTTTTCTCCTCCTCTCCCGATTCTTCCTAGTAAGCAGCCCTGTAGATTATGCATCAGTTTTTCCCAACATTGACCCTATCAGATATGTTGGCCTAGAGTTCCCATCATTCTTAGTTATTGACCATGCTGGCTGATCCTGCTATGAATTTTAGTCTACAGCAGGAGTAGGAGGTTGTCAGGTATTGGGTGTGCCATGCATCTCCCAGGGGACCACGAAGGTTTGCTAACCCCATCTCATCCCCTCAGAAATGGTTCTACACACACACACACACCCCATAATTAAAATAAGCTGTGGCTAGGAAACCTTCAAATTATGGATTCTAATTCCATCTTTTCCATTCAAACCATAGTTATGCTTCCCTAACCATAGATTGGCATTATACCCAAACTGATCAGGGGTTTTTGGGCTCTAGGCATTTCCATGGAAGTAAGAAGAAGCCTGGAAATATTTCATTTAATTCTTGATTCATATTTCTGGGATTTTGAGTTTTAAGCAGGCCTTACAGGCTTCAGTTGAAGGTTGGAGAGAAGAAACCAGTATTTTAAGATGGATCTTACTAACCAATGTTAAGCTTTGTTGGTTAATGTTTTCTCCTAATTATTCTTTCTTCTTCCAGGTGGTCCTCGGCCCATGCCAATGCGCCCTCCACATCACCAGCCCATGGTGGGGCCTCCCATGCCTGGTCCCCAAGGCCCACCAATGCTGATGGGGCCACCAATGCAGAGAGCACCTGGTCCCCCCTTAGGAGGCATAGGACCTATGAGACCTGGTCCTCCTGTGAGTGCCTTTGGGAGGGCTGGCGACAGGGTAAAGTAACATGAGATTTATCAGTTAAATTATGAGAAGGATTTTCATGGGGAAAGTTGTGTGGATTGTCTGCCTTCAGTCTTTAAAGGGGGATGGAGATTTGGTGGCCTACTAGGACGGAAAACAATGATGTATTTGTGAAATGCAGTATTGATTTCTGTCTCCTTCTGGATTAGGTTGGTCCAGGGATTCCTGTTGGCCCTTTGGCTCCCTTGGTGCCTGTTCCTCGACCTGTGGTGGCTCCTCCAAAAGTGAACCCAACTGTCATACAAGCTGCTCCTACTGTATATTCTGCCCCACCAGTGAAGAAGCAAGAGGTCAGTGAATGTCCCAGTGGCTCCGCAATGTGAAGTTTAATCTACACAAGTGTCTATTAGGTGGATCTTTTCCACTCCCTAGAATGTGGGAAGGTGTTGAATCACCCTCCTGAGATTCCCGTAGTAGGTGACTCCTTCAGAGATCATCAGAAAAACACCTCTAGTGAGTCTTAGCCACGGTGTTGTGTTCTTTCTCCCTTGCCCTTGTCTTCAGGAAGAACACCGAGAGCCCCCAGCACCTGTGGTGGAGGAGAAGGAGCCCATTGGGCCAGAGGAACCAGTGATTGGTCCAAGCATGCCAGAAGTGGAGCCGGTCCAAGTAGTGGATGCACGAGGTCTTCCTGCTCTACGTGGACATGACCTGGTTCCTGCACGAGGGAAACGACCCCGAGGAACTGATGCTGGATTTGTACCAGTAGAGGTAATGAGTAGTGGTTACTTTTGACTGTTGGTGATTGATGTGATTAACCTTGCATGTGTGATCTATCAGAGACTGAGATCTTGTATAGTGTAAGAGTTCTGCTATGGCTCTTCTGTCACCAGCTCCAGGACTCACTGAGGCTCTACAATAACCCTCCCCCCGCCCGCCCCCAGCATTACATGAATGATGGAGAATGGAGGTGTGGATTGGAAAGGTGTTGCCTTAGCCAGATGCAGACCAAAGACATTTTCCACTGCGGTTCTCCAGAGGCCTCACAAGATGATAGCATCTGGCTGTGGTGGGGACTTAGCCAGACACGTCTGCAGTTCCTTCACTCTGCACCAGCCATAGCATGTCTGTGGGAGTGGCTGTTTAGTGACACAGTTAGTTGTGGGTGTACTTGTTCGTTGTTAAAGGAAGTGGCAAATACACAACACAAGTGATAGGTGAAAGTATAGTAGACCCTTACCTTATGCAGGGGATCTGTGCTGCCCCCTCCCTGGTAAGGCAAAAAACTATGTTCTCTACATTTGTTTAATCCAGCCTTCTCCTACTTGATATCCTCCTCCTGATATGGTTGACTGTGGTTCCAATTCTGGCTGGGAATGATGGGACCTATAAGATAGTACACTTGGAAGGGGACCAGAATGAGGAAAATTGGTCTAGCCCTTCTGCTAGTGGCTATAATCACACTTGTGGTGTGATTTCCATAAATCAGTAATAAGTGAGCAAAGAGATTGAAACTTGTATTACTGAGATAGGCTTCAGCTAATGAGGCAGGGAGAAGAAACCCTACTGTGCTGGAAGATACTCCATTTTACTGATTAGTAGGCGCTCACAGTTCACTGACTTGACAGTAAGACATCATTGTGAAGAAGACTTCTTGATAGAGTAATATTAACTAATCAGCATTTTCTTCATCCCTAAAGCCTGTAATAGAAAGTACACCAGAAGACAAGAAGAAAACGAAACAGGAGAAGTTGAAGCGCTGCATTCGTACGGCAGCTGGGACATGCTGGGAAGATCCCAGCCTACTCGAATGGGACCCTGGTATGTGTCCAGTTGGTAAAGGATGGGGTGATAATCAGATAGTGAAACATACTGGTGGGCATCCTCATTGCATGAGACAAGAGACAATTTACTCAAGCTTGGTTAGCATAGATGCTTGGGGCAAAAGGCTTAACACTTTAAGCTTCACGTTTAATGTATATAAGTTGATATTTCCCCTAAATTTGCTGCTGGCCCTGATTTTTATGTGCTGAGTACACATTTTATGGTAGACAGTCAAATAAATTATTTTTCAGAGTATTAATGTTTCTTTGTCATCTAACTATGTAGTGCTATCATTCTGTTGTGCACAAAACAAACAACCAATCTAGCCTTTTAACATCAGGGATGTCTTTTGTATAGTGTACTTGACAAAAAGGCATTTATGTAAATGGATAAACAATGCTCAGGTTTTCTGTGGGTTTTTCAGGCTGTGTGACCATGTTCTGGAAGAATTCATTCCTGACATTTCGCCTGCAATTGTGGCTGGCATCTTCAGAGGGTAGTGGCATGGAAGTATGTGGAGTATATATACCTGTGGGACCCTTGTTTGGGAAGAAGTGTTTTTACATGTTAATGGTGGAGTTAGTTTGTGTGTTATACTGTGTTGAATGGCGCAGCCTGGAGGTGTGTTGCTCAGGTTGCTTTTACTGCATACATTTTGAAGGCCGCCTGCCGAATTGAGAATTAGAAACTTGCTATAAAAAGTAAAAGCTACAAAAACCCAGATGGTTTCTGTTCAAAGGTTCTGCTCTTCCTTCCTCTCCCACTCTCAGATGATTTCCGGATCTTCTGCGGGGATCTGGGCAATGAAGTGAATGATGACATCCTTGCACGTGCCTTCAGCCGCTACCCATCCTTTCTGAAGGCCAAGGTTATCCGGGACAAACGCACTGGCAAAACAAAAGGTTATGGTTTTGTCAGCTTCAAAGATCCAAATGACTATGTCCGTGCCATGCGTGAGATGAACGGTGAGATGTAATCTGAGCTTCATATCCATCTGAGTGGGGTGCAGAGAGACAAAGACGTAAAATGCTTGAAATTGCCCCTCTCATTCTCAGTGGATAGCCTACCCACAAGCTGCTAGGCCTGGGAAAGAATCAAAGCTCAGTGGTAAAAGGCATGTTTTGCATGCAGATGTCTTAATAATGGCTTCTAAAAATGAAGCAGCAGATGGCAGGATAGATTATTATCTGTAGCTGCTGTAAAGCTGCTGCAGTTAAGTTACAAATACTGGGCTAGATGGACCAATAGATTGAGTTGAATTCATGTGCCATCATGTGTTTAGTAAGGTCCTTTGGGGATTTTTAAAGTTTTTTCCAATGAGAAATACTCAGTTCCATATCCACCATTGGAGCATACAGGCACTCATTGAGCCGCAGAGGTCAGTGTGACATCACAGGCCGACCCCTTCCCTTTCCTTGCCACTTGGGGAGAGGCAGCTTTGGTTACTCTGCCATGATACTAAAGCCAGAAAAGGTGGCATGAAATCCATACAAAATATTCTTTAAGCTATTTCCCAGCTCTTCCACTTCTTGGAATTCCTTTTGCTGATGTCGGTGATCACTCAGTTGTCACTTTGATGCTGTAAATGGCTAGTGTTTGTACAGGTAAAACGTGTTTTCTGTGATTTAATCACATCAGCTTGTAAGGCCAGAGAGTTCACTGAAATGCAGTTTGGGAAATGGCTTGCATTGAAGGTCAGAAGACTTTAAAAGGACTTTCTAATTTAACCTTTCTCCCTTCTCTTTTGTCCCCATGCTGTGCCAGGAAAATATGTTGGAAGCCGGCCTATCAAACTGCGGAAAAGTATGTGGAAGGATCGTAACATTGATATAGTGCGTAAGAAACAAAAGGAGAAGAAGAAACTGGGACTGAGGTAATCATGTAGAGATGATGGAGTCTGCTCTTGTTCCCTTTCATCAATTCAACAATTCAAAGGAATCTGGCATCACTGGAAGTGATCAGCCTTGCCCTCTGCTGAGCTGAAGGACATTGCAAGGATACTCTGCCAGCTGAGGATTGGAGGTGATCTGTAGCTCTTCTGATTGCCTTCCAGACTGAATCCTCCTGTGTATGGGAACCCAGTGAATGCTCACATATGTCTGCTGAATTCTCTGTAGACTTAATAGCAGCTTTCAGGACTCACTGTGAAGGAGCTGCACAACCATTAATCATGTCTGGGAATATTTCCCAGTCATCAACAATATCTACAGCCAGCAGTGTTCTAAGTCAATAAATTTGTGTGTAACTTTTTACCTTCTCTGTTAGCTCAGCCTGTGTTTGGGTGTCCCCCCCCTTAAACTGATCTGTCTCCTTCAGATTTCCATAATAATTTGAAAACTCTCATTCAAGAAGGTGGAATCTTCTTCAGCAGGACAGCATTTTAGTTGGCACCCATTGTCAAGTTTGCAGCCAACATGACCAGATGCTGTGTGTAATCCAGAATTGCTGTATTTGAGGTGAACATCTAAGGAAGGCCTGCTGTTGTCATGGAATGCTAGACCTGTTTTTTTTATTTGAATAGGTCCATGATACTCTAAAAATAAAATCTTAAGGGATATCCCACCCCTTCAACTAATTCTTCCCTTCCTTCTCCTTTAGCATGGGGTGGGAAGGAATCAGCTGGCCCTCCATAGGCCCAGCTCTTTACCCACCAACTTGTTGTATTGGAGCTCCAAGAAATCCTCACTATTTTTATTTATTTATTATGGTATTTATACCCCACTCTTCAGTCCTAAGAGCTATCAGAGCGGCTTACAATTATAATTATTTTTAATTGGATCTGCTGCCTAGGAGTTGCAGTTTAGTAGTATGCAGAGAGGGCCACATAGTGCTCACATATATATTCCACTTTGCAAAACTGTCTTCTTTCAGGCATCTCCCTCTTCAGAGCCCCAAAAATCTTCCATATATCAATTGGGCATCTATTTAGTTCAGTATTGTGTACTGTGGCTATATGTGTATATAGATGAACAGGTGTAGTTCCATGTCCTAACAATACACAGCTGTTGGGGTGGTAGGGCTGCTGCTGTGTTGAACCGCTGGAGAGAGGGATGATTCAGACTGGAAAAGCAGCTGGTCTCTGCTTGGTGAGGAAGAAATAACGGAGTGGTCACAACTGGAGATCACCTGTCTTTTCCTTCCCTGAAGAGCCTATAGCAGCTGGATTTTCATAGTCTGAATTATATCCCTCCTTCTCTAACTTCCCTCTGAAAACAAAGAACAGCAACAACTCTCCTCTTGGGGTTTGATAGCTACTGTCTGTGGGAGGATTTTGGATGGAGTGCATGGGCAAAAGAATAACTCTCTGGACGCCATCCAGAAAGGGGGTTAAGCACACACAGGTTACTAAGAGGATGTCAACCTATGACTGGCAATAGCTCTTAATTTTAGGGGGTTGTTTTTTGAAATAAGAATGTCAGGGCTTTTAGGGAAGCTTCCTCTTCTGTGAAAATAATGAGGAGTTAGGATATAATCTACTCTGCATATAAAAGATCTCAGGATCAGGCATATCTGGTTGAAAGGGTCCAGTACAATATGAAAAACATTGCATGGGACCTCTGGGAATTTACTCTCAATCACAGCTGAGGATGCTGGGTTATATGAATAAAATATCTGACCTGTTTCCAAGCCCAGTCTCCTACTTGTCGCTGCTGATCAGATGCCAGTTTCATTAACCATGCTTCCATAGTAGCTGTAGTGACAGTTATGGAACAGCTGCTTGACTTTCCTAACTAGCAGCCATTTAAGACATTTGGCTTTGAACAGAGAGAGATCAGCAAAAGTGGAGTCAGGGTAAGAGGCATCAGTTCCTTTAGTGGATGCAGTTCCTTCCTTTGCTTTCTAAGTAAAGGGTAATCCTACCAGGAGAACCAATGTGGCATAGTGGTTTGAGTGTTGGACTATGTGATCTTGGGCAAGTCACACTCAGCCCCAGAGGAAGGCAATGGTAAACCCCCTCTGAAGACACTTGCCAAGAAAACCCCATGATAGAGTTGTCGTAGGGTGGTCATAAGTTGGACATGACTCAGAGCCACAAAACAATTCCTGCCAGGCCACATGCATTTGTCATTCTGGGTGTGGGACAGCAGGATCTTTCCACAAGGGAGCAGCACTAAGTCAGGCAAGGAAAGTAGCTCCCCCTTGCAGGCTTTTGCTGTCTTACTTATCTGCTCTGTAACTCATTGTTCTGCCTTTCTCCTGTGCCTGCTTTAGACAAACTGTCTGCATTGTCTTGGTTGGACAAACAGGAAAGGCAGCTACAGCTTAGGACACAAGAGCAGGAAGCAGATGGGAGAAGGTAGGAGCTTTGACCCCATCAGGGTAGGCGGTTGCAGAGGGCAAACATCAGCTGCTATGGGGATCAAGGAAAATCTCTGCCCGCTCGGTTAAATAAATAAGAGTGCGGGAGCCATAGAAGTCAATGGAAGGGGTGATTTTGAAAGAGACTAACAGACCTCTGTATGCAAAGTCTATTGGGCGTGGTGCATCTTTAAGGAATGGGTTTTGCAGTTACTAAGGAACCCTAAAATTGAAGCTACAAAGCAGTTGGTTGAACTGCATCCTAAAGCTGATGCCCTTATGGTTATTCTGGCTGGAGATAACAGAAGATGGTGGAAGGCTGATTAAATAGGACTGAACAGAAAAGGACAGTGCTGTGACTTCAGAGTTGCACTACAAAATTTACCAGTTCGAAGGCCTCCGTTTCAATCTCCATTATCATGTAGGGGCTAGGAAAGACTGCCTTATGCAGTTGAAGAGCGGCTGTCACCGTAGCCAGTCAGATACTTTTGACCTATGACTTCCATTAGCTTTAGCCAGTATAGCCAGTGGTGGTGCATTATGAAAATTGTAGTCCAACTGGAGGGCCTCATTTAGCCATCCTTTGAGTAGGCAATATTGTGCTAAAGGGACCAATGATGTGATTCTCTGGCCTTAACCCTGTATCCCATCAGTGTAGCATTAATATCTGCACGCAGACATATCCTGAACTGAGCCATATTCCTTCCCCACAACTTTACCTTAGCTAGAAGCCACCCTGCTTAGCCATTCTGTCCTTTGCGGTGAGAAGGCAAGATCATTGAAGACTGGCTACATTGCAAACACACAATGATTACAGAAGTGCTGAAATCCCTGGAGGACCACCACAGACCTCAGTGCTGATGCCATTGTTGTGCATCTGGCTATCAGGGTTTAGTCAGATACTCCTCTGATACGAACAAAACACAGAATGGCCATGTGAGGTGGCTTCAGGGGGCTTTAGAGTAAGTCGAGGGGAGGGATCTTTGGCCACTGCCAAGGGAGGGAGGGTCTGCCACAGCATTTGAAAAAGGACATCTACACAAGGGATGCTTGCATATGTGTATATTGCCCATACACACAGGTATGTGTATGTTGCACATACACATAGGTAGGAGTATTAACAAACTAAGATATGCAGATATGCAATACTAGCAGAAACCAACAAAGACCTGGAACAACTATTGAAGAGGATTGTGGGGGAAAGTGCCAAGGTAGGCTTGATGCTGAGCATTAAGAAAATAATGACTATGGAAGATCTACAAGAATTCATCCTAGAGAAAGAGAAAATTGAAACGGTCAGAGTTCCCATACCTTGGATCAAACATTAATCAGAATAGAAACTGCAGTCAAGAAATTAGAAGGATAGGACTGGAAAGAACAGCAATGGAAGAAAAGAACTCTTTTTAGATGTACTGGAGAAGAGTGCTGAGGATACATTGGATGGCCAAGAAGACCAACAAATGTTTGGGGTGCTTTGATTGTGTATTCCTGCATGGAAGTGCATTGGACTTGATGGCCCTTGAGGTCTCTTCCAACTGTAGATTCTATTATTCTAAATGGGTTCTTAAACAGATCAAGCCAAACTTTTCCTAGAAGCAAGGATGACTAAACTGAGGCTGTTGTGTTTTGGCCATGCTATGAGAAAGTGTCAATCATTAGAAATTAATGCTAGGAAAATAATGCTAAGAAAGGTAAAAATGAGGAGAAAGAGGGAGACAACAGGCAAGATGGATGGACTCAATCCATCTTGAGTCTGCAGGACCTGAGTAGAATAGTGGAAAACAGGGGTCCTGGAGCAGTTTGATCCAAAGGGTTGACATAAGTTGAGGTTGATCTGAGGAACAACAGCCTGTTGTTAAGAGAATTCTGGCCTCCGTAAGACAATTCCTTATAGAGAAGGGGGTGTAGCTCAGTGCTACAGTACACACTTTGAAGGTGGGTGTAGCTTGCAAGATCCTTGAGTAGGTCTAGGAAAGATCCCATGTCACTGTCCTAGAACACTACTGTCTGTCAATATAAAGTAGGAGTAGGGCCATACAGTATTGTCCTCATGTAGGCAATACTGAGCTTGATGGACCAGTTCTATTACTTGATATAAGGCAACATCCGGTGTCCCTTTATGCTTCTTAGAAGCTTATCAGTAGCTCCCCAGTGAGCAAATCAGTAGCATCAGATAAGCTTCCTTGAAAAGCAGCTTGTTCATCACTGTTGCGATCCTATCCTGTGTAGATACAGGCCACTATTTGATAAGTCATGTCAGAGCTACTCAGAAGTTTGCATGAAATGTGCTCTCCTCCTGAAATCCTGCATAGGACAGCCATCTCCAACTCTGTGGCCTCCAGCTACTATTTTATTTATACTCTGGTTCTCCACCAGTGCTTTATTTTCTGCTGTTGGTCATGCAGAGGATGGAAATTTTAAACTCAACACATTTTAAAGGTGCTATGTTGGGGAAAACCAGTGTAAATGTCCTATGGAAATGGATGCTGACAAAAGCTATGGGATGGGGCTTTCTTACCCCTGCCCTGTGAAAACACAGTCTCTTCTGTAGCCTACCTTATCATGTTATAAGGATGAGCGAGGCTATGGAGGCAAAGTACTTGACAGGTGTAAGCAAAATAAAAACTTAACATTCATTTCTTTCTCTTGATCCTTTCACCAACCCAAACAAGTGACTTTGAATCTCCCCCTCCCATCAAATCCAGAGAGCTTCTTCTATTACACTATGGCACAACTTTTAATACATAGAAAACTAGTACAAAACAATCAAATTCTACAAAACACGAGTGTGTGTTGTGGCGGGAAGTGTATTCACAAGCAAATGTGCTACATATTCTATGCATTTTAAGATTCCAGGCATAGATTTTGTTGCCTGCAAGGCACTTTGAATTGGAGCACCAGTTCCTTGGAGTTCAGTGTGCCAGGGATGCAAGTTACCAAGGTTGTTGCTGGCACTGGTTAGACTGACGTGACAAGAAGGCATAACATGGTTAGTGTGCCTAAATTGTGATTATAGCAATTATTACCCAATGACGCGTCCATTACTGTTTATTCACAGGACACGAACGGGAGAACCGTGCAAGAATGTGATACCCCCCCCCCCCCGATCGTGCTATTACCACGATTTAGTCACGATTTAATGATACTTGCCTCCCATGTGAAAAAGTCCAGTCTGAGTGCAATTTACTAAAGGTAAAGGGAAAACTTTAGGACCAGTTCTACCATAAGGCAGGCTGTGGATCTGCCTCAGGTGATGGTGACTTGGTAGTGACAGGCAGACCATGGTGTGAGATGGTTTGTGCTCTGCCTCCTGAGCTAGCCTGCTGGCCTCTGGTACTATGGAGGACATTGTGGCATCACTAGTTTTGAAAAAGATTGCATTGCCAGTCTACTTGGCTTCTGTACATGGAACTGGGGAGAGGGTGCTATCTTTTGTCTCAGGCAGCATGCAACAGACACCAAGCAAGCACTCCATCATACGAAGGGATAAAGATTCTGGAGATACGAAGCAGCTCCTTGTCTCTTATAACACCTAGTCCCTCCCAGACTGTGTGTGCAAACTGAAGACTGCTGACAATAGAAGATCCAACCATTTAGGGGTTCCAGCTGTGTCCAGTGATAAGTGAGAAAAATAGATGTCTATAGAAGAGCAGAAGGAGATGAAAGGGGCATGCTGCCCCCGGCTGGCTGCTGGTGAGGCATTCACTATCCCTCTTTATTTGGGATGATACTTCACCATTCTAGAAACTGACTGGTGTTTGAGTGGCGAGGTTTGCCAAATAGCAGAAGTTCAGGTATCTCTGGAACCCCTGTGGACTAGAAGAAAGAACTCAAGTGGCTGCCCGGCTGCCGTGGCATGGCAGGGCTTTGGTAGATGTTTCCACTGCTGGAATTCCAGTATGGAGAGGGTGCCCCAAAGTAGCCGGTGGACGAGGCGGGCATCTGGTTGGTGTGGCCCAAGTTGAAGCCCACCTTCTGCTGATGGTAAGAAGGAAGATAGGGTAGGTCCGTGTGGTGATACTTGTACAGGGCAGGCTCTCCTGGCTGCCCCTGCTGGGCCTGGTTGATGCCCTGGAAGTCGAACTTGTAAGCATAGCGCTTGCCATGAACCTTGGTCATGATGTTCTTGTCATAGTAGTAGCGTAGTGCCCGGCTCAGCTTGTCATAGTTCATGTTGGGCTTGCTCTTGCGCTCGCCCCATCGCCGTGCCACTTCATCAGGATCCGTCATTTTGAACTCACCATTGGTCCCCTCCCAAGTGATGCAGCTGGCATTGCTGCTGTCTGACAGCAGCTCCAGGAGAAACTGCCATAGCTGGATCTGTCCGCTGCCTGTCAGGGAGACAAGAACTGAGCTAACATCAGCTTGTAGCAGGGCAAGCCAGGTGAATTCCCATTTGCTCAAGCTTTACTACTGCCAATGGGGAGAAAGAGGAAAATATGTGACACTGGTCAGCAACTAGACTGGCTAGAGTGGAAAAAGGAGGAAGACCAGTGATCCTCAATCTTGGATTATTCAGATGTTTTGAACTACAACTTCCAGAATCCCTGACCATTGGCCATGCTGACTGGAGCTTCGAGGAGTTAAAGTCCAATAATACCTTGGGCCCCCAAGTTTGAGACCCACCAACCTTCCCCAACTTGGTGCCTTCTAGATGTGTTGGACTACATCTCACAGTTTACTTGAGGGGCCCTGGGATTAATAGTCCAATACATCTAGAAGATAGCAAGATAGAAAAGACAACTGCAGATCAGTGTAACTAGGCTTACATGCAACTCCCTTCCACCCTTCCTCTTTTGCTTGAGCTTCCTCTATAAAAGATGGCTTGTTTAATGCTGCATCTGCACTGCAGAAGTAATGCAGTTTGACGTCACTTTATCTGTCATGGCTCAATGCTATGGAATCCTGGGATTTGCCATGGTGCTAGATCTCTCTGACAGAGAAGGCTGAACATCTCTCAAAACTGCAGATCTCAGAATTCCGTGGCACTGAACCATGGCAGTAAAAATGTAGCCAAACTTCATTATTTCTGCACTGCAGACACAGCCTAAATTGACTGGATTTATTGCCTCTGCAAGTATATTTGCTATCTATCCCATCATCTCCTGATCTTAAAAAGCAGCATGATAGGCAAAAATTCAACAGGTGGAGCTTCTCTCCATCATCCTCTGCTTGGAAAAGGACTAGCCTCCCTAAGCCCTCCTCTGTGTAGCCCCAGTCCCCCAAAATAAGATACATTTGGACCCACCTGGGTTTGCCAAGCGGCTGCTGGTGGGTCCCAGGACCTGGTATGGATCTGTGAGAATGAGAAGGGAATCAGAGTCAAATGCACTCAAAGATCCTCTCCCCATCTACAGCTCTGCCTCTTCCCAACACCTGGAATGCCTCACTGCTCTTCTCAATACCTGGAATTCCTTGCTTAGAGTCTCAGTCTATCTCTGATGGTGGTAATACATCCCTTGGGCTGGGCTGCGCTACTTCAGAATACGAACTGGCCTCATATGATTGAATGTACCTCTATAAAGAAACAGTGCTGGTGATACCCAAAAGGTACCCATATATAAAAGCAGCATGGCAGGCAAAAGAACCCAGATATTGTATCTGTCCACAGTGCACAGGTAGATAGACAGAGACACATTATGTTGATACGTAAAGTAATGGATGGTGCTCCTGCCCTTTCAATGCTTGTGTAGGAGGGAATTTTAGCAAGCAACACTGGCTGAGATTCCCTCTCCTACACAAACATTGAAGGTGCATGTGCCCTCTCCAATTTTCACTCTGGCAACCCTACTCCTGGCCTACTTCTGGATAGTCCCTTAAGGGAAGGCATCTTCTATTTGAAAGATTGGCTTTATACATCTGCTTTAAATGTAAAGAACCAGAAGAAGGAAGAACAGCAGCCTTGATGTTGCCTTGCCACGGTTAGGAATATATGCACAGCAGATGCAACAGATACAAAATCCGCCCAGTCAGTGATTTCTCCTTTAGGGGAGACACATTGTCTTTCTGCTTAGTAATTCGTTCTAGATGTGCCTCTGTACACATACATTAGCATATTCACATTTTATGCAAATCTGTGTCCTCTTTTGTCCTCTGCTTGGTGATGTGGAAGTGGTCGCTCTAGCCATTTCCTTTTCTATCATCTACAAGAGCAAAGGATGCTACTCTGAGACCATTCTAAGAATATGTTTATTTCACTGCATCCACATTCCACAAAGCCCATTAAAAAGACCAGTTGCCATATGACCAGGAAAACAAACCAACTCAGTTTGCTCTTGCTTTTTTTGACACCTCGATCTACAGAAAGTAGAAGGTCTACGCTGAGGAACCTTTTGCCTTCCAGACATGTTTGAACTCCAGTTCCCATCAGCCTCAGCCAGTCTGGCCAGTGGTGAGGGATGATGGGACAGTAATTCAGCAATGGGAGAGCCACTTGTTTTCCCTCCCTTGTAGTAAGTGAAGTTTTTTCTCAGCAGGGAAATATGGTATACAGAAGCACCCACCAATGTTTACACATCATGATGCTTTTAAATAGGATCCTAAAGTAGGAAATTATGAAAATTCCTCTGGGGAAAAAATATACCTGGTGCAACACGTGTTGAATCAGGAGTTCGACCCACACCCTGGATCTGTGGTGGCGAACCTTAAGGGTAAAAGAGGAGACCATTAAGTATTAAGAGACCAGCAAATGAAGGTGTTGACATAATAAAATGGCTCAGTTTAACTGTCTGTCCTGTTTCCCCCTCTGATAGAAGTCATAAGAAGAGTCTGGCACTGGAACAGATTAAAAATCTACCTTGTCAAAGCCAGCTTTGTCATCAGTCACAGTGAGTCAGTGACCTCAGATGTCAGACGCTGGGAGGAAACACCAAGGCAATAAAAGAGAGAGCTGGGTACTTTATATGTGCTTCCCCTATGCCCCCTACCCTGCATCCTTTAGATGTGGCAGAGCAGAGGATGGTCTTCTAGTGCTAGTGTTGAAGATGATTCAGTGGCCAAAACAAGTAGTTTTGGTACATGGAATGGTAAGGAGTACTCTCTTCAGGCAGTAAAATATCTCAGGCCCCAAATCTGGTCTGGTATACTGTTTCCCATATTGGGATGGAGGCTTCCATTTGGAAGAAATCTGCAAGTATTTGAAGGGCTGTCACACTGAGGTTGGAGCATGACTGCCCCACTGGGTGTTCACCTCCCTCTGAGGTGTTACCCAGTGCAGCCGCTAGTGATGCCCTTGGAGGAATGAATGGTACCTTTGGAAGTTGTACTGGTAGGGCCACTACCCCAGCTGCTCCGCCGGATTTCCTCATATGGAGACTCTGTACCAAAAGAGAGAAAAAGTCCACTTTAGGCAGAGGTGCCCATTCATGGGTAAAATGCAGCCTCCACAGTATGGGTCAAAAGCCCACTCTTGGAAAACAGTGGGAAACAATATTGCATTCAATGAACATTTGCCATGTTTAGTTTTATTATACATTCCTGTATAATAACAGAACAAACATCTACTAAAGCAGAAAATAGGTGTTAATTTAGGAGCAGTGAAATCTGCACCATGCTGAACAGGAAGCAATTAATGGACTTGGATAAGAGGAATTCTCAGTTAAGGACACTAACACCCACCCTTGAAGATCGCTGTATATGGAACATCAAAGCATGTTATTAGTAAGATCTTCAGGATGGTTCTGGGCAGCTACTGACACAAAAGCACTCAAATCCTACAACATCCCTAGGTTTTTTCTACAGGTAAAGGCTTTGCAGCAATAACTCACCGGTTTTGACTTGGGCCCTTGGTGGCGGCGGAGGAGGTTGCTGTGTAATGACTGGCGCAGATGGATATGTAAAAGTGGGGCTGCCTGTTGGAGAGGGAGGGAGGAAGAGAGAAAAACAGAAAAGTTATTATTGACAAGGCAAAGGAAAAGACTGTGTCTCCCACAAATATCATCTATACAGATGCCAACAGGGCTGGAAGTTGACTTTTCAGTGCTGGCAACTGGGACAACATCTTCCACAATGAAGGCAGCCGTCTTGGATGGGAGACTCAAAATATGACATGGGCGGCTCTCTGTCTTCCAATACCTCCTCAACACTTTCTACTACCCCCTTGTATTTTCCCCCTTGAGGTGGCTGGTTCACTTTGTTTAATGCTAAGGCTGGCTCTGGTGATTAGAAAGAAGGGGCTACGTTAGTCATTGGTCAGTCATGGATGGTGGTTTCATTTGCAAATTCAGGGTCTCATACATATATATATATTTATAAGAGTCACAAGCTTGGTTGATGAAGGGAATGCTGTGGATGCAGCGTATCATGATTTCAGTAAGGCCTTTGACAAGATCCCCCATGATATCCCTGGGAAAAACTAGTAAAATGTGGGCTAGAAAATGCAACTGTTAGGTGGATTTGTAACTGGTTGATCAACTAAACCAAACGATACTCAGCAATGGCTTTTCCTCATCTTGGAGAGAATCATATAGCATACACACACACACACACACTGGGTACCATGTGCCTTGCTGACCCCAGCCCCAGTGTCCAAGAATGGAATATTTCTCCAACCATAATCCTGCCTTGGATCTTACTTTGGCGCAGGTAAGAGAGGTGAGACAGCAACACATCTGCGTTGTATGGTGTGGTGAGGCGTATGAAACCTTCCTTGCCAAGTTTGCACAACTCCTTGCCATCCACATGCTGGAAGAGGCTGGTTTCAATGTCCAGGAGGCCATACTCCTTCACTGCCCAATCCAACCACTGACGGACATGATCATGGGTCCACACACTAGGATCTGTTGGAGAGACAGAAGTATTGGGCTAAAGACCAAACAGCACAAGGATGTCACTGTGTGAAGCACAAAGTTATTAGACTGGAAGACCTTCTGGTACTCAGGGATCTGGAGTGAAATACTGTAATAAGAGGTAAGATTTCAAAAAATTTCAAATTCTACTGTAGGACAATGGAAGCTGTTGATTTCTCCAGAAACCTGTAAGAACTGGACGTTATGCAGAAAGTGAGCAAAGCAAGAGTTGTGTGGGTTTTTTTTTTAAAACCATAAAGTCTTCATTATCCAGAGATTTAAGATTGTGGATTAGGCTGGAGAAGCCAGCAATTGTGTGGCCAATGGCCAGTTTTTGTAACTTTTGGCCCCATACAGACAGGTCAAAATAAAGCTGCTTCAGGTCACTTTGGAGGTATGCTGTTTAAATGATGCATGCATCCTAAGAATCCAGAAGCTACACAAAAGCTGTGCTCCAGTCCTTAGGACTGGATTGTGGCTTTAGCATGGCTTCTGGCCTCTTAGGACGTATGCATCATTTAAACAGGATACCTCCAAAGTGACCTGAAGCAGCTTTATTTCGGCATGTCTGTATGGGACCTTTGTAATAGGGGCCACATATCTTCGCTCCAGACTGGACCCCCTTGTCTGGGACCAAGAGTACCTCTATATTTATGGGTCAGAATGGCAACTGGAATCCCAACAACATCTAGACAACCACAGGTTCTTCACTCAAATTTATGGGTCCCTTGGCCAATACCCAGCAAGAGTCAGGAAAGAAAGAGGTCTACATTGTCTTATACCAACCTGCCGGGACAATGACTCTCTTCTCCTCGCCTGGAGGGTTGACAGAAGGGCTGCTTCGCTGGTTGTTGTATCCACCTGGATAGGATACCTGAGATGGGTCAACTGCTCCTCCTGCCTTGCTCCTCCGGGTCACACTACAGTCTACAGGAGATTGTCTGCTGATGGGGAAGAGACAGGAGAATCACTGGACAACTAGGTAGAATTATAACATTGAAGACTGGGAGTTTGTTCATACTACATATTCTTCCAACATTTCACAAGTGAAAACAAGAAGCCATTTGTGAGACATCTATTCTTTATACGTACAGTAGGCTCACAGGGCCTTGTTGCCTGAAATGGAGCAACACCCACACAAATCCTGGTGTACTTTACCCAAGTCCATCCAAGTTATTTTGGGCCTTGAACATCTTCTCCCTTCCTGGACAGTAATAGTACAATAACATGGAAATAGCTAACCATTTGCTGCCCTCTCCTGACACCTAAAACCTGCAGCCTGATTTGATGAGCTAATTCTCCCTAATGGTTGGAGCTACTCCTGCTTGCTTCAGATAAATCCTATTTAAGATCAACTATAGTTCCTGAAATTCAGATGACATAGCAAGCTCTGGGGACTCAAAAATGGAAGCAGATGCTTCAACTCTCCAGAAGGAATAGTATGTATATTGTGTAGGGATAGGGATTAGACTTGTTCTGCTGTGATGAAACATGGTTTATTGTGATAGCTGAATGCTAACACTATCTACTGTTTATTGTTGTATGCTGCTGTTTCTGTAATTCTATTCTGAGAGATTACTACTGTGCCCAGTATTATGTCTACTACTCTACACTACTGAACTCCTCCTCTGAAAACTGACCTGTGTTGAAAAGCAGAATAAATGCTTCCTATAAATAAAAATGCATCCATAAATATTATACACACACACACATACACACATACTGACTTCTACAGCTATCGACATTCACAAACTTGGATCCACGACAGTTATATTTTCCTCCAGACCTTGGATGTTACAAGGAATGTAATTACAAGTTATTGGCGTAGGTGGAAACGAGTGCACAAAGAACTCACATTTCAAAAATGTGATAAACGGGAACAAAGTCACGATGTTGGCATAACAATTCAATGTTTTCTAGTAACTGAAAAGAAGTTTGAAAGGGCATACTTCTAAACCGCACTTTAACGTATTTTAAGAATAATTTTAACAGACCTTTTGGGGACTTTTATGCTACCTTTTTATCAATTCTAAGGTACTGTCCTTTCTTTTAAAATAACAAAAAGTGACCAAGAATGAAATGGGCAACTCCATGACAAATTCATCTTAACATTGCCTTGAAGGCATGCAATGACAATGACAACAACAACAACACAACAGGGCATTTTATAAACAATGTAACAAATAATAACAATTAATTACTTCCCAGATAGCACTAAGAACAAATTAAATTGTAAACAACTTTCCAAATTCTGTCTCTCTTCTCCCTATTTTCAGTTTGCCTTTCTGAAGACTTTACAAGGGTCCTTCCCCAGCATGGTGGCCTTCAGATGTGGCCTCTGGTTTCCATCATCCCTGGCCAGCAGGACCAATTCCCAGCTTGGCTCT
Source organism: Sceloporus undulatus (assembly GCF_019175285.1). NCBI lineage: Eukaryota > Metazoa > Chordata > Lepidosauria > Squamata > Phrynosomatidae > Sceloporus > Sceloporus undulatus. The sequence continues at coordinate 17,494,703 of NC_056530.1, forward strand.
GTAGAGGACAGAGGTAAGGAAGCCCTGGCCTGAACTACTCTGACCTCTTTGCATCAGATGCCCCTTCTTGAGGCAATGCAAGCTGTTTGGTTGAGGGGAAGTGAGCTGTTTCCTGTGGGTTTGCGAATGCAGCCACAAACTTCAACAGACGATATGTCCAGCAGCTAATTATATGGCTGGGGGTGATGGCAAGAAAGGGGCCTCCTTCACCAGTGCCACCAACCTCAGAGGCCCAAAAGCAGAGCCAGGGAAGGGCTGTATCATGCCTCCCTCCCTCAGAATATGGGGACCCTGCTGCCACAGTTCCACTGGCTGCTGGTCTGTGTCCAGGCAAAATTCAATGTGCTGATCTTTGTATGTTTTTAGTGAAATTGTTTTAATTCATAAGCCTCTATGAATACCAGTTTTGGGAGAAAGGCAGGATGATGATGATGATGAAATAATCTCATACATAATGTCCCAGAGCATGATGCCATAAGCAACATGCATCTTAATAGTTTGGGGCTGCAGTTTTGGACAAGGAGAAATAATCTAGCTTGTTCTGGCACCTTTTAATGGCCGCTTCAGACGTTAGGAGGCAGAGTGTTCAGTACACCATGAATATAAACAAGGATAAAGGCCTGCACCTGCACTTCACTTCTCTCTTCCAGTTAGAGTCAGGGCCAAACGGTAAACAGGCTTGCAAAGCAGGCTAAGGACCACAGGGTTCCCGTTCCCAACCCTTGTTGTGCAACCTTTCCACACAAAACCACCGAATGGCTGACCTGCTGGAGCAATTGACTTGCTCATTCTCCTGCTTCACCACATGGACTCTGTTGTTGGCCGGGGCTGGCCACTGGGGCTCCTCTAAACCGATGCCTTCCTTGCCACCATAGTCATCCACAGAGGGCAGCTCAGTCTTCAAGAGGTGCGGAGTGCCAAAAGATGGGTCAAATATTGACTGGTCCTCGCTTACAACTGACAACGCCTCCTACAAGTGAGGAATGGGGAGAAAAGGGGGTGATCAGGGCTGTTCCACAAGCAAACTGTTAGAAAATAAGCAGAGACCAGTTGGCTTGGACTGAAGTACCATATTTACTGCCAAGTAAATGCTTCCATCCCAACTAACCCATAATCTGTATTTGGGATAAATTCTGTATAATTCAGCAGGCCTATTTATTTTTTTAACAGTAGGCCTTTTCAATTTTTAATTTTTATTCACTTTATCAAAGCCTCCATCTTATCAATTGTCCTGTGCATTTAGATCATCATGTCCAATTTTCAGTCCTTGGGAACAAGGTATTTTAAAGTAACATTGGTGTGTCCAAATGAACACCCACTGGAGACAAAATGGACACTTACAATTTAATCAGTAAACTGTGTGATTCCCACATACTTTTCAGTGTCTTCTGCAAGTTACAGAAAACCAAAGATAAAAATGATTCCTCAATATCTCTTGATTTTAATTCAGGTATTTTCTGGTGGTGGGAAGGATAATGAAACTTACTAGAATGCTGATGTCTTTAAATTTATTTTCAGCTCTGTATTGACTTCCTCTTTAAAAATAAAACAAGAAGCAAAACAAAAATCTTTCAACACAGAAAGGTCAGGACTGTGTGTATGTATGTATGTATTTTATTTATATCTTGCTTTTCTCCCTGCGGAGAGAATGGCCAATGGCCAGGAGGCTACACAGAGTACCAAAATGTATGTGTGTATGAATGAATGAATGAATGAATGAATAAGCTGGAAATTCATTATCACTGAAAACCAAATAAATATGTTTGAAATCCATTTAAAATGATAAATTTAAAAGGTGAACTACCCCACCTGGAAAAGGAATTTCAAGAGAAGCAATGTGGCCTTCTTTGGCCAAGAAAAAAACAGTGGTCCACGGAGTTTGGAGAGGTTATAGGTAGCTCATAAAATCATCTTTGGGGACCGTATGTGACTCTGGGTCTGCACTTGGCCCATCTTTACTTTAAGTGCAGCCTGACATCCACAAAATATCAGGTGAAGCTTCTCGCAGGGATGGAGAAAAAAGGGGCCAGCGGCTAATTTTCTCCAGATCTTGTCGGTGTCCAAAACACAAAGGCAGAAACCAGTTGCAATATTTGGAAACAGAAATGACCATGACACAATATGGTACCATGGTTAAGAGAGTCAGATCAATGGTAGGAAGCCCACTTTCAGATTCTCATTGGATTCCCAGATCTCTGGCCTTCAGAATCTGTACCATCCGGTCCTCATGATGGTGTGCATTTGTGTGTAAAATATCAGGTTGAGAACATTGCCTCTGTGTTGTGTTGCATGTGCATTTTCCTCTGTTAAACCTTTTAAAAAATGAATGTAATATATTGAGCAACTGTGGTTGATGCTAAACCTATTATTCTTAATGCCATCACCAGGGACTATCCAAAGGTCTCAAGTTTGGGCCTGAGATGGTACTAATCTGGCAATGCCAATCTACATTGAGCCCTGAAGCTCACTGGGCTAGTCACACAATGTCAGCTGAAGCTACCTTGAAAGGCTGTTATGTGGATACAATGGGGCCAAGGAAAGCCATATGCACCAATCATGTGCTCTTTGGAGGAAATATGGCATCTTTCAAAGAGTAGTAACAGTATAAATAATACAGGCTGGTAAAATGGAGGGCCATAAAAACTTTGGCTTTATAGGAATTTGGCGTTCTAAATCCAAAAATGGCCCCACATTTGCTCCATCACATACAGTTTTTTTCACAACTTGCTTTCACGCTTTTAGGTTGTAATATGTACTTTAATGACATAATCCGGCAAAGAATATTATCCTGCGAAAAACAAGTCAGTGGTAACAGTCTAAAAAATAGACTTTCAAAACACTTTAATTTGAAAGACAAAAATCGGTTCAAAAGTACAGACATTGCACTGAAACACCGGCATCCACACTTAGCAGCTTATCCCATGAATAAATAAGCCGACTTCAAAAACTGGCTGGCTAAGTGGCATCCTGGCTAGATAGGCAGAGATTTAGGTATGATAACATCTGGGGGCATTTTTCATCGCAGGACTGTATAATCCTAATTTCAAAACACCCATTGTAATTGGTTAAAGAAGCCAAACAATCCAGAAGCATCAAGTAAGAGTGAGAGAAACAAATCACCACAATGCAATCCTTAAAGAAAGCAAAACCATTCCAGTAAATTAGAAGCCCCCGCATACATGTGTTTTATCAATATGCCTGAAATCAAACAATGAGATGACTTGGCACTAGCCTTCCCCTCCCACCCTTTTAGGTTTCCAGTAATTTGGAATTATTCCTCTTTCCTGGAACTGGAAATGAACAAACGCTTGTACCAGAGGAAGAGAGCTCTAAATAATGCCCCATAGTGGTTAAAGGTTGTAAGCTATAAGGGAGCCAGCGTGCTGCAGTGGTTGGAGCATTGGATGACTCTGACAACCAGGGTTCGAATCCCTGCTCAGTGATGGAAACCCATTTGATTTCCTTGGGAAAGTCACACTCTCTCAGCCTCAGAGGAAGGCTGAACAATCCTTGACAAGAAAACCTTGCGATAGGGTTACCTTCGGGTTGTTGTAACTTGGAAATGACTTGAAGGACAACAACAAAGATGGCCAAGCTCACTGCTGTTGAAATGTAGCATAGGACCTTATCACACTAGAGAAATCCCACTCAGAAACTGGATTTAAACCAGAAATAACACAAAAATAAAGTGAACGTAAAAGGGACAAAAACAACACCTTTTTACTTTCAGGAAGCTCCGAAAGTAAAAAGGTGTCATTTTTGTCCCCTTTACATTCGCTTTATTTTCACGTTATTTATGGTTTGCTGAAACGTCATGTGAAAAACCTGCCGCATTTGCAGGGTTTTTCCAATTTAAATCTACTTTAAATCCCGTTTCTGCACTAGTGTGATAGGGTCCATATAGACTTCAGCTCCTCATCCCGCTCACTTCTCTGGCCTTTTAAATAGGTCCGGCCCCAGAAAGAAAAGAAACAAGAGCACAGAGATATAGGAAACGTGGGGCTGTGGCCAAACCTAGACAAAGTACATAGCAGCCAAAACTTCCTATGAAGTCCCAAAGGAGTCCCACCGGTTCTTTGAAAGGCAGGCGCACTATCACTCAAGGGTAATTCTAGAGACTTATTGGAAAATGCAGTAAGTAGAGAAATTAACGGTTGAGTTTTCCACATCCCTGCCTTCCCCAACAATGGAATTCCTGGGCAGTGACGCACCCCTTGGTTCAGGAAACAGAAGGAGGAGGCTGTTCACCATCAGTGCTAAAGCTGGAACGCCTAGTCACGAAAGGGACCTAGCCACGGCTTTTTTACAGCCAGACAGGATCCCATGAACCAGCTAGAGTTGTCAACCAGCTCATCCTTGCTTCCTCCTGTCTTATCCATTCTGCCAAAAACAGCAGGTGAATAGGAGGAGTGAACTTAGCATCTCTGCATTGCTGCCAGTCAAACAGCCATTCAAAACACAGTGACAGGGACCTGTTCCAATATTGGAGGCCCTCTAGCCATCCAGCTTTGAAAGTCAATATAGCCCCAGAAATGGGATCAGCATGGAAAGCTACACCAGTTGAAATTCCATGTCTTGAGTTGCATTTTGGGGAGTTACCGTATATACTCAACTATACGTTGACCTCATGTATAAGTCAAGGGCAAGTTTGGAGGCCAAAATGATGGATTTTGCTATGACCCGTGGCTAGGTTGAGAGTAAAATTTAGGGGATGAAGCAAAGCAAAACAATGTCAAAGGCTTTACCAAATTCCAGCAGACATAACTCTTTGTGCTTATTCTTGAGGCTAGATGGATGAGAGAGTAGAGGTGGTCGGTGTTTCACATATTATACTCTTCCTTTTCACCAGGAGATGGTTCCTTCTTTTAAGTAAGAGTTAAGATGCAGTACTTACATTGACCCACGGATACATCGACTCAGTTTTTTTGGGTCAATTTGTTATCTATAAAATGCTGGCGGATATGGCACTGAATTACGGCTTTAAAAAGTCAAAGAGTACAAATTCTCCTGCCTGGGTGAGACTGGGGAGGATATCATACCACTGAAATTGGAAGTATAATCCAGTGTCATCCTGAACGCAATCATGCATATTCACATTATTGCGCAAAAGGTTACCACACGCGATCGCTGGCAGTCTGAACACACTCCAAACACAATCACGCGTCAATCCACACTTAAGTAAATTCGGTGAACTAGCAAAGTCACAAACCCTATTCCTAGGCAACTTCGCACTCAGTGCATTGTTGTTTGGTGTGATGTGCATGTCTCCTTTGGTCCTGGTCCCCCCCCCCCAATCTGGAAGTGGGGTCCCATGAAGCCACACTGCAATTCCGCTTCAATATTGCTTTTGCTTGTTCTTCAGCATTGCTGAGGGGGGGGGGGGCTGCTGTCTGCGAATTAAGAGGCATGAACTGAGAGCTATTGGATAACTATTATGTTCATGTTTTAATGTGACGAGTGAATATATGCTCATTTTAATGTGAATAGAGCATGTTCTTCCAACCATTCTTCCCACCCCCCTCCAACCTCTTTTGTAAATTCTGGGGTTCCTTGGTTCCTCTCTCTCACTTGCCTAAATATGCTATGCTCCAGTCATCTGGAGTCTCACTGAGCATGCGCAAGGGTGCCAATTCACAATTAAGAACCCACCGATGTGATGGCTTACTTCACACAGGATCTGGGTCACATTCGGGGACGCCATTGCAGCAAATTTAAGGTGTGATAAGTAATCACGTAATTGCGTGAATTTTTGAATTGGCCTCGCTATCTTCTCTTTCGAAATTGAGAACCTCCCATTCCATGTGATATCCTCCTGTGTCTTGGCACCTTTCTCCAAACCCACAGTGCTAGGGCGCTGCAAATATCTTCATGCACTGAAAGCAGAAGTTCCTGGGGTGCTGAGCAGACATTTCAGCAGCCATGCTGCTGGTGGGAGATGCTATCACCAGAAGCAAAGTCTCCCACAGTCAGAAGAGAGAATATTGTTGTGGTTTGTTTCTGTTCAGCCCCCTTCTGCTTATCACTGTGTGCTGCTCTGCTTTTGTAGCAGGGCTATTAGGGCATGGAAGATTAAAACATTTATAGAAGTGGGACTGGCAATAAGATATTGCTGTGTGATATGTTCTTGCTCAGCCAGCCTTGCCCACTGCTTTTCTACTCCATTCCATGACCATCTGTTTTGTGTCCTCTTCCCTGAAACAAGGGGTCTTTTCCAGACCAACACTCCTATGAATCCTCTGAAATAGTCAGAGGGGATTGAGGGATTTAGATTGTATGCTTTTTAATCTTTGTAAACTGCCCCAATTGCTTAAATATTGTCCTCAGCAAACATTGGGGTTCCATATCAAGAGCATCAATCATGCACCCCTGTTAGATTGCAAATCCCAGCATTCCTCACCATTGGCAATGCTGGCTGGGGCTGATGGGGATTGCAATCTAGAAGCATCTGGAGGGCCACATTAACCCCAGGCCTATTTTACATACTTATGTACTTGGAAATAAATTCTAATGAACCAGTGAAATTTCCGAGTAAATATATGTGAGGTTCAGTCTTGGCATTTCTTTGAACCTCCCTGAGATGCAATTCTCACAATATATTCACATTACAGTCTATTGCATTCCTAAATTGCATTGTGTCCCATTCCTAGGACAAATGTGTGGGATTTTAAAATCACCATTGCCAACTGAGTTTGGAAAAGTTATTCTGCTGCAAGTGGCAACTGCATTCTCCTCATTTGAACCTCATCCAAACATTCCCCGGGGAAGGATTCCTGCTGTTTAAAATTTAGGTCTTACAGTCACGTCTGCACTTTACAGTTCTGCAAAGCACTTTGCAGTTTGGAAACACAAACTGAGGTTTCCCAGTCAATGGTTGCTTGGTTTCAGGCAAAATACAGCAATTATAAAAAATAGCGGAGAGGATGGGATTTCTTGAGGAGGAGAGGATCTCAGGCAAAGTGGAGGCAGAAATTTTGAACAAGATTGGGGAAGTACAAAAAAGTTTCTTAACAGTTTGTGACAAGCAAGGAACAGAAAATGAAAGGAGTCTGCACACCAAGACTGCTAATATAGCAGTACTCACTCACTTTGGCTCTCAATGTATTGCATTAAATCAGTTATAGTTATTGATGCTATGAATAAGGTGATGTACACCTTGGAATATATTCCATAAGCAGCAGGGACTTGGGTTGATAAATCAGACCTGAAGAGATACTATTAAGACTTGAGATAGATTATGAATCATAGAATAATAGAATTATAGAGCTGGAAGAGATTGCAACTAGGGTCATCCAGTCCAACCCCATTCTGCCATGCAGGAACTCACAATCAAAGCAGCCCTGAGAGATGGCCATTCAGCCTCTCAGGGACGTAGCCAGGATTTTGGGAAGGAGGGGTCCAGATCAAGTGCTATCATTATAATGGGGCTTGGGTGCGGTGGCACGGCAGCACACACCATTCATTTTATCTAACGGAAGGGGGGGTCCGGACCCCAAGAACCCCCTTGGCTACGTCCCTGAGCCTCTGCTTAAAGGCCTCCAAGGAGGGAGACTCCACTACAATTAAATTAATTCACAATTTAAAAACAATCTGGATAAATCTGGTTTTTAATGCTCTTTTAAATTCAGACAGTGTGCTGGGAATGCTGGGATTTGCAATCTAAAAGCATATGGAAGACCACAGAATTTCCATCTCCTGTTCCAAAGTTTTAACTTGCATGTTGTTTTCAATATGGTTTTAACACTCTATGGATTTTGTGTAGGCTTGATCGTTCTATAATCTCTGGACACTGTATAACTGAATTTTATTAAAATGCATTATTTTTATAATAAAATATATACCTGATTGCTGTACATGCATTAAAGTCAAGTACATACCTTCCAAATTTTCACACATGAAAACTGGGACACTTGTGGCCATGCAACATCAGAATGTGGTCAAGCTGGCAAAAGTTATTAAGAAGGAAGAACACACAACTAGGAGAGGCTGCACCACTTTGCTTATGGTTGAGGCTACAGGGAAGAACAAGCTTTCTGCTGCCTTAGAGTCTAGGACCTAGAGCAATGGTTTCAAGTTAGAGGGGAAAAGACCTCCAAAGAAGGAGACTCTATCACCCTCCGAGGAAGGAGTGTGTTCCACTGTTGAACAGCCCTTACTGTCAGGAAATTCCTCCTAATGTTGAGGTTGAATCTCTTTTCCTGCAGCTTGCACCCATTGCTCCAGTCCCTAGTCTCTGGAGCAGCAGAGAACAAGCTTGCTCTCTCCTCAATATGACATCCCTTCAAATATTTAAACAGGGCTATCATATCACCTCTTAACCTTCTCTTCTCCAGGCTAAACATCCCCAGCTCCCTCAGTCGTTCCTCGTAGGGCAAGGTTTCCAGACCTTTCACCATTTTAGTCGCTCTCCTTTGGACATGCTCCAGTTTCTCCACATCCTTTTAAAATTAACTTAATGTTCATTCAATCATTTTCATACCCCATATCAATCAAAAAGCAGCTGCAAAATCTGGAAGTAGAAATCGTAAGGTGACTTCTGGTCACTTCTCTGACTATTTTTGCCCTCAAACAAGATTGTGGCCTGCGTTAGTAGGTGTGCAAAATTGGCACCTGCTGTGTGGCAGTTACACCAGGACAGAATTGCAGCGCTTACCCCTAGTATAGGTACAAACTGAGAAAGAATGGCCATAATTTGAATGGAGAAAATAATCGATGTACACATAGTGGGAAAGAAAGACTATGGTCAGGGGACCAGTCTGCCTGTCTCAAGCCTGGATGCGATTGATAATTAAATGACTGCTGTTGAATCAACACTTAGGCAAATCGCATTGATTCAGTGGGTTAACTCTACCTGTAAGATTCAAATCTTTGGCTGCTGTCGGCAACTTCAAAATCCCTGCTGCTCTTCCTTCTCACAGTTCTCTGAATCAGACTTTGGATTACTTTTCAAATAACATACTGGCAAAAAGTGGGCTCTCACCTAAAATGTAGGCACATTATCAACCTGTGCTCCTCATAACTGAAGTCGAAAACTTGAATTCTGGGGGGAGATGTTGGAGATTCCCTTAATTAGGAATGCTTCCAAAATTGCCTTTCTCGTCCAAATTGATCCCTGGTTCTTTTTGTTCTGAATCACTAGTCGGAACCAAGTTTCTCTTATCAGTCCTTAGGGTTAAGTTTCAAAGTAATGAAACTTAACAAACGACATGATGACACTGAAATACTTTTTAAAAATGACAAGTAATGCTTTTTTAAAAGAATGTTTCGAAGCGCGAAGAGCAGTGTCCATAATGGTACACACACCATTTGCCAGTTTGTTTGTGTCGTTTCCACTGCTGTGTCAGCATCCAAGCCTCCAATGCAGCTTTGGGACCCTTGGTAATATCTGTATCATCTACGTTCTTTAATGCTGAGCTTTATTAATGTGCATTGGTGCACCAAGGAACCATAGGAGAAAAACAAACTTGATACAGCTGTACATCAGGAGTAGTCTGGGATGATGTTTCTCCCCTTCCCCTGTATATACATGTCAGTAAAACACCACAGGAAGAATCTCAATACAATCAAGATTTTGCCTTCCTCTTTTGCAGTGTTCTGTCAACAACACGCATGCACACATTGGTGATATGGGAACTGAAAACTAGCAAGTGAATGAAAGCATGGGAATCACACTGAAGTTTTAGGGTTTGTTTTAGAACTGTCAAATCCTCCAATTTGAAAAGGGAAGAACTGGCCAGTGAAACAATGGAAAACCTGCTCAGTTAGCCACTGTTTAGAGGTGAATGATGCTACTTGCCTACTCAAAACAAGACCATCCACCGTTCCCAAGAGAGATACATCAGCATCAGTGTGTTGTGTGCTTTCAAGTAGTGTCTGACTTATGGCAACTCTATTAAGGGGGTTTCTTGGCAAGATTTGTTCGGAGGAGGTTTGCCATTACCATTTTCTAAGGCTGAATGAGTGTGACTATACACACACAAACACAGCTTTAGATGAGAGAAACCCTAAAGAGAAGAACAGTTCCCAGAATGCCATAAGGATTAAGGATGCTCAATGAGTACTGAACCTTGACTGAAGTTGAGGGCCAGGACAGAATGGAGTGGAACATCCTGAGAAGAAGCATTCCACCTGTAACATATTGTTGCAAGTCCTTCTGTGAATACTGTTTTATAATTCATGGTATATAGGCGACATCCAGACCCAGCATGATGCAGTGGTTTGAGTGCTGGACTTTGACTCTAGAAGACCAGGGTTCGAATCCCTACTAAGGCATGGAAATCCACAATTGTATTCCCTCTCAGCCTCAGAGGAAGACAACAGCCAACTCCCTCTGAATAAACCTTGCAAAGAAAGCTCTTAGGATAGGAGACATGTTGGAGCTGATTGGAAGGCACATAACAAGAACATAGGCAACATCAACAAAAATGAAAGCAATACATTGTCAGCAGGCCAACTGATCTCAGTTGTGTCTACGACACGCAAAGTTTTTAACTCCATCTGTCAAACTTGCCAAATGTCCCTTCAAGAGCACAGAAGCAGGCTAGGCCAGTATTGTTTCGACTAGTTGGCAACATGCCTAGCCTAGATGACAACACAAAGCAAGCTGAAAGTAAAGGAAAGCAAATGGTAAGTAACATTTAAAAGCAAACCTTCAAACTTCTCTCTTCTCAGGGTAATCAAGGCAACTCCTGTGCCTTTAACAACAGACTGTCAGGCAGAGATTAAGCAGGTATTTCACCTCCCATCATTTGGTCTTCATATTAGGAAAATATTCCCTTTGGCTGGATTTCTGTCTGTACTTAGATACGAATGCAAACATTCCTATGCAAACCTCATTGTTAGGGATTAGTGCTTTGCTTTGTTTAATGCTTTGTTTTCCATATTTGTTGGCAGTTTTTGGTTAGAACTAAAACTGATTCTGTTTCTGTGGATTAAAGCAGTTCTATTACTATGCCAGGTGTTCCTAGTGATTTATTGTTGCCAGTTACTATGAGTGCAGTTTTTCACTTCATTCTCCAAAATCTTGGGTCCATCTTCATATGTTTCTTCTTCCCGTGTGTCATTCATGCTTTCACATTTTTATATAGTTCTGTATATTGCTTCCATTGTCTTTTTATTTCATCATGATCATGTGTTATGTTTCTCTTCTGATCACAGAGCTTGGTTTAAATTTCCCTTTGAAGTCCCAGTTCTTGTCAAAGAGGTCTCTTGTTCTTTCTTTTTATTGTCAGCATCTATTTCCCTGCATTGGTTGTTGTAGTAATTCTCTTTATCCTTGCACATTAACAGAGCATTTATGGTTCTGATTCTGTTCCTATCCCACTTTTCTTTTGCTTTTTGTCTTTCCTTTATTGTTTGAAATTTTGTCTCTTATGGGCCTGAACAGACAGGCCAAAATAAAGCTGCTTTGGGTCACTTTGGAGATATGCTGTTTAAATGAGATGCATCTTAAGTGAACAGAAGCTGTGCCAAAGCTGCACTCCAGTCCTTAGTGGTTTGAATGTTGGACTATGGCTCTGGAGGCCAGGGTTTGATTCCCCGCTCAACCATGAAACCCACTGGATGATCGTGGGCAAGTCACATGCTCTCAGTCTCAGGAGAAAGCAATGGCAAACCTCCTCTGAACAAACCTTGCCAAGAAAGCCCACAATAGGTTTGTTTAATGAGTTATGCCTTCTCATGATGTGCCCAAAGTATGGCAGCCTCAATTTAATCATCTTGGCTTCTAGGGAGAGTTCAGGCTTGATCTGTTCAAGGACCCATTTCTTTGTCTTTTTGGCTGTCCACGGTATCCTCAGCACTCTTCTCCAGCACCACATCTCAAATGAGTTTATTTCCTTCTTATCTGCTTAGGGTCGCCATAAGTCAGAAACAACTTAAAAGCACACAACAATTGCCTTTATAGTCACTCCTCTGTTTTTGTAATCTTGATTATTCACAGAGAGGCGAGCCCCATTGGCTAAAATTGCGCACACATGTGAGCATGTGGCCATTCAAACCAATGGGGCTTGAATATATGTGAGTTTCCATTTTTGTGGGTGTATGTGTCCAGAACGGATCCCATGTGCAAAAAAGAGGGGGCGGCTGTATATAGTTATTCCAGAACAGATGTCAGTCATGGGCCTTGCTAGATTTGAGGCTCCAGTAAGTGTCCAACAAGGCCAGGAACTTATTCAGACTACATAGTTACAACACGATATTCCACTTTAACTGCCATGGCATTATCTTACGCACTCCTGGATTCTAGCGAAGGGTATTTAGAAATCTCATCCAGGGAGGATCAATGTCCCACAAAACTACATATCTCCATAGGATCTTGCCATGGTAGTTAATATGGAATCATAGTGCTATTTTGTTACTGTAAATATAGGTTTCTGCCACACGTCTGTGTCCCTTGAGTCTGTTTGTCCTGCTTTTTTTCCTAATTGTAGTTGCTGCCTATTCATCTGCTCTCTGTGAACAAACAAGCAAGCATAGAGAAGAGCAGGCAGGAGGGGATGTCACTTCCATAGGGCTTCTATTGGCTTTCCTGACAAATGGTGTGAATTGAGTCCAAAAGGACTGAGGAGAGAAGAGTGACAAGGGCATCATAGATGCACAGTGGGGCCAGTGAGCATTTTGCCCAAGATGGCTCCCTTGGACCTAAAATTAGGACCAGAGCTAGCGCAGAGACTTAAAATCATAGAATTGTAGAATTGGAAGAGGCCACATAGCCATCCAGTCCAACCCCATTCTGCCATGCAGGAACTCACAATCAAAGCATCCCCAACAGATAGATGGCCATCCAGCCTCTGTTTAAAAACCTCCAGAGAAAGAGACACTGCCACTCTCCAAGGGAGTGCGTTCCACTGTTGAACAGCTCCTACTCTCAGGAAGTTCCTCCTAATGTTTGGGTGGAATCTCTTTTCCTGTAGCTTGCATCCATTGTTCCGTGTCTGAAGCAGCAGAAAACAGGTTTGCTCCCTCCTCAATATGACACCCCTTCAAATACTTATATAGTAGGGCATAGTTTCCAGACGCTTCACCATTCTAGTCACCCTCCTCTGGACACGCTTGTGTAAGTCGTTCATAAGTGAATGCAGCAAAATGGTGGGGAACACCCCTCAAGGTGTAGAGATAAGCCCTTTGGACCAGGACAGGAGCTTGCAGATTGAGGAAAGAGCAGTGCCATGTTGCTTAAGCATGAGGCAGGCTGGCTGATGTGGTGGCGATGGTAGGACAGGGTGGGAGGAGGTGGCAATGGTTGCAGCTCCAAGAGATGCTGGTGGGACAGCTAAACACAGGAAGCCAAGGCAGGAAGTCTGAGGCCACAAAGCCGGAAGCCTCTGTTGTTAACTGATAAGGGCTGCCTAATGAGGGAGCGGACGCTCAAAGTACCCTGTTCACTAGGGGGGCTTTAAATAGCTCTCCCATCTTCTATAATAAAGGGCAAAGCAGGAGGGGGACGCACCGAAGGGGCTGGCAGTGAGGAATGGGGACACCGTTTCCTGTTTGGTTACTGAAATCCTGTGCCTTTGGGCTAGCGGTGGGGTATCAGTCAGGTCCAGACCTCTCTGCTCCAGCTATTGTTTCCCTTTTTGTCTAGTAAAATGTACACACACACACACACAGAGTCCATGGCTAAGACAGCAAGAAACATGAAAAGGATCTCTCCAGTTTGGGGAGGGATGAGCATTAAAAATGAAAAATGGGAGTCAAGTAAGTTCCAAGCCTCTTGGAACCAAATGGAAGATTTAAGAAAATCAAAATTTCTGTTTCACGTTTGTATATGTCCATTTTGGATTTTTATAGGTTTTTCGGGTTATGTGCCCACGGTCTAGAAGAGTTTATTTCTGATGCTTCACCAGCATCTGTGGCTGGCATCTTCAGAGAATCGTCATGCATTTTAGTAAAAAAAATGTACCCCGAAAAACTGAGTTGACTTATCCACAGGTTGGTTTAAGTACTGTGCTTTAACTCTTGTTTAAAAAGGAGCCATCCCCTCATGAAAGGCAAGAGTATAACCTGTTTTGGAAGTACTGACCCTCCTCTACCCTCTCATCAATCCAGCCTTTATTGTGAACACAAGTTATGCCTGCTGGAATGTTGTAAGTTCTTTGGCATTGTTTTCCTTTCCTTCATCCTTTGTTTCCTTCGTTACTTGCCCCTAAATTTTACCTTCAACTTATCCATGGGCCATATCAAAATCCATAATTTTGGCCCCAAAACCTGCCCTCAGTTTACATACGAGGTCAACTTATTGTCAAGTATAAATGGTATCTGCAAGTCTGAGCTGGGAGGCACTGAACAGGAAAGAGATCATGGGGTTTTAGTGTCAACTCCAATGAAAATATTGACCCACTAAGTAACTGTTGCTATAACAGCAAATTCCACATTGGGGATCATTGAGAAAGGAATCAAAAGGTCTCTATCATAATTCCTTTTGGTGGTGCAACAGCATTTAGTATACTGTGAAGAATTGCCATTGTCACACCAAAAAGGATATAATAGAGCAGTGGCAGAGAAATTGCGGTGGATCAGATTATGGGTCTGCCCCAGAACCATCAAGGGGCTGCACAGATTGCCAAAAACACTGTCTCCCTATTGAATGTGTCCAGTGGTCCAAGTTTGGTTTTGCAAAATGAGGTCTATTAAAATGTGAAACAGGATGGATCAAGGTGTGTTGTGTTGCTGACCCTCAGGTCATTTCCAACTTATGGTGACCCTAAGGTGAACTTATCACAAGGGTTTCTTTGGCATGTTTCTTCAGAGGGGGCTTGCCATTACCATCCTCTAAGAGACTGTGATTTGCCCAAGATCACCCAGTGAATGTTCATGGCCAAGTAGGGATTCGAACCCTGGTTTTCAGAGTCATAGCCCTGCATTCAAACCACTACACCAACCTGTCAGTTGGGGACAACCTACTTAAAAGATGAATTTGTTGGTCCTGGAGGTGTCTATGACAGGCAATTCATTGTCTTTATTTTCCTTTTTGGTCATTGAAAGATCAGTTTGGAGGGATCAAGGGCCACAAAAACAGGGCTGTACTTTGCTGTCCCTCTTGTTCAGCTTGAGAAAGCTCTGAAAATGACAGCTAAAACGATCAAGGGATATAACCTCTCAAAGTCCAGGCCTATTATGCTTAGGGGAGAAAGTAAGGTAAAGGCAAATGTGATAAAGGGGTATAACATTATGCATGATGTGCAGAAAATAGGCATAGAGATTTCTTTTCCCCTCAGTACTAGAACCAGAGGTCATGCAAAGAACTAAAGTGCTTGGCTGCTGGACATAACAGAGACAGCTTAATCTACAGGAATCAACTTTTCAGACCATTAAAGACACTGCTTGTGATCTACTAATGTCTGAACCAAAAACCAGTATTGTGTAGTGGTTTGAGTTCTAAGATTAGGCCTCTGGAAGACCAGCGCCTTGGCCATAGAAACCCACAAGTGAGGTTGGGCAAATCACACCATCTCAGCCTTAGAGGAAGGCAGTCTCCCATCATGGAAAGCCAACCCTGCTTTATTAACTATGCCAAGAAAAACCTATGACAGGCATCATCATTAGTCAGAGTTGTCTTGAAGGCACAGAACAACAACACATCTGAACATCAGGAAGGGATGTAGAGTGGAACGGACAGAAAAAGAGTTGGCTTCTGCATTTCAGCAAAGGTTTTCTTCCTTCCTGTACTTTTAGGGTTATGTAGAAGGGGCTATTTCAGCAGGTGCTACTCTCTGGCAACCACACTTGTAACTCTCCTCTAAGGCAGAGTCTACAAAAGACCCCTGCACACATATACATCCACATACAGAGCATATGGAATTCACTGCCACAAGATGGCCATTCACTGCAAAGACAGATGCATCAACAAATATTGGCCATAGTAGCTAAGTAGATCTACCATGTTGGAGGGCAGGATATCACTAAATATGCACTACTGGGGTAGGAGTCAAGGGAGGAATTCCCTTTTATTCACTATCTATGGGCTTCCTGGAAGCATCTAGTAAGCCACTGTTGGGAAAACAAGATGTTAGCCTAGCTGAGATGCTCCTTTGGGCAGTCCTGCAGGATTCTTATGTTTATATTGTCAGTACTACTGATCCAATATTATAGACCAGGGATGGGCAATTCCTGGCCTTCCAGGTATTGCAGTAGTATAACTTCCATCATTCCATCCTAGGAGCATAGCCACTTGGAGAAGGATTGTGGGAACTGCAATCCAAAAAACACAACTGTCCGCCTACTTTACATGACGAGGAGACAGTAAAATGAAGATATAATAGTTTGCCCAATGGCTTCAGGTTTAGCTGAAATTTGAACAGTGAAATTTGGACTGCAGGTCAAGATGCTATTGAAGGCACAGGAACAAAACCTGAAAAAAAAATATTGCCAGCTCTTATAGACTTATAGCTCATGTTCTTTACAACCTTAATATGTGTGACATCTTTACCTTTCCACATTAACCAGAGGAAAGAAAGCGCTGCTACAACTAGTGTACTTTCCCCACTTTTAGTTTGAAAGGAATTCACCAGGTTCAGTTACAACTAGAGTAGAATTGTCAGTCTTGTTTCCTAGGCTTTTGTGCCTTCAAAGTTAGGACAACATTTTCCATCCTCTCTGTTGGATTACAACTCCTATCCCCAAATGGGAATGATAGGAGTTACAGCTCTACAGATTAGGAGGGCACCAACCTGGGAAAGTTTGCATTAGGAAAGGGATTGTGTTTAGCTATTGCTTTAATATAAAACTCTTCCTGTTAGTACTTCAGCAGAGCATAGAATAATTTTTTGGGTAAGTTGGCAACCCTGCTGGGAACGCTAAAAAATGAAACCCTTATTTAGAAAACAAAAACGAATCCCCAAACGATTTCTGTCCTCAAAGATGGACAGACTCTTGCTTGGAATTCCTTATCACTGTTGATGTTAAGTTTGCCATGGAAGTGGAATGAGACAGCATTGTTTAAGCAAAGAAGTCAAGACAGACATGTACATTAACTGCATTTCAGATGATAGCCATTCCAGAAACCTCCATAGGGTGAAAACCAATGTCATGCTATTGGTTGGGGACAGGGTGCAAAATCAATTGCCTCTTTAACCTGGAAGAGGCAGGTATATATGAACTGAAAATTCACACAAACAAAAACAGTCAAGGAAACAGGTAGCATTTTTTGGTTGAGAATCCAGGCCCCGAGACACTTTCCAGGCCTAGGGCAATGGCTGCTTTTGCTTGCCACCTACAGGAACCCACTTCTAATCTACCAAGAATGGTTTTGTGGTCCTTTTTCTGAACCCTAGATTGGATCAAAGCTAGCCTTCATCCCAATCTAAACAAAGAAGTCCTCGCTTATCTTTGGTGACAATAATGCAAAATCCCAAATGATTACACATAGTTAGAAAGAGCTCCCATGGCCGTCGTCACCAAGGCATTTGTTTGAGATGCTGAAAAAGATAACCTTGACCAATTGGTCTCAATCGACCCAAAAGGATTACAAAATAAATAAAAAACCAATAAAAATCAAAATAAAAACCAAAGCTCGAATCCGTTTCTCTGAGAACGCACACTCCCATGGTGAGCAAAACATGAATTTCACCTAAAGTTTGACTCAAACTAGTTAGCAGAGTAATCAATAAAACTTTGGACACCTGCTTATTTCAGTGACTAGTCAGCAAGCTTGACCAGAAATATACATAGGGGGAAAACCGTTAAAATAATAATGATGGAAATTTAAAGTCGGAAAAACGGAAAGGAAAGGGCAAAAGCTACAGAAATAATCACACCTGAACTCCAAAAGAGAAAATAAACTGACCTCTTATGATGGGAGATATCTCCAGTCTGAGGGAAGGCTGAAGTGCTCCCATTCCTTTGTGTCCATCCTTGGAGTATGGGGGCTTGGCAAGCCCGTATAGGAGAATATGTGCCCTTGTATCCACCCTAACAATCTGGAGGAGAAAGGTCCACATATGCCAGTGTGATGAGAACCCCAATTCCTCCTTCGTCTGCTGTCCTTTGATCGGTCAGACTCTGCAGTGGAAGGGGCTCTCCACTCTCAGATCTGAAGGCGTCTCTTCTGGTGGTTTGGTTTGGGTTTTTTAAGCTCAGAGACATCAACCGCCACGAAAGGGAAGGAAGAGGAAATTTTTTTGTACCAGAAGGAAAGAGCGGAGGGGGCCCCTGTTTCTGGAGTTGGGTGTGTATGAGAGAGAGGAACTGAACCGGAGACCAGCACAGTGCAAGCCTGAGACAGAGACAGAGTGAGGGAATCCATCGGTCAAGCAAAGCTGGAGGAACATCTCTAGAACTTACCTTGATGGTGCAATCCATGGCACGCCTCTACCTGTCGCTTCCCGCCTAGACCTCCATGGGCACAGCTGAATTGCAGGGGCAGGGGCTGTTCATGCACGGGGGGGCCGGATGAACAGGGCTTGTGTGTGTGTATGTGTGTGTCTAATTTTGGGAAGTGAAGTCACACAAACCGCCGGGGCTGGTTTCCTATTGGTGTGACCAAGCTTGCAGCCGCTGAAGCATTTTTTTAATAGCATTGCTGGTGTGCAAGCATTTTCCCTCCCTTTGGTTCTTCAAATTTCAGACAGGGCATATAGAGTCGTATAGGGAAAATTCATTTTTTTTATTCTTGAAAAGACATTGGGTATTTTAAAGATTTTATTATTTTACTGATCTGTTCTACAAGGAGTAGAAGCAAGAAAGACATTCCTGATCAACAATCCCACCCCCAAAGGCAAGGGATCTGCAGGGTTTGAACTCTGAAAACAGGAATTCAAGAGCTTATGTCTGGCTGAATATTGATTCCTTGGATCAGAAAGGCAGTTTCCTTGATCAGAATCACCCTGGCTATGCCACAAATGGCATGCCAAGCATATCAGAGCTTGGAAAAGTTAACTTTCCCAAGGTATGGGTACCATGCAAGCTCCTTCAGGTACAATCTGGTTGAAAATAAGCAACTCATTGCCCTCTGATGTACATATATGTAGATGATTCCAGATCAGTGCTACTCAAAGACATGGTTGCTGAACTTTGGTTGG
Organism: Sceloporus undulatus; assembly: GCF_019175285.1. Classification (NCBI taxonomy): domain Eukaryota; kingdom Metazoa; phylum Chordata; class Lepidosauria; order Squamata; family Phrynosomatidae; genus Sceloporus; species Sceloporus undulatus. The sequence continues at coordinate 17,513,719 of NC_056530.1, forward strand.
TCCATGAGCTATTGGCTGCTTCCCCCCTGGCAAGTTTTCAGGAAAGAAGGAGACAATTGTACCCATTGGTCATAAATGTAGTGCCGGTTCCTGGCAGACTGGGGAAGAAATCATTGCCAGTCCCCATATCAGACAGCTTGAGAAGCACTGCTCTGGATGACACAAAGTGAGTTGTAAAATGTATGTATGAACAGTAAGACCTGCTGGGTTTCATTCATTCACTCTTTTTTAGCCTGGGCAGTGGCCATGTGGTTTGAGAGGCTCTAGAAGTTGTTCTGCCAAAAACTAACTTGTCCAAACTCTAGTCCATAGTGGTAAGAGGGAAAGAACAGGCTATGCATTCCAGTCCTTTCGCATTAGTCTAATACTGCAAACTTTTAAAACCATTGAAATGTTTTGGGGTGGTGGTGGTGAGATCACATAGAATGTATTTTAGTCTTCAAGCTGACAGTATGGTCAGCCTGCCCCATTCACTTCAATGGTGGCGTATGCACCTTTAAAACCAGCCATGCCACCTTTAAAACCAACAGGATTTGTTTTCAGTGGCACTTGAGCAAACATGGTATTTGTCTTACCCGGGGTGGTGGTGGTGTCCGAAATGGATCCCCCACATAAGGGAAGGGTGCACTATTTTAGCAGTTCAGGGTATGTGCACCACTGTTACTGCCAGCATAGAAGTGTGTCTCACAGGAGCGCACGATCCCACCAATGTGGAAAAATAGTGCCATGGTGAACCCAACCAGGGTAGACTAATCAACAAAATTTACATAACATTGATTCACAAGATTGTGATTAGTTCACAGTAAATGGGAGTAGCAACTGAATGTAGTCCAACTCCTCCACTCCATTTTAAAAACTCTTTGCTCTGGATGGTTTCACAAGAAGCTGTATGTACATCATTAATTATTACTTCAGGATGACTTGCAGATGAATATTTGAGCAGCCTTCATTAAAAAGCAGAGGTCTGAAATGATTCCGAAATAAACCTTTACTTCAGATGTTTCACTTGTACCAATTCTATTACATGTGCAGTTCGACAGCAGTGAGTGTGCATGCATGCACTCATCTTCTGTGGTTTCTTTTTCAAAATGCTCATCCTCCCCCACTTTTGATTGTGGCTGTGTGATATTTTAAAATCATCTTTGAAAACGAAGCTATATTAATTGGAATTAGCTAACAGAATATCCTTTCTCCATACCCTCCAACAGTCCACAGGTGAAAAGTGGGACATGTGTGAACAAGCAGGCAAAAGTTAATAATGAAAAACACACAAGCTATAAGAGGTAGCAGCAGTTTGGTTTAGCCTGAATCTACTGGGAAGGGCAAGATTCCCCCCCTCCTTTCCTCTCCTCTCTGTTGATTTAACTGAGTGCAAACTGCTTTTCCACTTTGATCTCAGTTTGTAGAAGTAAGCTGAGGATAACAGGGAGAGCGGGAGGAGGAAAGAGAAACAGGGACATTTGAAAAACAATTAAAAGGGGGATAAAAGAGGATTCATCAGGACTGTCCCTGCCAAATTGGGACAGTTGGAGGATATGGAATCCTGGAAATAGATCTGATGTGTGAAACAAATATTGTAGCTGTTCGACAACCATACGCACAGCATAGGTTAAAAGTTCTCCTCTGAGTGATGTGGAATCAATCAGCTTATTTTTTGCAGTCAACTCTTTTGCTGGCAGAGCAAAGTGGCTACACAACTAAACCAAATCTAAACTAAACAAAAAAATGGAAGTACGTATAAAAGAACTCCAAACACGCTGGTTGAAAACAGTGCAAGAATGACACTCAAATAGAGAATATTAAAAGCATAGACCCTGGATAGTAAGAGCATGTAGCCGTCACAGCGATGACAAAGTGCTCTGACACAGATTGGAAAAGTGACATGCACCTCATTCTCACTACGTTTTAAACCGGTTTTCAAATTGGTTTGAAGAGGTTTAAATGACACTGGATCACACTTGAACCAAATTCCTGAAGCGATTTGGAGAGAGGGGGCCATGCGCTAGACCCATTTAACCTGCGTCTTTTTGACGCTGATTTTTTCTGCGGCTTTTTTGATAAACTGATTCCACGCAAGCGTGAACCAGATGTGGAACAGAATCGATTTAAATTTGCCCTTAAAATGTGCATCTAGGAAAAATAAATGCAGTGTTGGGGCTGATAATGTACAGCTGGAAAATGGGAGGAAAATTAGATTGATCAACTATTGATTAAGCACTTAAAGGACCATGATTATCGGTGAAAGCAGGGGAAGGTCAGTTGGGAAAGGGGCTACCCATTTTGACAATACTGTACACATTTTATGAGGCAGGAGGAATAATACTTGCACTGGAATAATTTCCACTGAGTTCATTGGTGTGGGAGGCCCTGAGTTGTTTTGTTCATTAATAAACAAAAGCAAGGTTCATCAATGAATTCTTGCTGTATAGTAAGTACATAAGAGAAACTGATTTCTAGAGAGAAACTACCAGATGCAAGATACATGTAAGGCACACAACATGCTTTGTGTTGGTCTCTCACCTATTTTAGTGTGCAGTTTATGTATTTGTCCATAATACTAGTACTAATATTGAAAGAAGCAGGCCTTTTCCACTGAAGGTCAAAGAGCAAGAGAAGGTTGCTTGGCTCAGATAATAATAATAATAATAATAATAATAATAATAATAATAATAATAATATCATTTAAAACAATATAGTTGCCACCTTGTCATTCAGAGTCCCTTTCTTGCTCTCTTTTTCTTCACTTAAGAGTTCTGTTGCACCTGGGTTACGCTTTGCGGGAAAGCATGGGGCCCTGTGGTTTCCGGTCCATGTTGTGCACTCCTTGCCTCAGTGCTGGGACCGTTGCACAATCTCACATTGTACTTTCAGGCTGATGCACCCACCCACCCACTGGTCCCTACAAGGGAAAAGGGGCTGGGATTGGAAGAGAGGGTTATAGGGTTCTCTCCTGCCTCTTAGCTTCTGCCATTTGAAAGTGGAGAGATTATTTAGAACCTTAGAATTATAGAGCTGGAAGAGACCCTGAGGGCCATCCAGTCCAACCCCATTTTGCCATGCAGGAAACACAGAATCAAAGCACCCCCAGCAGAAGACCACCCAGCCTCTATTTAAAAGCCTCCAAAGAAGGAGACTCCACCACTCTCTAAGGGAGTGTGTTCCACTGTCAAACAGCTCTTACTATCAGGAAGTCCTTCCTAATGTTGAGGTGGAATCTCTTCTCCTGTATCTTGCATCCATTGCTCCGGGTCCTATTCTCTGAAGCAGCAGAAAACAAGCTTGCTCCAGCCTTGATATAAAACCCCTGTAAATGCTTAAACAGGGCTATCATTATCATATCATCTCTTCGTCGTCTCTTCTCCAAGCTCAACATACCCAGAACCCTAAGTCTTTCCTCGTAAGGCATGATTTCCAGACCCTTCACTATTTTGGTGGCTCTCCTCTGGACATGCTCCAAATTGTCAACATCCTTTTTGAATTGTGGTGCCCAGAACTGGACACAGTATTCCAGGAGAGTCTTGATCAAAGCAAAAGAGAGTGGTACTATTAATTCCTTTGATCTAGACACTATACTTCTATTGATGTAGCCTAGAATCGTATTGACATTTTTACCTGCCGCATCACACTGTTGACACCATACACAGGCTTGCCATACGCAGATTTGAGCTTATGCATACAGCAAGCCCGTGAGGACAAAATGGTGTATGTGCTGCAGGTGCACCACCATAGAAGCCAATGGGATTTGAGCATATGTGTTTTTCCCATACGCTCAGGGGATGTCTTTTTTAGCTGTTACATCACTCTGTTGACTCATACAGCACACCTGTGCCATATGCAGGCTTGCCATACATGGGTTTGAGCTTCTGTGTATGGCAACCCGTGAGCACAAAATGGTGCGTGTGCCACATGTAGGAGAGGGCCACCATAGAAAACAATGAGATCTGAGCGTATGTGTTTTTCCCCATATGCAGGGGTGAGGGTCTGAAATGGATCCCCCATGTATAGGAAGGGCCCACTGTATTCAACTTGTGGTCTACTAGGACTCCTAGATCCCTTTCACATGTAGTCTTGTTAAGCCAGGTGTCCCCCATCCTATATATGTACATTTTATTTTTTCTGTCCAAGTGGAGTACCTTACATTTCTCCATGTTGAAATTAATTTTGTTAGTTTTGGCCCAGCTTTCTAATCTATTCAGGTCATTTTGAATTTTGATTCTGTCCTCTGGGGTATTAGCTATCCCTCCTAATTTGGTGTCATCTGCCAATTTGCTAAGCATGCCCTCTATTCTTTCATCCAAGTCATTGATAAAGATGGTGAATAGCACTGGGCCCAGGACAGGACCCTGTGGCACCTCACTGGTCACTTCCTTCCAAGATGAAGAGAAGCTATTGCTGAGCGGCTTTTGGGTTCGGCCAGTCAACCAATTACAAATCCACCTAACACTTGCATTGCCTAGCCCACATTTGGTCTACAACTCCCAGAATCCCCCAGCCATCTGGTTTGTGCAACTCTCATTGCTCATTGACAGAAACATTCAAGAGAAAGGTTGGGTAGGACAGAAGAATTGGAAGGGTGTACTTTCAGATTTTAGAATTTAGGATTTGATGAAGGGATTTCGGGGTGGAGTCCAGGGCTCCATCTGAGATGATCTGCAGTGTAGCCTACCAGTTGCAATGGGATGGCTGGGTGGGACAGTGTTCTCCTTACCCAACTCAAGCTGTTACACAATCTGTGGGTTTGCGGTTTAGGGCTGTTTAAGTCCAAGGGGGTTGGGTTTTTCTCTGTGGATTGTGAAACAGGCCAAGCTATGGTTGCCCTCTCAGTTCCATAGAAAAGGGCAGACTGCGAGATAACTGACGTGTGTCTAAAGTGACACATGATTTGGATCAAAACAGAGAGCTGTCATGATTGGCTGCACAGAACAACACAGCCATTCACTCCAACATTTCACAGATGTCTGTGTTGAGTGCAAACTGCTTTGCACTTTGAACTCAGTTTGCAGCAACTGAAGTAGGCTGAGGACAAAGATGGAAAGTGGGAGGAAGAGAGAAAAACTAGAATGTTTTAAAGGCAATTGAATAAGTGGGACGAGAGAGGATTAATTGGGACTGTCCCTGCAAAATCAGGACAATTGGAGAATATGCAAAATATTCTACATTTTACCACTACGTCTTGTTCTATTTGTTGCTATTGCCATTGGTTTGTTAACAAGGGGATGATGTATTAATGCCCTAAGGTGAATAGGTGAGGCTTTCTAACTGGGGATTTAGGGGATAAGAATACAGTACTATTGATATCTTTCTTGGATGTTAGCCACCAAAGCTTTGAAAGGATGTCCTCTGTCCTTATCCCTGCCAGATAAGAAAATTTACTTTAAGAGCTACAGTCCTTATAACCTCATCCATTACTTTGCAAGCTAGGGAATTCTGGAAACGGCAGTCTCCCAAAGTAACTTTTCTCACCTCCCACTTTGTTACCCAGAATTGGTGTCATTCAGCCCATCGGATGTTGTTGGACTACAACTCCCAACAGTTTTATCCAGTACAGCCAGAGATAAGGAATGCTTGAAATGGGAATGCTGGGAGTTGCAGTCCAACATTATGTGGAATGTTTAGATTTGCAGTCTAACATCATCTGGATGCTGCACTAAATAAAGCACGGGGAACTGTCAAGGATGCTTTGATTGAGAGTTCCTGCATGGCAGGGGGTTGGATTGCATGGCCCTTGTGGTCTCTTCCAACTCTACGATTCTATGATTGTAACTGTTTTCTATGTAGTTTATTGGGGAGCTGCATTCTGGTAGTGGACTAGACCAACCCTTCCTCTCTTTTTTGGGCACCTCTCCTCTTCTTTCCCTGATCCATGTCTTCCTCCAAGCATGACAGCATTCTCAATCATCCCATCTTGCAACTCACTTTCTTGCAAATAACTGAATCATTAGCATTAGTGATACTGATTTTTTAAAAATCCTGTTTGTTTTTCCTTTCTTCTGTTGTCCACCATCAAATAAGCTGTCAGGTTTGCCTAAAGTTGCCGATGCAGTTCTGAGTAATAGCTGGACTTGATATTGATATGTCCAAGAATGGGCGATCAAGCACAGTTTGGTGGCTTGTTTTCTCTTATCAATAAACTTCAGACAGGACCCAGGTACACCTTCAATACTTGGCAGAAGTTAGTTTGAAGATTTGCAGCTTCCTCTCACTTTTTATCAAGATTGTAACCAGAATCTAGATTTGATACCACAGCTTATCAACCAGCTCCTTACTGCCTTCAAAGTCTTTGGCATCTTGCCTGACGAAGAGTTCTGGAGAGCCTGAAAATTTACTTTTGAGTAAAGCATTTTAAAAAAGCCGTGGGTTGTCAACTTTTTCGTTTCACCTTTTAACTTTGTGTTTGTGTGTGTGATATTTTGGGCTAGCATTTTAAAAGGCATGGATTGTGAACTTTTTCATTTCACTGTTTAACTTTATGCATACTGGTGGGAGGATATTTACATTGTCTTTTGCAAAAGATCATGGGCAGATGTTGTCCCTCAAGAGAGAAACCACTTTTAAGCACCTTTGGTTAGGGATGGCGGGTGGTGACATGGGTTGTTTAGCTTCTGTGCTTTGGGCAAAGCAGGCCTAAAAGAGAAGGAGGAGGAAGCTGTGGGTGTCTCATTTCGAGATTTATTAGGGTTAGGGACGGTTCGCCTGCTTAGGCACTTTGGCTTACTCTGTTGTGCATGTTCCCTAGAGATAAACACTCCAGCTCTGTTTCCTCTCACGACCCTCCTTCCAACTCCAGCCACCTGGACTCCACTGTGGGACATCAGAGTCGTGACACAGACCCAGACACAGGGGAAGAAAACCCCCCACACATCCAGGGGTTGTTCTGACATGGAAACTCCCACCTCCCCAAAAACTGAGTAACAAAGTCACGAACCCTGCTCATCCATCCAGCCAATGGGAGTCCAGGGGAAAGGAAGGTATGTATAGAAGGAGAAAAGGGCAGCAAGATCAGTAGCAGCTGAGTCCCCTGTCAATGGGAGAGTGTACAGCAAGACTTCCACAAGGAAAAGCGCAAGATCTCACCAGCCACAGATAAGGGTCGATGCATCTCCCCTTCTCCAGCTCAGGGAAAAGGATAGTAGGTGTGCAACAGGATCCCTGGAGCTTTCCTGCCCAAGACACCTTTTCCCCAGGTGCCACTGGATCAGACATTTTGGCATTGCCAAAAGGTGAGTAGAACTGATGAATGTGAGGAGGGAAGCACACTATGGGGGGACGATGACCAGTTGAAAGCAAATAATGTGCTTTAGCACTGAACTGTGGCCTCTTGCTTACAGGTAGATGAGAGATTGGACATATTCATTTTGGAGGTTAAATCTCCCAGAATCCTCCATGCTGGCTAGAGGATTATGGGAGTTGTCATCCTAAAAGCACTGTTTCCAAACTCAGGGTCCACGTGTAAGAAGTTCACTGCTAGCCTTTTTCATGCACCATGTCCTCTTTCATTGCTAAAACATCCTTTTTCATTTACTGTACTGTGCACCATGACCTTTTTTTTTCTTTTACCGTATGTAAGCATCTCATTTTTAAATAATAAAACATGGACAAATAGCACAGGGTTATCAAGGTCTAATCTACCCTACAGCTCAGGGATAGGCGAGGTGCTGCACTCTAGAAGTTATCTGATGTCAAGTCAAAGGCTTTCATCATAGTTTTTTGTGGGTTGTTAATTACACCTAGGAGTGCCTCCTTCATCTTTTCCTACTGCCTTCCACCTAACTGACCATTATTGTTTCCTCCAGTGAGTCACATCATCTCATTATACAGTTGGCCCTTCTTATACATGGATTTTTTAATACACAGATTCAAGCATCCAGGGTTTGAAAATGTTCAAAAAAAGTATAAATTTCAAATATCAAACCTTGATTTTCCATTTTTAATAAGGTACACTATTTTGCTATGTCATTATATTTAATAGGACTTGAGCATCCACGGATTTTGTTATCCACAGGGGATCTTGGAACCAAACCCCAGTGTATAACAAGGGTCCACTGTATGTCCGAAGAATGATAGTCACAGTTCAGTCATCTTGGCTTCTACTGAGAACACAGGACTAATTTGCTGAATCTCTAGGTTTTGCTGGACTGCAGTTTTTAGCATTCCATGCCATTTGTTGTTCTGATGGGTGTTGCAGTCCACCAACAACTGGAGGACGACTACACTTTGCCCAGCCTGTTATAGCTTCATAAGCTCTCTTGTGCAAAAGGCAAACCGAGCAGCTTCTCAAGGGAACAGATTACTCATAACACTTTCCTTTGTATTGTTTGTGTTTGAGAGGGGTTGTTCTCTCAAATGCATAGTTTTGAAACTCGGTGACACACAAAATCAGTTGCCAAAGGCAGCCAATTCCCTCTGCTCAACAAATGAGCCAGACCTGATGTTGATATACGCATTACCATTTGAATGCAACAAAATATTAGGGTTTGGCGTACTGGTAGTGCCAATTTTCTGTGTGTGTGTGTGTGTGTGTGTGTGTGTGTGTGTGTGTGTGTATCTTCAAGTTGTCTATCAATTTGTGGTGACTCTCATGAATTTCATAGGGCTTTCTTTGGCTATAAATACTCAGAGATGGTTTGGGCAGTTCCTTCCTCTGAAATATAGCCTACAGTATTTGTTAGTAGTCTTCCATCCAAGTGCTAACCAGGAAGGACTTGGCTTAGCTTTCAAGATTAGTTGAGATCTGCTGTTTTTAGGATGTTTATGCAGGCTTCGTATTTTGTGGACCCTATAAACCCTTGCATGCATGCAGACACCTGGAAGAGTTCAGACAGGTCCATAAATCATTTTTTAGACTATGGAAAAGCAATGCTTTGGAGTTACGCTTTCCAGAATTCCCCCATCTAGAATGACTGTTGTCCATGCTGGCTATAGATTCTGGGAGTTGAGTCCGATAGGTAGCTTTTCCATGTTCCTCTCGCTACGTAGCTTGTCTTCTTGGATAATGTGTGCCAAGCTGGCATGGTATTATTGTTAGGATAGGAGGCCCTCTGCTGGTTATGGAGCCCTGGCAAATGCCCATTTTTGCCATTCCATAGATCAGTGATGGTGAACCTTTTAGAGACCGAGTGCCCAAACTGCAACACAAAACCCACTTATTTATGGCAAAGTGCCACGTACCTCTGGCTTTCTAGTAATGAACTCTGGCAAACGCAACAGCACAAGTGCCCACCAAAAGGGCTCCGAGTGCCCTCTCTGGCACACGTGCCATAGGTTCACCACCACTGCCATAGATCCAACTGCCATTTTTGTCCCCTTTGCCTTTGTTTTGCCTTCACGTTATTTCACATTTGCAGGAATGTGGTGTGATAAACTTCCCGCATTTGCGCTTTTTAAAAAACATTAAATCTAGTTTAAATCCCGCTTCTCTGTGGGATTTCACTAGTGTGATAAAAGGTCCTTTGTAACTGTGTAGTGTTCTTTCACCTGTGACTTGCATCCTCTATTACCCCTCTTTCCCTCTTTGACTACAGGAAAGGATACTTGGGAGCATATTTGGATGGAGCCACCCCTGCAAATGGTACCAACTGGAACAGAGAGTGTTATGCCAGGTAAGGTGGGCTTCCTTTATCCTTTAAGTATAGGGGGAAACATCAGGAAGAGTTTAGATGAAAGGTGGAGGGGTGATCAACACCCCAGCTTTGATTTAATTTTGACAGCTTTATAGATTAGGTTTTGCTTTTTCCACATTTGTTATTTAAATACAACTTTTACACTGGCCTTTTTATTTAAAAAGTACATTCAACTTCTTTCCTTCATAACCAGCATCCATGATGACATATTCCAAGTACTTTTAGCATCACTTAGAGAAACACTAAACCAGCCTTCTCCAACCCACAATGTTCCTGACATGTTGGACTACGACTCCCCAAAGTCCCTAGTCACCTAGGCGCTTCTGGAAGTTGTCTGTAGATCAACACATCAGGAGGCTGCTTTAATTGAATAATTAAAAGAATTAAAAGGAAATAATAGAATTAGGACTTTAATTAAGCATTAATTAGTACAAAAAAAGGAAAAAGGCAACAACGGCAAGTAGTGAACCAGTGTTGTTACTGGTACTTACCCAAATTGTTGGAAGTGAGCTCTCATGCTACACAGAATGCTTTCTGGGACACGTTATTCAGAATAGGTTAAATCACAGCTAGAAAAGAACAAACGAACGAACAAATGAAAGAAAGATGAAATTTGTGAGTTGTTTGAAAGATGTTTCATTTCTCATGGTAGTTATATACACTAAAGTACCATGTTTTGCCTTGCTAGTATGTTAGACCTTTATTTCCAAGTCTGAAAGTTGCTGGCTATTGACCTCTTAGGACAGGAGAACAAGACCATACTCTCTTAAGATGTTTTAGGGATTGCTCTTTAGCTCAGTGGTACAGTACTGTACTTATTTTATATATGTAGAAAGTCCTGTCCTTAATGAGAAAAGGATCAAGCGATAGGAAAAACATTCACTTTAGAACCTAGAGAGCTGTGGCCTGTGTAGAAAGGCTTGCCCCAATTTGATGCCCTCTCACCAACATTGGAGATAATGGGAGTTGCATTGTATGTTGAGAGTACTGGACTATATGACAGCAGATGAAATTAATAAATAATTTGATCTGAAATGAGGGAGTTTCGTCTTTTTGTTTGGGCCTACCATGATATCTCAAAAATGATAGCCTCCAGTTGTGTGGGAATGCAACTCCCAGTATCTTTCATCATTGGCTGTGCTGCCTAGGTCTGCTGGTATTTTCAGTGCAATATCTCTTGAAGGTCTGCATCATTCACTGATATAGATTCTGGCTGCATTTCAGCATCATGTTAAAATTTGGCTTTTCACACAAACTTTGGAGATCCACTGCCCATGCCTTTTACTCTGACTTACCGACTAATGAAATTTGGTACTTTGCTTTATCTGGTTGAATTGTGTTATAATTAAGTTGCTTTATTGGCTCTGCCTACACTGAGGCCTTTAAATCAGTGTTTTAATAAATACATTTGAAACCTGTTTTCATAGAATCATAGAGTTGGAAGAGACCCCAAGGGCCATCCAGTCCAACCCCATTCTGCCATGCAGGAACTCTCACTCAATGCACCCCCAACAGATGGTTATCCAACCTCTGTTTAAAAACCTCCAAAGAAGGAGATTCCATCATTCTCCAAGGGAATGTCTTCCATTCTTGAACAACTCTTACTGTCAGGAAGTTCCTCCTAATGTTAAGGTGGAATCTCTTTTCCTGGAACATGCATCCATACTACAGTTATACTAGAGACCATACTGGAGCAAGTATGACCGATAGGCATAGGTCTCTCCTAGGCTGCCACCAACGTTATGAAAAGCTTGATGACTATTTCCCCCCAAGCCAAATCATCATCATCATCATCATCATCATCATCATCATCATCATCTTTCTTTTGCTATTTGTTCTTACTTTCCTTCCACCAAGATTTCACAGAAGATTACAGGAAGATTTTTCAGGGGGAAGATTTCAGCAACGTTGATTCCTGGTTTCTGCCAGAAAATGAGACGGATCAACAACTGCCGGGATGGACTGGTGGAAGTTATCTAGCTGAGCTTGAAGAATTTGAGAAGGAAATGCCATTGCATCACATATCTGGCTTGAAAGGTAAATGCAACATTGCCACCGTGTCCCTGGGTGACATTGAGGGCTGCAGTGTCACCAAGCTGTACCTCAAGGATACAAGAAGGGAGGGGAGAGAGGTTAGAAAATTAATTCTAACCTTATGCTAAGGTTATGAATACTTCTTGTTAGATGAATTATGTCTATGTCTATGTTTATTATAATTAAGTGTCATTTATAGTTTATATTACTGGGTGATCACAATATAGTATAAGTTAACAGACTAACTTCAATAAAAAGACGGAAGGATAAGAAGACAATATGGAATATTTCTTTTATTGCTCTTTTTGAGTTACAATGCAATTCATTGACTTTGGAGGTATACTTTGTTTTTCTCAATAGTTACGTTTTTAAAAAGTTCTTTTAAAACTAATAAAGATTATTTTAAAAAATGTAATTTTTGGACTATAACCAGAATTCATCCAAACAGTAGGAATTCCCTCCAGGATAAGCTGGACCTCCTTATCCAAGGATTTTTTATCCATGGATTCAAACATCCACAGCTTTAATTTTTTTTAATATTTTAAAAAAGTATAAATTCCAAATAGCAAACCTTGCCTTTCCATTTTGTATAAGGGACACCATTTTGCTATGCCATTATATTTAGTGGGACTTGAGCATCCACGGATTTTGTTATCCACGGGGGATCCTTGAACCAAACCCCAGTGGATAGCATATCATATCATATTAGAAATCATATCATAAGAGTGTGAGGAAGATAAAATGGACTGGAATCTATTAAAGCTTAATGCAAGAAATGTCTTTTTCTCAGTCTCAAAGGTGCTATAGGATTCCCTTATACCATTTAATGCTGACCCAGATTAAAATGGCCATGTCTTTGAATATTGATGCTTAGTGGTACTGAGTTGTTTTTCTGAAGACCCAGGCCACCCTGGATCCCTCCCAACTCCACAAACCCTTTTGTGGGAGAGCTAATTTGATCTTCTTGGAAGTTTCCAGGAAAGGTTTTACACTAGAATAAACCAGTGTCTTGTTATGTTGTTTGACGGGGCACTTTGAGCCGCCTTGGGTCCCTTCTGGGAGAAAGGCAGCACGCAAATGAAATAATAAAATAAAATAAAAAGGTTATACTAGACATTTATTTTTCTCAGTCTCAAAAGTGCTACAGAATTCCCTTATACCTTTTGAGGACCACTTAAAGCATTCCATAGTTGCACTAATAAGGCCACCCCTTGATGGAATAACACTCTCCGTTTCCTTTCCAGGCTTCCCTGAGTACACCAACATCTTCGTGGAATTCGCACAGGCCTCCTCCTGCCTTGACTACAGGGAACCATATAATAGAGGTGAGATTTGATTGACCTGTCAAAGAAAAGAGAGGTGGTAGGTGGTGGATTTAGGACCTCTTTGGCACATTAGAGCATTCACTCCACCTTGTGATGAAGCATTTTTGGACATGGCCACAAGGGCCATCCAGTCGAACTCCATTCTGCCATTCAGGAACTCTCACTCAAAGCATCCCCAACAGATGGACATCCAACCTCTGTTTAAAAACCTTCAAAGAAGGAGATTCCACCATTCTCTGAGGGAATGTGTTCCACTGCTGAACAACTCTTACTGTCAGGAAGTTCCTCCTAATGTTGAGGTGGAATCTCCATGAGTGTACTTTGCCAGTGTGTCATTGGACCCACCAGTGCACTGAACAGGCAGTGTACTGCACATTTGACTTGTGGTCGGTCACACCAAGTGTCCAATGGGATGGCAGCTGGGTGGGAGGAGGGAGGTAATTGGTGGTCACAGGCGGTGTGTTTGTGCAATAGTGCACATGCATGGTGGGGAAAAGACAATAACAGCGGTGCAGCTTGACACAGCATGGTGTGGATAGCTTGTGGGTGTTTGGGCTACTTTGGGAGTGGGTTGTGTGGACAGTGGGGTTTCCAACTGGTTTGGAAAAAACTGGTATCAGCTAAGTTTGCTCAGACCCTTAGTTATGCTTTACTTGTACTCAGGTTTTCTGATCACGTATCCAGGTGGTCTTGCATATAGGTAACATGGATAAAGTGGTAGGTGACTAGTAGGATGAGCTTCATGTTGACTTTTTCTGGCATTTTCTATCCTCAGTTTCTCGGTCAGCCCTTCAGCAAGAAAGTATCCCTCTGCACATGGATGGCACTTGCTATCCTGCCTCCAATGCTCTTCAGCCTTTGCCTTCTCCTCAGTACCCTCCTTCCCCTGAAGAACATCTCTCTTCATCTCAGCCCCTGCTTGGAGCTCAGCAGGCACAAGAGAATGGTAAGGTACACAGGAGACCACCTCAAACAGACCCAAATCAATGGCCCATCTAACTCTGCAGCCCCCTAATTCAGGAGTGAACAGAATGGGAATCAAGACCTACTGCAAGGGTGGGGACGCTTTCATGGCCAGATGGTTCAGACTTCAATTCCCAGAAGCCCACAGAGAAAGGGATTATGGAAGTTGTAATCCAGAGTAATTGGAAAGAGGCAACTTTTTCACTCATCTAATGGGTAACATGCATTAGATCGGCAAGGATTACTGTCCCAGTGTCTGAAAAGCTTTTCCTTCTCTGAACTTGGCTGCCGAGGAAGGTCTGTGCTCCTACTTTCAGAAATCATGTTCATGCACCATTATTCCTTCCAGAACAAGCCTTCCCAAGGGCCATGCCATCCCATTACTGGGAGAAGATGCCTGAGCCAGCCATCTTTAACCAACACAACACTGTAGACAGTGATTCATGTCAGTGCGAGCCACCCAAGAAGATCCGGAGAAAAAGAGTGTTAAGGGATTGGACAGAAGCTGGTATCACCAACACATCTCAGAGGGATCAGACAGGTAATATTACGGAATATGAGATGGAGTAGGAGGATGCAGGATACAGTCCAAGTGCTGGTGCTGATTTTTAAAATCCAGAATGGTTTTGAACCAGGTTCCTTTAAAGAACAGCTACTCTCAAATGTAAAGCTACCCAGTAATTTGGATCATGTTTAGAAGCCCTTTTATCTGCTTTTGTCATTACTGGTGTTTAGCCAGCAACTACAGTGGTGATTCCAAAGTTTAAGAGCATCCTGCTTTTAAACATTTTTAATTCTTCTCCTTTCTGCATTTCAGTTATCTTTTGATACCTAGATTTTTTTTTTTTTGGTTGTTGTGATTATAAGAATGTAAATGCACTGGCTAAATTTTGTCATATTGGTTTTCACATCCATTTAACTGCTTTGAATAATTGTTAGAAAAAAGTAGCATATGAATCATAAAATGCAGACCATGGGGGAGTGCACTATGCTCTTCCTAGACCATCATGCCCTCCTAATGTGTTGGAGATGACTGGGAATTCATGTGAGTGCAAGTCCTCTTCACATGGTTAGAGCTGCCATTTCTGCTTGTTCCATAACTGCAATCCAGTATTGTGACAGCTCTCGGGGTGAAGCTCCACGTAAGCTCTTACCCTGACCTTCATTGCCATCTCTTCCTGAGCAGGTTCTGGACCTATTCAGCTGTGGCGTTTTCTGCTAGAACTCCTGCAGGATGGCTCATGCCAGGCCTTTATCTGCTGGACAGGGAACGGCTGGGAATTCAAATTGTGTGATCCTCATGAGGTGAGTTCCTAATTCTTTTTACCTTGTTTAGGCACCCATAAGGTTATACCTGCTCATTATTTCCAGGAGCGTATCTATTTCACATATTAAAGTCTGGCCTCCCCTTTGAAGCGAACTAGCCTTAACTCCTAGAACTCCAATGAGCACATTGGGAAGAAAGAGTGCACCTTTTTATTCAAAAAACCTATCAGCAGCCACATAAGAATGGGTACTTAGGAAAGACTGTTTAGAAATACAATATGCAAATTGAAAGAATGTGGAAAAAATTAAAATACATGTTTTAAATAAGTTTATTTATTTTTAATGATAAGGAAACAGAAAAGACTATAGACAGAATCAGAAAAGACCATGTCCTGCTAGTGTGGATTTCTTTGTGGGCAACAGGATCTTGGCCCAAACTTTTGGGGTGTTCCGGCAGGGCTCCAGTGTTCAAATAGTATGTTATTGCCAAACAAATCATAGAATCATAGAATTGAAAGAGACCGCAAAGGCCATCCAGTCCAACCCCCTGCCATGCAGGAAATCCAAATCAAAGCATCCCCAACAGATGGCCATCCAGCCTCTGCTTAAAGACCTTCAAGGAAGGAGACTCCACTACACTCCGAGGGAGTTTGTTCCACTGTCAGACAGCCCGTACTTTCAGGAAGTTCCTCCTAATGTTGAGGTGGAATCTCTTTTGCTGTAGCTCCGGGTCCTAGTCTCTGGAGCAGCAGAAAACAAGCTTGTTCCCTCCTCAATATGACATCCCTTCAAGTATTTAAACAGGGCTATCATATCACCTCTTAACCTTCTCTTCTCCAGGCTAAACATCCCCAGCTCCCTAAGGCGTTCCTCGTAGGGCATGGCTTTCAGACCCCAAATAACTGCACAGGAGTTCCAGCTAATGTTTATGGGCACATCATTTACAATTTTCAGAAGTATAACCCAGGAACTGTAATGTGTGACTATAACCAACATGTAAATATGTATAACATTAGTAAAGAAATGAGTTCCTCTACCTAGGACAGTTTCTGTAGCAAAGTGAAACATCTGAATCTGTAAGACTGGTCGCCTTCAAAACCTGTAACTTTTCTCTCCTTTCCCACAACTCTTGCTAGGTGGCAAGGCGCTGGGGTAAACGAAAGAACAAACCGCACATGACTTATGAGAAACTAAGCCGGGGGTTGCGCTATTATTATCATAAAAATATAATTCACAAGACCAGTGGCCAGCGCTACGTGTATCGTTTTGTCCGGGACATTCAAGATGAACTGGCTGAAAAGATTCAGAGCTAAAGAAGACAAGCATCATGTAAAAAGGACATCCAGCCTTATACATACCTCCAGAAACACTGGAATGCCAGAAGAAATAGCAGATGAACCCCTCCTGCTGATCTCTTTGCTCCTGTGGAGCAAAGTCAGCAAGAAGACTGGTGTAAGTGTTGCTATCCACTACTGGAGACAGTCCAAGCCAATGTGCCAGTTGAAGATACATGCCAACAACAGCAAGTTTCATTGATCAGTACTGTGGCGGGCTTTTGTTTTTGCTCCCATGTGCAGGGAAAAAGGAGTCTGAATACCAAATAATAACTTGCCACAAACAGAATGGTTGAATGCTGTTTTGGTTGAGCATAATTTTTTATTATAAATGGATGGATTTTTTTTAAAGACACAAAAACCCTGATCACTGTATTTGCTGAGCATTTTAACACTTGGAGGACATTCTTCCCTCTTTATCTTTGACTCGGTTTATCTCCTTTTCAGCAATATGTGTCTTTTGTGTTGATTTCTAGATTAAAATCCATTTCGGGCAAAGAACCGAAAAAGCACCAAATCCCTACAACTTTCGATTTAAAATGAAATGGGTTTTCCAACTGTCACTGCAGTTTTAAATTGCAATATTCTTCTGCTGGTCTGATTGAGAACCGTTTCATGCTTTTTCGGTTTAAATTATTGTTTAGATCTTTAGTGATATGAAATGTAATGCAGGAAAACCTGTTTTGTTTTTTTGCTTTCCATGAAAATGCTGGATTTCAAAAATGACCAGGCAGTCTCTCAAAGTAACAACAGCCAACTAATCAAAACAATATGCAAACATCTCTAGTGACTTTTTTGTATAATATTTTATTAGTTTTTCACATAATAAAATACATGAATCCCAAATTAATTTCAAAGAATCGTGTATATAGGAATGCTTAATAATACCATTTTCAAAAGTGTTCAATATATAGTAGTGGGTTAAACAACATGGTACTCTTTTTCTGGCTCCATATATGTAGCATATAGATGCCCTTTTTGAAAGAAAGCGACACGATAGTTTTATATATCATGCACTAGGATCTTAAGACTGTTGTGAGTAAGGATTTCGATCCAACTGAAGATTGCAAGTGAATTGGAAGTGTGCCCTATATTGGGGTGTGAGACCAGTCCCAAAAAACAAGTTTTACGCCAACAGAATCAGAAAAAAATGAAGGCATACAATTTGCTTGTGAACCATACCTACAGTGCTACTGTATCTAGATGGGGGAGAGAACTAGTGCACAATTAGCCCTAGAGCAACCTTGCCTTGCAGGACCACCATTGCTCTTATACTGATTTCAGACCCAGCTGTGTTGCTTCTGCTGCTGCAAGGTCTTGGAGGCCAGGGTCCAGCGCTCTAGCCACTGCTGCAATGTGAACCCATGACGGCGCTCACCAGGCAGCACAAACTGTCCCGGTTGTTCCCACCTAGAAAGAGAAGACAGGGATGAGTGGCCAACAAGGGGAGGCTTTGCAGAAAATGCTTTCAAGGTACAAGAACCTTTTTTTCCTTACCCCCCCCCCCCCCCCCCCCCCCCCCCCCCATCAAGGTCCCCCCTCACAACATCAGTGGCTATTAAACTCTTTAAAGAACCCCCTTTTATGGCAGAGCAGGAAAATGAACTGGGGTCTCTCTACTCCTTCTTTCTGGATACTTACAACTACCACACCATGTTGGCTCTTGTCCCTGTTCTCTGCCCTCTACTCACCAGGCATCCACAATGGCCTGCACCTCTTTCCAGTGTTCGATATGACTTCTGCACTGATCTGTCACTCGCTGGATCCGAGGCAGGAGCTCGCGAGCCTGCTCCTGATCATGGGTCTGCACCTCTTGCACTAAGGCTAGGGCAGGAGAGGGGGTCATGTTATTAAAGTAATGAATGGGAATTGGGATGTACGAACTGATTTGACCACACTGGATTTTTTACACTTAAGATTCACATCCCAAACATTTTCCAGTCAACAAACTTTGGTTGTTTTAGAAAACATAGTATGAAAGAAATTCTATGGACTGCTACCAAATTTTTGTTTTATTCAGATCATATGCAAAATCATCCGCATCCACCTGAGCAATGTTGGGTGAATTTCTAGTAAGTAATAAATACAGTAGAGACATGAACACTGTTGATTCTTTTATTTTACATCTTCGGTGTTAGATTTTATGGCTTTACTTGTATCCCTTTCTCTGTTTACAGGTATCAAGGGAAGATAATTTTGTACATCTGCAACCAAGAGCCTCTACAGACTGGCATTATACGTCAGCATCACACTGCGTGCCCAAATGTATGGCAGGGGGGCATCACAGCACTCCATTGGCACTGAGTTTACATATGCTGTGCCAAAGGAGCACTGAAAAGCCACTGCCATGGTGGCTAGGCCGCCCTTTCCGTGGTGTGAAAAGGAGCCGCTCTTTGAGGCTTCTTTTTGTGCCACGAAAAGGCCAGATCGGGGCTGAGGCACGGCGCCGATCCAGTGAGGAAAGGGGCGTCTGCAAGCCGCTACAAACCAATAAGCAAAACGTAAAGTGTACTCTTGAGGATTTGCCAACAATATGGCAAATATTTATAGAAAATTTTCTGTAATTTTTTCCAGTGACTTAATTTGGTATATTTGACTTAGATTTACCCAGTAAAGCTTTTTAGCGTTCCAACAGCCTATATGTATTTGAATTGCAATAGCTGATTCAGAAAAAAACATACAGACTCCTTGATACGGATTGAACATTATTTTTCCAATTTCAAATCTTTGTCAATAGTATTTTTCCAGAATGTTTGTCTTTACATCTTTACAGCAACATTTACAACCTTTAAATTTCTTTTAATTTAAGGAAGAAAGGCAGTTAAAATGTTGACACAACAATTTTACACACCCGCTGGACTTCATGATATGCTATAGTTACCAAATCACACACTAGAAAATAATTTACACTGCCTGGTTCAGTATTAGAACAAACTGGCTGAATACAGTGGTCCTTCCACATTCGCTGGGATTAGCGGTGAGGACCCCTGTGGATGTAGAATAACCACAAATAAAAAAACACTAGAAAACTTCCAGCAGAAGGAGGACTTAGAAATTTCTAGAATGGACATATTAATAAAACCACAAACATTCAGATACACAGAAGTCAAAGCTGCAAATGTGGAGGGCCAACTGTTCTCTATTGGGATCCATTCACTTTTACTTATGACTTTTATGAAAACAATGATTTGTTTGTTGCATGCATAGAAATATTAAGCACTAGAAATTTCCTTTCTGACATCACTGGACTTTGATGGCTCCATGAAGGATGGGACCAGACTGAACAAAGCTAACACAAGAGAGGCAACATACCTTGCACATTGGGTTCTGGGGCCTCTTCCAGCTGGTGCTGCAGGCTTCCCAATGCTCTCTGTTTGGAACTCAGTTGTGCACGAAGGCCAAGGAGCATCTTCTTCAGGTCCACCATGTGGAGAAGCAGCTGCTCAGGGGCCTGGAGAGAGAAAAATAAAGCAAAGGCTGGATGAGAGAAAGAGCACTAACTTTTGCATCTGAAGGTGGAGACTTCTGCCTTCTTGCTATTTTGACTAAAAACTCCCATCAGCCCCACCCAGCATGGAAGATCCAAAACATCTGAAGAACCAAATGTTCCCTACCCTTGATCTGTATCAGGGTGGGCAAGCTCTAGGGAACATTTCCAAGACTCTCTGGAGGCCAGCTCAGCAAACCTCTGCAAAGCCAGAAGCATCCAAAACTCACTTCTAGTCTGAAAAAGCCAATTTCAATTGATGGGGAATAGGTGGAACAAATTTTTTTGTTTCTAGAACAAGGTTGGGGAAGGGCACACTTTGCTCTTGTAAACCAACATCTGAAAGATGTTGCTCATTATTTGGCTGCAGCTCTTCAGGATCCCTAATTTAAATTGGAACCACATCTCTGTGAGTTCTGCTTGCACAGGTCTGCACTAAGATGCAATCGATGATGTGGATGTATTTGAAACATGTTCAAGGCATGCAGAGTTTTATCATGGTTTATTTCCTATGTATCTGAGGATGTAGGCTCAAGTCTATGAAAGCTCATGCTACCAATTTCTTTCTTTCAGTTAGTCTCCAAGGTGCTAGAAGATTCCTTTGCATACCGACTTTCCAGATTAACACAGCTATGTCTTTGAATTTAAATGGAATTGGTTTGGTGTCAACTTATAACCTCCTTCATGTGTCTACCACCCAGCAGTGTGATTCAGCTCCATGTGCTACATCTGCTTTTTCTGGATGCACCCCAAAGGAGGGAGATACGCACCTTGTAAAGGGGGAAGGCAGCTCCACTACACACATTGAGAAAGGCTCGGTACTCAGCTGGTGCTATACGGCTCAGGCGGTGGATAGAAAGCTCATGGGCAGGGATACACTTAGAACTGGAAGATGCAGTAAGAAAGAAAGGCTTTCATATTTGTGTCTTAAAAATCAAAGTTCCATGGAGATTATATATTTTGCTCCCAATGCCCATACATTTCAAGTTGCCACCAACTGTGCACCACTCTGACCAAAACCAAAGACTTTCACAGTAAATATAAAAGTAAACTGTTCAGTATGAAGGCAATCCTGGATAGACTGGATGGCCCTTGAGGTGTCTTCCAACTCTCTGATTCTATGATGCTATAAGCCAAATTCTGCAGCAAGAAAAGCCAAATTCTGAGACTAGCATCAATTATGCATATTGTTCACATTTACATATAATTCTACTACCATCATGCTTTTTTCTAATTTATTCTGATTTTGCTTATATCAGGACACTAAACCCATCCCCCTTGCACACTAACCATTATTTCATCCTCTCCTTTCCAAGAGTTCAGATGACATTAACAAATTATGCACTATCCAGGATAACTTGGGTTTTTCAAACATGAGAAGCTTTGGAAATTTACTCTCACCTATAGCAGTGGTACTCAAAGTAGTGGTCCCTAAGCTATTAGCTACCAATCCCCAGCACATTTTCAGGAAAGAAACAAACAATTGTACCCAGTGGGCAGAAATGTAATGCCAGTCCTTGGGGAAAAATTCTCAGTCTCCCACACCAAAGAAGTTTGAGAAGCACTGACCTACATGACCTTGGGTTTGCCCAGACCATAACATTGGTCACATAGCGAGAGGAGCTTGGGAAGTACCTACCCAGGGAGCTTGCGGCGCAACAAGCAAGGCAAGGCGATGGACCGAAACTGCCGGACCTCCTGATCCACCCAGTTGTTAAGTTTCTGTGTTTCTAATTCCACCTGATGTGCCCGGGGAAGCAGTTTCTTCTCTATGAAGTCCTGGATCTAATAGAGAGAGGCATTCAAGTCAACATGACCCCAAAGGGAACAAAGAAACACAGAATCTATTTCCAGGAATAGGAAGTGGCAATCCCTATATCTTCACTTTGAAAAAAACTAAAATGGTTCCTAGTTTTCTATGCTGAAGAATTTTACTTGTGTTAGAAAATATTCTGGCAGGATAGTTCATCAGATAAGAGTGTAGCTTCTTTATTATCTTCCACTAATAGTTATTACTTATCACTTTTTTTTTGCTACTTCATTTCCTGTTATCTTTGTGCTGAGACCTCCCAAAGGCTGCCAAAATGACCTTTAAAAGCAGACGTGAACATAGTGCAGACCTCCAGGTATTGTTAAACTCTAGTTCTCATCAGCCACAGCCAGTATACACAGTAATGATGAATGCAAGGTGCTGCAGTCTAAGATCATTGGAGGACAACACTTTGCTCACCCCTGTTTTAAATTCACTAGCAAGGAAAAAAGAATTATACCAACATGAGAGATGCTAGTATTATAACAAAGTTTCAGAAGCAGTGGTCACAAATGCTGGGCTATTGTGGCTTTCACTGTGGCTCATCCAGATGTGTATTATCACCTGTGAGGTTGAACACATGTAGCCTAATGCATACCGGAAAAGGACTTAAAGAGACTAATGCATGGATAAGGTCCCAGATTTAATCCTTGGCACATTCAGTTTTATTTATATACATAAAAATGTCCATTCAGCAGGTGATGGGAAATGTCAGAGAACCTGGACTGTGGATGTCAGCCAACAGGTGGATGGACAAGTCATCTAAGCTGGTAAAAGACAGCTTCTTTCATTCATGTGTATTCGCTGGGCATCGGCCGCCACCTGCCTGTCATGGGTTTACTGGCTTCTATAGTATAACCAGACAAGCGCACAGCAAAATTCCCCAATAAGATGCTCACTCATTTGTTGTTGTTGTGTTCTTTCAAGTTGTTTCCAATTTAAGGTGAACCTAACACAGGAATGTCTGGGGCTGAGAGTGTGTGACTCACCTCAGGTTTTCCATGGTCAAGTAGGTAATTTGAACCCCGATCCCTAGTCTCAAACCTCTACACCTCACTGACTGACCAATGTAACACACGCTAGTTATAGAACAGCTTCAGAAGCAGTGGTCTGAATGCTGGGGCACTGCAAGTTTCATTTGTTAATTACTTTGTTAATCACATTTTTATCTCAGTGTGCTCAGGATGCCATTAACAACTTCACTGCTCCATACCCTTATCCTCATGACAGCCCAATGAAGCAAGTCTGAAAAACCTTTTTTCCCTTTACCCAAAGCCCTTCTTCACTTCCTTTATCAGCCACAGTCCTCTTCTCCAAGGAACAGATTTAGGTTCATCACCATCCCATCCAATAAATAAACACACAAAGCAAAGGGAACGTCTCACCTCAGCCTGGTCCTTGCGGAGCTGGGATTTAACGTAAGAGGTGCCCCTGATGAGCAGTCGAATGTGCTGCTGTTTCTCATTCTGTGAGAGGGAATGCAGCAAAACAGAATCACAGAACTGAAAAGATCTCCTTGGAAGCCATCTAGTTTAACCTCCACTCAGTTTAAGGATCTTGCAATCACAGTGTCCATGACAGATAGCCATCCATCTTCTGTTTAAACATCCCCATAATAACTTCAAATAAACAAGTTTCTTTAACATCCTTTCCTGTAATACACGGTATGCTATAGTTCTAACTGTATCTATAGCTGGAGAAAGAAGATTTTCTACAACCTAAACAGTGACTGCATTGAGGATTACAAAACTTAATACTACTGCCTACTAGATCCTAAGTGACTATTTTATCCAGTGCAGCCAGCTAAAATTGAATCTTAGCCTAAATTCAATTGCTAGTTGTAATTTGAGTCAATATTTATGCAATCCCAGTGATTCAATAGGAACTATTCTCAAAACTGGATTTAGGCCCAGCTTTGCTTGTAAAAGAATATTCCTTTATCCATCTGCTATATACCACCTAAGAAATCCTTGTGCTTAATTTCAATTCTGCAGGGCAGGAATCTGAATTCCTAAAAACTTTGTATTTACAGAGAAGGGGAATTGTCTTAATCCCAGCAAATATGCAATACCTACATACCTCTCAGTGACTCATCAAGATTAACTATAAACCTCAATGGTTCATAAGCAATGATTTTCAGCTTTTTGATCATCAGGATGTTTTGCACTTCGTTCAGGACTCAGAATCCCTGGCCAGCATGGTCTAGAGTAAGGGATTCTGTGAGCTAAAGTCCAAAACAACTGGAGGATAAAAGCTGAGAAGCACTGCCTTGAAATATCCAGCCAAGATTGTTGGACTTCCAAGTCTCCTTCTTCCTTCCCTATGTTTTACTACCTTGCCTTGCAGTTGATCCTAATGAAAGTATTGTCTGCCTTTGGGTTTGACTTTGGCCAGGTACGTATGGGCTTTTGTGAGACCTTCGTCATGTGCTATGGTTGCCTGGGGGCGGCGCCCCCACACTCCCTGCAACCCTAGCACGTGACGAGGGGGTAACAATGGCAGCACCTGTATACATAGGTGCCACCATTGTTACGTAAGCGCTGCACATCATCCGCATGGTGCCGCACAACGCTTACATAACCAATGCGCCAGCGGCGCATGTTACGCTGTCGTCACCGCTTGAGAAGAACCCGCTTTTTGTGGGTTCTTTTTCTGCTGGCGGGAAGCCGCGCAGTTTGGGTGGTCTGTACCACACCATAGTTTTAGTCTTATGGCGCAACATGACCACCTTTGTTTTTAAAGTTCTTACTGCACACTTGAAAGGGAAGTAGTGTACTTCCTTTGAATTCCCAAGGAAATATGAGCTTAAAGAAAGATTTAAACACCCTGCCCAAGGACCATATGCACTTTGATCCCACCATTAGGTTTCACTGGATCCAAAATGAAACCCAGTCCCTGCACCTCTGCCTGAAAGACTTATCCCTCCTTTCCAAACACCTACCACTAGGTGCCGGAAGTCCAGGATACGCTGGCGTTTTGCCTGCAAACCCTGGAGCTCTGCATGTCGGGTCATCACCACCTCTTCCAGTTCTCGGCAGCCATGCTGTAGGCCATCTCTATACCCCCTGAGTCTGACAGCCCGGAGCTCCAGCTCAAACACAGCTCTGCATTGAAGGGGCAATATGGTGAGGGAGGGGTAGGGATGGGAGGAAAGGAAAGGAAAAAAAATCCCTGCCAGGACATATCTGACTAACATTGCCATATTTTTTTTATCCTGGATGATTCTTAACATCTTTGCCTGATGAAGAAGCTAGTGGAGCTTCAAAAGCTTGCAACATGTATTTTGTGCATTCTGGTTGTCCCATTAAAGGTATCACTGTTTTGCAGATTTTGCGGTTTTTGAATGTTATCAAATATTGTTTTCAGGACAGCTTTGCAATATGGTCAGATGTTAAAAAGTCTACAAGGCATTACAAGCTATCCTGGTTTCAGCACAGCAGAAGAAACATGGTTATGCATAAAGTGTCTTATTTATTCACTGGCATCTGAAGATGCCAGCCACAGATGCTGGCGAAACGTCAAGAAGAAAATTTTCTAGAACATGGCCACATAGCCCGAAAAACCCACAAAAAACCATGGATGCCAGCCATGAAAGTCTTCGACTTCATATTCACAGAATGTTTACACTGTTTGTTTATGGCCAGTACTAGTAAGTTAAGTGTCTTTTTCTGCATCTAATTTTGTTCTGTTCTCATTCCTTACTATGTACACTATGCATATACACATTAAGCTTTAAGATTATACTAAATGAATCTGAAGAAGTAGATTGCAATCCATGGAAGCTCATACTAAAATGAAAAGTGTGCAGGGAAAAAAGTTTTCAAGGTGCTTTGTTGTTATGTGCTTTTAAGTCTACTCTGTGTTAGCCCGGTCATATGGCTATCTTAGCAAGATTTATTCAAAGGTTTGCCATTGCCTGAGACTTAGTAGGGAAACAGACCGGCACTAAGGACCACACACCATGGTCCCAAGGGCACCCAAATTGGAGTGGAAAAAACCCGCTCCTTTTTGGGCTGGGTTTCCACAGCTCAGGCAAAGCTTTGGCGCATGTTCCATGCGTCTTGAGGGCATGGGTCATCTAATTGTCATGCCCCCAAGCCTTGCAAAAGCCGACTTTTTTGTCCCGTCTGTTTGGGCCCTAAGAGAATATGACTTGCCAGACATCATCCAGTGGACTTCCATGGCTAAGCAATAATTCAAACCCTGGTGTCCTGGAGTCCCAGTCCAACAGTCAAATCACTACACAACAATGGCATTTTAAAGGTACCACAAGGATTTTTGTGATACTATCTTCACTGTTCCATGTACAGCGCAACCATCTTCTAATGCACATATGTATATAATATGTATTTATACACAAACACAGAAATACACATGTAGGCAGGCATTCTGTTGGGGAATTACAATGGCGTGAGTTGAACATACACCAACCACACAATGACCAACATCTACCTCCCAACCTGCCGTGTAAGCAGCACAGTCTTTCCCCAGTCATTTTCATGTTGTCAGAGAGCAGGGGAACTGGCAAGGATGCATCCAGCTATTTTCTTGTAACTGGATGTGCCACAAGGATATCATCTACAGATGGCCTCTGGAGGTCCCTGAACATGCCTACTGCAGCATGTTGAGCTACAGGAAAATAGCTAGGTGCACCCCTGCTGATCCCTGCACTCTCTCACAAAATGGAAACAGCTATGTTTGCTGTGGGAGAGCTGCACTGCTTACAAGGTAGGTTTTGCAGGGAGCTGCAGCGAAGAAACAAATCATGAAAAGCATGTAATGGGATACACAGGAAAAAAGGGAGCTTCGTAGATGGTCTCTTCTTCTTCGGGGTTGGGGGAGTTACTTATTTTAGGTTTGTTTTATAGTGTCCCATGTCTTTTTCCTTGCCTGCCATCTATCCAGCTGGGGCAACTTACCTGGCTAAGATGGAATGCTCTGAGCCATCAGAAAGCAGGCGATGCATCTCTTGGACAACAGGTTCCAACTGTGCCAACAGCTTCTTTTCCTGGGCACGCAGTCGGATTTGCTCCACACATAGCATCTCACATTTGCTCCAGCCCTCCTGCCACCAGGGGAAAACAAGAGAAAGGAAAGTGGAATTATGACGTCCACTTCCCCTCTGGCACAAAAAACTAGAAGGAACTACTTCAAGCACGGATTTCGGAATTAGGTTTTCGACTAAAGTATTACATTTTCAGTATAGGTTTTTCCAAGATTCCCTTTGGCCAATTGTGGGTAACCAGGAATTGGATAGGGTGGAGTTTTTTTGCAATCCCCAATGCATTTTCCGCTATCTAATTTTGGTTGTACGGCTGATGAAATCCCTTCAGAATTTACTTTGAAAAGAAGGCACACAGGTAAACCTGAGCATTTAAGACCCTTTGAGTGCCTTGTTTTCAAAGGAAATTGAAAGGGATTGAGTGGGTTGCTATTAGTCCAACATTGTCAAAATGCCCCAATACAATGCACCTGGATATTTAAATTCCAAAACCATCAATATATGTAAGCAATCACTTAATGAAAGAAACCTGCAAATGACAGATGAACACATACTTATGAACTGGCTTTCTGTCCCACCCTTATTACATCTAGAAATGGGGCAGTGACAAAATTCCTCACCTGAATGAGGCCTCGGATAGGAGGCAGGTCATCTGCTGGGTCTGAAACATCCTCTAAGTGGCCACTGTTGTAGCGAAACCTGTGTGAAGTAAAGAATGGTCAGAAATGTGGACTGCTCTCCTCTAACATGACTCCAATAAAGCTAAGACTTCTTTCAGATTTGAAGTGATACCTGATATGGCCCCTCCTACATTAGTAGTAGTAAAAGAGAAAGACCATATTACAGATGGATTGATTCAATAAAGGAAACATGGCAGGCTTCAATAAAAGAAGCTACCGAAATAAATTTCAAGACTGAAGCAGAGCTGTTGATGATGTCATTGAGGTCTCTCATTCATATGGTAACCATAGGTTTGATGGCATTTAGCTATCACCAACAATAAGTACTGTTGGGTTACCTGGTGTATTCATAAGGGCTAGATTGCTGAAGCCAGTTAAAAGCTTCTTGGAATGCACTGGAGTGATGCCACATTAGATGCATGCTAGGGCACTGTGGAAAATTTAAATAGTTGACCCCAACCCAGTGCTCACTGGAGTGCTGGAAAAAGGAGGAGCAGGGGAGGAAGCAAAGCACATCTTTGTCATAGAATCATAGAGCTGGAAGAGACCTCAAAGCCCATGCAGTCCAACCCCTTGCCATGGAGGAATACATGATCAAAGCACTCCCAACTGATCACCATCCAGTCTCTGTTTAAAAGCCTCTGAAGAAGGAGACTCCACTACAGCCCAAAGTAGTGTATTTCACTGTCCAACGGCTCTTACTAATCATGGGAAGGTAAAGAACCAACATCATCCCTCTGACCTTGGGACAGGACCTACTTGAGTGCTTCCACATCATGAGGGATGTTGATGCGGTTGGTAAGCTCCTGCAACTGCTGTGTGCTCTGAAGGGCCAGGTGCTCCAAGGCAGAAAGGATGTGGGCTGGTGGGTGGCAGCCAGAAACTCTCTGCAGGGAAATAAAGAATGATAACAAGAACAGGCCCAAGAAAAAAAAATCATTTATTTATTGGATTTATATCCCATCTTAGCCTACAACTTCCCAAAGCTCCAGTTAGCATGGCAACTTGTAAGAGATTCTGAGAAATTGCAGACAGAAACACCTGGAAAGCTATAACTTTCTGTTATGTTTCAGGATTTATAATGTCATTAGTGCCTCTATACAGCACAATATAGAGGTGGGGACTACTTTTCAGCCCATGCCCCAGTGGTAGGTGACACTGGCTTGTTGTCAGCTCCCCAACAATGTCATGTTACCTCTGCTTTATGTTTAGGGTAATTTTCAGCCCTTTAAGCATTTGGGGGTGGTCTAGGAACTAGATGTCACCTATGGAAGTGACTTAAGAGGACTGCAAAATAGGGGATCGGGATGCACTTTCCCCATTCTTACTGTACGTTATGGAATATGCTCAACCAAATACAGAGTGAGTGACTCACAGGTCTGGCTTAGAGCCTATTTACATTTGGTGAAGACTGGCTAAGAGGGGCAGGTGCTCTTTTGGAATGAGGAGGGATGAAGGAAGATGGCAGAGGTTTTGAAGACAATCGTTGGACAGAAACGAAACTGGTGTTTGGGTGAGACATGAGAATCATGAGATTCTGTGTATGTACAGGGAAAACAGTATTTATGTGGTTACTGCTTGGTATCATAGTATTGATGACAGAAGATAACAGTGACCAAATGTGAACATTCTGGAGCATAGGGTAAGAAGCTGAGTATAATCGTAAACTGAAATTCAAAAATTATCTTTTTTATTAATTACAGTTACACCCACTTTTCACTTTTGCAAAAGAGAACGTAAAAGATAGCAGAAGTGGGAATCATAGGCTCTTCCAGGTGTTGCTTGACTGCATCTCCTAGCATTCTTCACCACTGGCTATGATGGTGAAGGCTGATGGGACTTGCAGACACACACCTAGAGGATATATGATTCCCAGCCCTGTTACATATTACTGAGCCTGGGAATTAGCTCTTCTAAAGATGATAGTGCCAGCAGTACCCTGAAAATCATATGATAAGGTCTTTGTACCTATTTGTGGGGCAAGAGAAGGTCTAGGGTGGACTCATCTTAGTCCTCTATCCCAGGCTTACAAAGCAGCATCTTCCTTACCTCCACAATGTTCAGCCAGCGCTGGTAGGAACTGTCCAACTGGTCCTCACTCATCCCACTGCTAAGAGAAACAGAGAAAGAGGAACAACTGAAGCTCCAAAGTGGAGGACTAGCTGAATGCAATGATCAACCCATTAAAAAAAGAAAGAAAACCGCAAGTAAAAAAGGCTGTGAAATGGACAGAGAATGCATAAAAACAAGAATATTGTGCTAGGCTGCTTTTAAACTTGCATGGCTATTGTTCTTCCAGATTGTTTCCCACTGTTAATCCATGTGCTTGAAATAACAAACAATGCCAGCAAAACTTTTATATACTGCCTTTATGACCACAGTTCCCAGAATCCCCAGTCAGCACGATTTGCTCTGGCTTCACAATTTTACCTGGCATTGGGACAAGGGGGCAGAGAACTTCTCTTCTCCTATAAAAAACCCATTGCATCCAATCAAGAACAAAGCCTTTCTCCTTTGACAGGACTTTGAAGTTCTACCTGGAGTTGTAGTCTAAAACAAGCAGCTTTCCCAGGCTCTGGGAGAAAGCTACAATGCAACATCACTTATGGTGAGCATATAAAAGGATGCTCCAGAAAGATGGGAAGTGGTCCTTACGGAAGGTTCCCAGATATACTTCGCTCAAAGAGGGTCTTCAGGAACTGGAAACGAAGCTGACAGGCTTCTTGAACATCATGCTGGAGAGAAACAGAAAACACGACTTTGCTCACATGTTCCTACTTTTGAGGAACATGTAGATGGTAAAGATACTAATGGAATGCTCCTCCCAGCTGTGTAACCAAATGATGAGAGGTCATAGAAGTTGCAATCCAATATATGGAGGGTCATGCATTTACTTTATCTGCTTTAACACCATATTCAGGGACACACTTGGGCCACACACTACATTCATGTGCAGCACCAGTCAACCACTGCATTGTATCAGTGGAAAAGCTACCCAACACTCTCTAGCAGCTAGATATTGTTAAGGGAGAAAGAAACTGTGACAAGTAAAGCACCTGGACACCTTGAGCTAGTTTCCTGTCCCCACAAAACATGTTATTTCTTCAAGAAGTTACACCCCAAAAGGAGAATTCTACACAACAGTCTCAAAAATACAACTCTCTAATAGAATTCTGTTATCATTTCACTACATTTACTATGGGTTTTGATTGCTGCTCTGGAAGCACTTTAGCATTGAAAGGCTGGTTGCAAATGCATGTAATAACAAATAGTTTTAAGTGTTTGGGAGCTATGGGTCAGTTCCTCTAGTACTGTACTTACCCATGAGTATACAATTGCCAGAAGCCACTCTCAAAGCTAGTGTGTAGTAAGTAGAGCAATGATGAACATCTCCGGCTCAAAAGATGTTTTTGGCCTAAAAACCCCATCAGGCCCAGCCAGAATAGCCAATGGCAAAGGATTATGGGACTTCTACTCCAAGAACTTGTGAAGAGCCACAACTACCAATCCCCGAATTAAAATGATGGGCTGGGTCCTGGGAGATTATAGCTTTTGTCCGCAACGAGACCTGAAACTCACTGAGTGACTTAGACCATTCATTTTCTTAGTCTGATCTACTTAACAAGGTTGTTGTGAGAACAAAATGGGGAGGAGAACCATGTGTGCCACCTTGAGCACATTGAAGGAAAAGCAAGAAATAAATGTACTTAATGTACAGTACTTTGCCCTTTTTCCTGTGAGCAACCAACTAGCTCTTACCAGAACTTCTGGTTTCAAACTGGGCAATCCAGATGTTGACGTCTTACCCAAGATCACTGCTGTCCGGGACTTACTGTCAAGAAAAACACATGAAGGTTTCATTAGAAATGAAGGACCAGATCTCAGAGCAGAGTATTCAATGCATATCTCCAAACAGAGTCAGAGGCTGTGGGGATGGTTTGCTGTAGAGCTACTGTCCCTTGCTTCCTCAAATGAAATGACACAGTAAGTGAAGTCATTCCTAATTCTCCTTTTCAACAAATACTTATTTTTCTCACTTCCTACAAGGAAAAAGAGCCAGGAAATTGGGGCTGTACCTTTCCATCTCCTCCAGTTGTTCAAGACGCCCTCTAATTTGCGTTGCTTTTCTGTGCAACTGTTGACGCTCTGCCATGACCCGGGTTGAGTAGGCCTTCAGAAGCAAGGTGCGGCGCTTAGCATCACGGATCTCCTCCTGGGCTGTCTCCAGAGTCACCTCTGAAACCAGAGCAGAAAGAAACCAGAATGTATCACATATTGAGCTCTGCATACTCTGCAGCTTTGGGACTACCACAAAAGTGTCTGACCTGCTATTAGATGTTTGCTCTGACATCCCTTTTTCAATGGCAAGCATATATTCTTTGAATGCTGAACAAAAATGTTGATTCAGAAAGCAAAGCAATGCCTGCTCAAATTTTTGGAGTGACCAGAATCAGTCTATAGCCTGCAAGAGGCTGGAGATGGTGCACCAAGGCACTAAAGAGTTGTGGTATCCATGAACATGTATCTGTACTACTTTACTGACTGCAAGTAAGCTTTTAACAAAGTACAACTTGGAAAACAGTTGCACTTATTGTTCTACAAAAAAATGAAGAAGAAATATTTATATAATGGGCAGCTTGTATTAGCAACAAAAAGCTGCAGTGAAAGACAGGTTCAGATGACACTCCCCAAAACTGTGCCTGGAGTAATATTTTTTCTTTCTTTATTGAAATATTTATGTAACTCACCCTATATTCAAGGAGTTCATGGCAATGTACAGTAAGATCAATTTAAACAGTTTAAAACAATTTAAAGCAGTAAGATTTTAAAAAACTAGACGCAGATTAAATAATTAAATGGATAAAACAAGATAGTATAAAACCATTTAAAGCCTCCATTGTAAGCAGATCTGGAAGAAATCAACTAGGTCCTGAAGACCTAAAAGCCATGTTTTTACTTGGCTCCAGAACAGCATCAGCGTTGGCACCCTTTGGCTTTCTTTAAACGTCTTCACAGAAGCACTTGTAATATTCAACAATGAAGGAGGGCTAAAAATTGAAATTAATAAAAACTGTAAAAATTGTAAGAAACACTGACTGAAATGAGGATATCATTGTCAATGGAGACTATCAATAACATCTCATATGCACTACTTGCTGGCAATTTAGATTGCGTATAACATTTATTACTCCATATAGTCAACTCACCATCAGCCATCAGCTCCCGCTGTGCTGATTCAATGTGCAGGTCGATCTTCTGCAGCTCCTCACGCATGCGGGCAATGCCCTGAACCAGCTGCTTGCGACACTCTTTCTCCGACTCCAGGCCACTAGGCTTGCCCTAAGGGAGAGAAATATTGGATGCAATAAAACAAAACTCCATCTGGTCACTTTGGTGCTCTTGACTAGTTGCTGATGCCTAAACCCCTACATCTCACATTCAGAGCACAATGCTCCGCATGTAGAGTTCCATTCCCCCTTTCGGATCTGTCAACCTCTGTAGGCGAATGCTATGGCCACTGAAAAGGAAGGGAAGGATGTGATGGAGCAGTAGGAACTGCCCCCTGTTTGCATTGCAGTTTCTAGAAACTATTCCCCCTCAACATTAGGAAGAACTTCCTGATGGCAAGAGCTGTACAACAATGGAACATGCAGCTTCAGAGTGTGGTGGACTCTCCTTCTTTGGAGGTTTTCAACAGAGGCTGGATAGCCATCTGTCAGGGTGTTTTTATTGTGTATTCCTGTATGATAGGGGATTGGACTGGATGGCCCTTGTGGTCTCTTACAACTATATAATTCTATGATTCTAAGATTATAATGCTCAGTAAAGCGAAATGCAAAAGGGAAAGAGGACGATTGACTAAAGGTGGATAAAGGAAGTCCCTGGATTTGCAAGACCTGAGCAGGACTACTGATGATTGAAGCTCACGGAGGTCTCTAAAACATAGGGTTACCATAGATGGAAGCTTACTTGACAGCAAACATTAACAAGAAAAAAATGAAGCTAACAGGATTCTAGCTAATGTCTAGAAAAAAATCCCTCTGGAACATGCAATGTGGAATACGGGAAGCTACTTCACACAATGTCCAAGCACTGGGTTTATCTAGATCAATACTATCTAAACCATGGGTGGCGATCATGTGTCTTTCAGACGCTGCTGGATCACTACTCCCAGCATTCACCATTGACTTTGCTGTCTAAGACTGTGGAGAGTTGTAGTCCAACAACATTTAGAGGCAATATGGTTTCTATTCCTGGTCTATACTGCATGGTAGGGCTTTCCAGTCTCCCCCCACCCGCCTCCCCGAGCAAGTCCATTCTACATTAAGAATCATTGTCTTAAATCCAGTAGTCAGGAACTGCAGGGATTATTGGGACTTCAGTGTGCATCATCTCTGTCCAGCCCAGCTAGAGGTCAGAGATGAAGCAAGTCAGGCTCCAATAAGAGCTGGAAAGCCACATGTTCTCCAACTCATCCCAGAATGGTAGTGTATTGTCCGCTCTCTCACCTCAGCCTCCTCCATCTGTTGATACCTAAACAAGGCATGCTCAGGTTAAGGAAGCAACTTCTCATCTGCATTTTAATAATTGCATGAGCCTATCACAACCTGGTTCTCTCCAGAAATCTTAGACCAGCAAGCCAGGCCTACTTTGCACTAGATTAAATTAGTCTTATTTTGCTAAGAATTTTTTCAAATTTGGTCTCCCATTTTAAACACAGAACTGTTTAGCTTACTCAATGAAACTAATGTTAGTAATCTGAACCATTTTTATTGTGTACTTATGCTTCACAACCATTTTTTTAAAGTCACAATGCTTCTCCCAGAAAAGGATACCACAACAAGTTCCCTCGGATCTTCTTTACGTTGCTGCAACATAAGAAAAGGGAAAAGGAGGATGATAAGCCAAACAGGAGTGAGAAACAGATAATGATAAACTAAAACCTAACCCAAGATCTCCCTCCCTTCAGGGCCTATTCCCACTGGGGGGAATAACCTACATCCATTTCAGGGTCTGCCACGCTTTATTCCCTGATTCCAAATGGCCCCTCGTCCCCATTATGGAAAGGGGGCCTGTTTGGAATCGGGTGTGTGTGTGTGTGTGTGTGTGTTCCCATTGGGGAGGACAAGCAGCCATCCCTTTCTTTCTTCCTCTCCCCTTTCCTACCTTGGGGAAACAGCGGAGGCTGTCTGGGAGGACGGAAGGTCCCCTTCTCCACTGCCACACTTAGATTGGGTGATCCAAGGGTGGCAGTGGCCCCAGAGGGACCCCCTTGAGTCTCTCTCTCCACTACCACCCTTAGATTGAGCAATCCAAGAGTGGCAGTGGCCCCAGAGAGACCCCCTTGAGTCACCCTCTCCGCTACCACCCTTAAAGCAGGTGATCCAAGGGTGGCAGTGGCCCCAGAGGTACCCCCTTGAGTCCCCCTCTCTGCAACCACCCTTAGATTGGGCGATCCAAGGGTGACAGTAGCCTCAGAGGGATCCCATGGGTCTTCCTCTCCACTTCCACCCTTGGATCACTGCCTCCTCTTCCTCTTCCTCCTCTCCTCCCTTTCTCCGCTGGCCTGCCTGCCTGCCTACCTGGGTGTTGGTGGCTGGGGCCCAGCAACAGCGGCAGCCCTCCCCTCTGGTCCTCTTTCTCCTCCATCCAGACCTTTCCCCATGGCCCGGCCTCCTTTTCCTTCTCTGCCCCATAGACCTACCTTACAAGGAGACTGAGACTGAAGGAGAGAGGCAGCAGGCCAGAGGACATGTGTGCCTCCATCCTCCCAGCCTGCCTCTGGGCCCCCGCAAAGGAGGAGAGAGAGGCAGGCCAGGAGTACGGAGGTACGCACGTGCTTCCTCCATCCTCCTTCCTCCATCCCTGCTGACTCTCTCCTTCTGCCCCGGCCTCCTTGTAAGGTAGGCCTACATGGCAGAGAAGGAGAAGGAGCTCGGGCAGCAAAGAATGGTCTGGATGGAGGAAGAGGAGGGCCAGAATTGGTGTCAAGAAACCTCGGGGGTTTGGGGTTTACCCTGCATTTTCCCCTTTGAAATCGACCTGATAAGGATCAGGATTGATTTCAAATAGGAACTAGAGTCACATACCTCAAATCCTGCTGCGATTTACATCTTGTTGGGAATGAAGCCTTAATCACGTCCCTTCAGGTACTTACCTCTGGTGATGAACGTGGCGGATGACGTACTTCCAGATCTCAGCGCATTGACCTGAGCACATCCTGGAAGAAAAGGAAGCAACTGTCTGTCAGAATAAAGAGAACCTGCCTCTTCTGAAGCGCTGAAAGGTACTAGGAAAGGGGAAAGGAACAACAAGCCAAGTCCAGTAGAAGCAAGGGACCTCAAAGCCTGAATATTAACTGCCCTCCAAGTACGACAAAAGGTTGTGCCATGAACAAACTTGGACAAATGTCAAAATAAACAGGACAAGAACCAAATAAAAATGAAAAAGCAAAGAAAAATGAAGGTGAAAGTACATAAAATTTAACATAATCACTGGGAAATATTTGTCTATAGGGAGTTATAGGGGAATATTTGTCTATAGGAAATTATAGGGGAATATTTGTCTATAGGGAGTTATAGGGGAATACTTGTCTATAGGGAATTATAGGGTAATATTTGTCTATAGGGAGTTATAGGGGAATACTTGTCTCTAGAGAATCAATGGGAAATACTTGTCTATAGGGAGTTATAGGGGAATACTTTGGTCATATAGAGAATCAATGGGAAATCTGTCTATAGGGAGTTATAGGGGAATACTTGTCTATAGGGAATCAATGGGAAATACTGTGGGAGTTATAGGGGAATTCTTGCCCTTAGGGAATCATAGGAGAATACTCCCCATAGCTAACCATTGGGAAATACTTGTCTATAGGGAATCATAGGGGAATACTTGTCCATTGAGATGAACAGGAGACTGCTTGCCCATAGGGAGACGTGACTTACCCAATGTGTCCCTATGGACAAGCATGGTTTCCCTGTGAGCAAGTTCTGTCATTCGTTTTAGCCCCTCCCCTTTTAAAATTTCTATCCGCCGCCTTGAGTCCTTATATCGGGAGAAAGGCGGCATATAGACTAATAATGATGATCATAATGATCATAACAACTGCCATGTATCTCTATGGGCCAGTATTCTCCCTGTAAGCATTCTCCTACCCTCCGCAGAAGCCCAGCGCCGAAAGCACTCGGCGTATGCTCAGAGGCACCCTTGATCCCCACCTTCGGGCGGCTCTCTCGGAGGGGATCCTTCCGGGCGGGAGCTTCATCTCCTCGGCCGCCCAGCGACGGAGCTCCTGCGCCAGAGTCAGCCCTCCGCTGCGCTCCATTCCTCCTTTCTCCTCTCGCTCGCTCGCCGCCGCCCAAAACTCGAACGCAGGCGCCTTTTTCGGACAGGCCCCGCCCCCTCCCGCAAGGCACGCTGGGAGATGTAGTTCCGCACGCTGGGAAACGCGAAGGCCTCGCTCAGGCTTCGCAAAGCCTGCTGGGACATGTAGTTTCCCTGAGTGAGGTGATGTTAAAACAAAGAGCAAGTGAATAGCATAGATCCGCCTGGGTACAATGTTTATGGTACCTCCTCCTGCTTGTAGATTAAAGCATTAAAGTTAGAGTAACTCTGCCCCTGATCCAATATAGCTACCCACTCTATTCAGGGCACATGATGTGGCTGTACTATCTGCATTATAACAGCATGCTTTGGGGTGCCTTGGCAAACCATGCATTGGTTCACTCTTAGTTGGATTTGCATTGCTTGCAGCACTCTTCAATGGGTACATTTCCAGTTGTGTAAGATCTGATGAAACCAGAGGAGCAATGAATCAGACCTGATGCTGCAAATTAATTAGAACAATGGCTTATTATGAATGCAGGAGAGATCCCAGTTTTGAAACAGGATAGAGCTGTCGTCTGCTCTCTTGTTCATCGATTGGTTGGGAGATGAATCTCAGTCAATGAAGCATGACAATTGTTGTTATTCAATCTACACATATTAAAGGCACAGATTAAGCCCCATTCTGGTTTTTTTATCTGGGCACTTTGGCAAAGCCTTGTGGGAAAGATGGGTTTGTTTCTATTTCTAGAATGCTGGATTTCTGACAAGACTGAAAATTAATGGGAAGGCCTTACTTTAGCGCAATTACATGAATGCGCATTGCATTCGAACTGGCTTCCCATTGCCCGAAAACAGCACGCCGTTGCCCAAATTTGCGTGTGGCAGTCTATCACGCAATAACGTGAAACCACGATTGCGTTCGGACTGACTTCCCATTGCCCGAAATTGCGTCTAGTGGGTTATCACGCAATAACGCTAAACCCCATGATTGCGTTCAGACTGCCATTGGATTATACTTCCAGTTTCCCTTGTTCCCTGATAAACTCCTTTGAAAAAATTGAGGAATGGATAGCTATGTGCAAAGGTGCAAAGACACGGCGTGGACTTGCAAAAGACTGTTTATTTCTTTCAGAATACAAAGTCAGATGGGTTAAAGTCAGTAAACACTTGTGGTATGGTAGGACCAGAGATGTACAAAAAGCCCAGCATCTTTCTAGATTAATACTGCCAACCTGATAGGTGGGCTAATTTTTATTTTATCAGCTTGGCCAGACTGCCCATAGAGATCACCATAGATATTTATATCTGCCTGACACTCATTCACACAAAGAAACACCCCCCCCCCAAAACCCAACCATGCACCCCAAACACATAAGGGAGAAGGTACATAGAGAGATTAGAGAGCAAACTGTGTGTGTTTGAAAAATTAACATATGCGTCTGACCCCTATTTACAGTCAAGCAAAAATTGTTCATTTAGGAGACCCTGACAAATAACATATAAATAAACAGTGACCTGAATTGACACTTCCCTTTCTGTCACTGATCTTTATTAATAGAGAGTAAGAGACAGAGAGAATGCAGACACACAAAATGTGTGTAACGCTTATGAGGATATGCCTGGAGTGCCATAAAGCCCACAAGTTCAAACGCTAACAATTTAGCTTGGGATTTTATTTAAAATAAGGTCTTTGCAGGCAGAAAGCAATCTTCCTTTTCATTCT
This sequence comes from Sceloporus undulatus, assembly GCF_019175285.1. NCBI lineage: Eukaryota > Metazoa > Chordata > Lepidosauria > Squamata > Phrynosomatidae > Sceloporus > Sceloporus undulatus. Next base: position 17,552,290 of record NC_056530.1, read on the forward strand.
ACTTTTCTATATGCTGAATTTTATTATATTGGGGGTGCATCTGAATACTTGACTCCCCTATCTGCAGTCTGAAAGGATATATTCCTGGGAAGAGTATACCATGTGCCTTTTCTCAGTCTTAGAATATCAGAGTACCTAGAGATACCGATTCAAAAGACACTGAGTTCGGAAAGGTTGGTAAAAGACTAGAACCATCTTTGTATCTTTGCAGCTATTCCCATTCTTAGGAGGAAGAAACACACAACAATATGCAACAATTACTTTTTCTGTGGGGGAGATATTTGGTATTTCTGTGTTCAGAGATTTGATCTTCCAAAATAAAAGTTGAAGGTCTTGAAATCTTCGAAAGTAAAGGCTGAGGTTCATGTTTTGGTATCAAAATGTGGGCAGTGACATATCAACTTGGAACTCTACTTTGATAGCTGAGATGAAATGTGAAGCACTTGCAGTATCCAAGCTCAAGCAGTGTATTGCATGCGCACAATGTCCCATGTTTGTTCCAGGGCCTTTCCAAATCAAAGGATCTGATAATAGGGCTATGGAAGACTCTTTACTGAAATCTTGGAGTGTGGCTGCCATTCTGAGAAGACACTAGATGGCTCTGACTCACAATAATGTAATAATGCATGATCTCCCAAGATCCATATGCATATTTGTTGTTGTTTCAGTCATTTCAGTCATTTCCAGCTTACAGCAACCCTAAGGTGTAACCTATCACAGGGCTTTCTGTGGCTGAAAGTGCATGACTTACCCAAAGTCACCCAATGGGTTTCCATGGCCAAGCAGGGAATCAAACCCTGATCTCCAGAGTTGTAGTCCAACATTCGAACTACTACGCTGTGCTGGCTGTCTCATATCCCTATATGAATGACAGTTTTTAAAAAGAGAGAAATGCCACTTGCCACTGCCCTTAAAACATTTCATATCAAAATTGTATTAAGTTGCAACCTAATCCAAAATGTTTTCTGACACAAGGAGGGGTTAAAGAGCTGTACTTCACAGTCCTCTGGTCTGTGTGCCCAAAGCGTAACTATAAAATCCTTAAACATGTAAGATTCTTAACAATGGTGTCCTGGTGTTATTCTTGGTGATGCTGCTTGGGTTCAGCACATGATCTGTACTTTCTGCAGTGATTCTATTAGCCAACAGCAATGGCACAGAAGTGTCACTCTCATGGTGCCTCACTATTGGCTATGCTGTCTGTGGCTGATGGACGTTTCAGTCCAACAACACACTTACTCATTTGCTGGATGGCTTCACGAACGCTGCATTACAAAGCACATTCAATAGGAGCAGCTTCCTTTGAGTCTAACAACATTGATTTACGAAGAAATCATGATCTTAGATCAGGGGTGGGAAAGTGTGGCCTATGGTGGTTCCTAGGGCTGGTTTTGTGTCCATCCGTCCCCGGTCAATTTAAAAATAAAAATGGAGAAGCCTTTTACTAAAAGTAGAATTTAGATCCAATTATTAGATTTGAACCTTTCCAATTGCTCTCTATTTCAAATACAAAGTCTCTCTCTCTCTCTCTCTCTCTCTTTCTCTCTCTTTTAAAAGTACCTTTAGAATAAATAGAACAATAATTTTGTCTGGAATATTAGGGATTAATGCTGTTAGGAGATGGGGATCTGATCGGAGGAGTTAATTTGATTACAAAGCATGGAGTAAACTGGTTTCTTTTGAGAGTATCTCTGGCTAGTATTGGTTTTGCTTTACAAAGTACACTATATATATATGGGATGGTGCCTGTAGTGTTGCCAATGGGGAATCAGAGTGATTCAGCTGCCCTTGGCAAACACCATTTTGCCCTGGTGGGAATCCATTTTACTGGATGGGAGGGCAAGAGAGAACTCCTCCTGAGGTGTGTTTCGTGAATTCCAGCTTAGAGACAGCGTTTTCTTTGTTTTGTGATTTGCAAATTGCACAGTCGGCAACATACAACATTTTTCCATACAGTACAAACACAGGAGATGCATGTGCTGGAGATGGGATGGGAAAGCGTCTCCATTTTAAAAACGAAAACAAAGCAGAAATCTGATATCTCTGTAGGTTCCTGTAGCAAGAGGGGGACAGCTGAGGTCCTTTTTTCCTCCAACGTGGAAAAAAGTTGCAAAAGAACTTCACCAGCTCAGTATCTTTGGTGGGGAAGTTATTACTCTGCAGATATTATGGGACTCAAATGCTCATCATCCCTGACCACAGTTCATTCTGCTTGGGTCAATGGGCACTAGAGTCCAAGAACATGTGCACTGCCACTCCTTCCTCACCCCTTTTCCAGACATACCTTTCTTATGGCAGGCTATTATTAATGCACAGAAGCAGGGGGCAGTGAAGGTTGGCAACCCTATTGTGTGCTAGCTTTTGTATACCCAAGAGCAGGGATTGATCTCTCTCAGCAAGAGCTCACTTGTGTCCCATTCTTCAGCCTGATTGCAATGCCACTGGCCCATTAGCTATTGGATATGGCAGAACCAAGCCTGGAAGACACACAGGGCAAGTTTGACATGAAGTCAGTCATTGGAATGGAAATTTCACAGAAACAAGAATTTCACTGGGATTAAACCTACCTAAATCTGCATGGGATAGTACTGCACTGATACCTTTGGTTTTGAGGTGCTATGACAGTCCCTGAAAAATAATTTTTGTTTCTTTAATCCAAGAGGCAATTTAATAAATAATGGTGCAGGGTCTTAATATAGGTCTCTTTCACACTACAGAGTCACGTAGTTCCAGGAGAACATGATATAAAGCTGGTATTGTTGATTGGTTGAAAACTCCAGCCTGGTAGGATGGGGAGAAGGCTTCTTGGTGTTAACATCCTCAAGATTAGTGTCATGTTTTACTAAGGGTAAAGACACCATGGGAAAAGAAAGCTCTTTGCTCTACGAATCTACATTCTGAACAGGGCATGCTTCACTGCCACAAGGCCATATGGTGGCAGCAGAACTGGGCAGGCATTGTAGTACCACACCCAGTTGCATGTTCGTTCAGAGCAATCTAAGATGCTTTGGGAATGACACTTGGGATGCCTGGAATACATCTCTTGTGAAAGCATTTGGTGCAGTTTGAAAAGCAAGAGAGCTCCTTTTCCAAAATGGAATGGACATTCTAAGGCAATGTTTAGTTGGTAATCCGCATTACAAAAGTGGGAAATATTAAAACCAGTTTAAGCATTGTGGGTCAGAACAGACTGAGGGGCACAACTCTGTTCAACAACAGTGGTCCCCCCTCCTCCCCAGTTTATCTCTGTCTGATCTGCTACGTCTAGATCCACACGCTGCTGGGAAGTTTAGGGTGCAGAGGAACTGTTGCTCTCTCTGTGTGTAAAATAAGTAACATGCCACCTCTAAGCACATTGGTAATTTGGATAGAATTAGGTTCCAAGAGTTTAGTTCTTTCTAAAAGCTGGATCTGAAGCACGGAACAGACAAGTCAGATCCACATCTTGCATCAATTATCCCTGAACTGGGAATGCTGACTGGGGGATTCTGGGAATTGTGGTCCAAGAAAATTAACTTGTCCAAGCTCAGATGAGATTCATAAGTGTTAAATGGGGATTTGATTCATTCACATGCACACGCAAAGATAATCCCTTCATGGAACTGCACAGGGGCATACTTAAGACCACTCAGTTTATTCTGGATTGGTTACTCACTGTCACAGAGATAATCTAGGGTCCTTTCCCAGCTGCATACATCACCAACAGCATGCTGTTGGCACACTTTAGATAAAACCAGATTCCCACAGCAGATGTGGAAGACAGCCACCCCGTTTACCATTTCATTGCCATCCTGATTGGGTGGCCCAAAGAGAGTTTTGCAATGAATACAGAGAAACTATTCGGCATTGAGAATGATTGGGATTCAGTCTGGGGAGTGGGGGGAGAAATTAAACACATAGAATTTAAAAGTGTGAGCATGGGGGCCTCAAGCCCAGTTGGTGGGTTTGGGTCCTCTCCAAATGGCTGGCTGGGTCACCAAGCCAATATGCACAGCTAAGGGTTTCATTAGACTAGAACAGTTCCAATGGGGGAGATCCGTGGGAGCTGCCTTGGCAGTGGTGGGAAAAGGCCTCACTTCACTCGGATCTCGGCATATTCAGCCAGCTCTTCCGTCAGGGTGTAGCTATCCTTGGTGGACAGCTTGGAGAAGTCTATGTTGGCGTAGTCAATGCCCAGGTCCTCTCGCTTGGCCAGGAGTCGTTTGTCACAGCGCCCGTACTGTAGCAGGAAGGAGAGAAAAGAACAGGTTAACCCAGGCCTGAATCAGACCTTTAATTTACAATTGGCATGGAGACCATGTGTCTCTCCAGATGCTGCTGTTCTACCATATCTTCAGTCATTTGGCAGATGGAAACTGGGATGCATTTGGCCAAGCCACATTAGAATGTGACCCAGATGGCAAAAGTTGTTAATGAGGAAGTACACCAAGCTAAGAGCGGCTACAGCAGTTTGATTTTGCTTGAACCTATCATGTGGCATCAGAACTCTCTGTTAGAGAAGGCTAAATGTCTTCCAAAACTACAGTTCCCAGAAGTCCCTAGCATTGAGCCAGGGCAGTTAAATGGTCCCAAATTGGATGATTGCTGCAGTGTGTTTTGGACCATAGTCTCTGATGAGGAACATTGTGAGCTGTGGTCCAACAATGTCTGGAAAGGCCACACTTAGCCCACTTTTGATCAAACATCCATTTGTGGAGATAGCTCTTTTTAAGACTCTGGAACATAGGTCAGAAGTCTTCCAATGACTAATGGTCGTCATTATGGCTACATATTAGGTACAGAATCAAAGGCAACATGTTTCTATATACTAGTTGCTGTGCAACTCCAGATGGAGAGCATACTTGCACAAGTCCTGCATGCTGGCTCCACGACTACATCAGACTAACCAACATAGGAGGAACAGAATTGGACCAGACACCCTTTCATGGAATTATAGAATCATGGAGTTGGAAGAGATCACAAGAGCCATCCAGTCCAACCCCATGCAGCAACTCTCAATCAAAGCATCCCCGACAGATGGCCATCCAGCCTCTTTTTAGAGACCTCCAAGGAAGGAGACTCCACCAAACTCCAAAGGAGTGTGTTCCACTGTTGAACTGCTCTCACTGTCAGGAGTTTCCTCCTCATGTTGAGGTGGAATCTCTTTCTCTGTATTTTGAATCCACTGGTCCGTGTCCTATTCTCTGGAGCAGCAGAAAAAAAGCTTGCTCCATCTTCAGTTTGCCATCTCTTCAATATTTAAACAACGCTGTCATATTACCTCTTAACCTTTTCTTCTCCCGGCTAAACATACCCAGCTCCCTACGCCTCTCCTTGTAGGTCATGTTTTCCAGACCCTTCACCATTTTGGTCGCCCTTCTATGGACATGTTCCAGCTTCTCAACATCTTTTTTGAACTGTGGTGGCCAGAACTAGACAGTTGAGCAGTTTCTTTTTTGGACTAGAGCTCCCAGAATCCCTCAACCAGCATGGATTAGGACAGCCTCAGACTGCCGAAAGTCTTAGGAGTTTATCAGGCAAGGGAAATTGGAAGTATAATCCAATGGCAATCTGAATGCAGTCATGGGGTTTAATGTTATTGCGTGATAGACTACCACACGCAATTTCAGGCAATGGCAAGCTATTTTCGGGCAATGGGAAGTCAATACAAACGCAATTCGAATTCACGTAAATTCGCTGAACTAGCGAATTCACATGAATGCATTCTGGCCCCATTTTCTTTTCATTCGAATAAACTACTTAGCCTGGCCTTGTTGTCCTCTCTTCTTTAATCAGATATTACAGGAATGAACCCTGCCAGTAAAACCAGATATCACTGATGGACAAAAACCTCACATTTTTACATGTGGCAAAACAATTATGAGAAAATGCAGTGACGTTCCCTAGGAAGTACATACACAAAGACAAGGACTGACTCCACATGGCATAGACACAGGCCATTGGAAAGACATGGCTTGGACAAATAACACAGGGCATTTTACATGACACTGAAAGTGGAGCTTCTTTCTCTCCCAGGATTTGTGGGCGCACCTGAATGTTTTTAATGTGCAAGAAAGCCATTGTCAAATCAAAGGTACAGTATTGGCATTGACTTCAAATCAGAGACATGAGAGATGCCACAACACAAAACACCAAAAATAAGAACAAAGTACACATTGTGCATGAAAAACCCCATCAGCTCAGAATGGATATCAGAACTGACTTCAGCCCTTTTACCACCACCCCTCCCCATTATATGATTTACTCCCTACAATAAAACTTTGTAGGGCCGTTGCAACTGTGAGTGAGATCCACTTTGACCCACTGACCTATGGATACTAATGGTATTAAACTATTACTAGTGACCTGAGTGGGAAGGATACTCCTGGTAGAAGCCAGAAATAGGAAGGTAGAGGTGCATTTAAACTCAGCCACTCATTCTGACAGTCCCCAAAGAGAGCCCCGAAATACAAGCATTTTATAGCATTTTAAAAGCTATATTGAGTATTTGTTTAATATGTATTGCTTTAACATGCTCTTTTAATTTGTATTATGTGCTTAATTGATTGTTGCTTATCATCTTGATCTATAAGGAGAGGCTGGTAAGAAATAATACTAATCATCATCATCATCAATCTTGAAGACATATTTTTTCAGTCTGAGTGTGGTTTCATTTCTCCCAAGACCAGCAACTTCTGCCTTTGCTCTCATAATGCCTGCTGGAACCTATTTGTATCTGTTACAAAGATACTACTATACATCTTTAGGGCCCCTTAGGGAAACGAAATCCCATAAAAGATGCTACAGATTTCTCAATATGTGGAGAAGGAAAGAGGGGAGCATAAAATGGGAGAGTTCTGATTCGTACAGCCCAAAAACCATATAGACAAAAAAGGGGAAACACAATGTGACACATGGACAAGGGAGTCCATACTTACCTACCCGGGTCAGTGGCTCTCCAGAGAACAGATTTCCTTAGACTATTAGAAAAGGAAGAGCAGTCACTAGTGACCTGAGTGGGAAGGATACTTCTTCTGGCAGAAGCCAAAAACAGTGGGGCAGAGATGCATTTTTAAACTGAGCCACTCATTCTGACAGTCCCCAAAGAGAGTTCCAAAAATACAAGCATCTGTGTTGACCCTTAACTTAACAATTTGCATCTCTACCAGGAGCAGGTCCCATGCTCTGTTAGTCTTCCCAACAGGGTTTCCAGACTGTTGGGAAGCTCATTTTTGACCAGAAAATGAATAATAGAGAATATTCTTTCCATTGGTACTGCTGATACGGATCAACGCCACTGTTATTATTTTGGGACTTCCCTTGGAGACACAGCTATGGAAATTGTCATGGCAAGCACCTGCAAGTTCAAAACTGACCTCTGCACCATTGACCATATTATAGCTGTACCCAAAAGCAGCTAGTAGTTTGAGTGTCAGCGGAGCAGTGAATTTGCTCCAGGTCTTAAATTCATGAATTGTGAAGTTGCTATTCAAAGCTCTCAAATTCATAAACCAAACAGTTTTAGCATCTTGGATAAGAGCTTTAAAATCCATACTGAAACCTGGAGCTGAATCACCACTTCACTGACATCAGAGCCATCAGCTGCGATTGGTTGCATCCCAAATTGATCCACCAGGATGGACACATTGGATGGCATCTGGTTAGTGGCATATGCAGGTTTAGGCCCAACTTACACCAACATATGTCTTTTTTGTTGTTATAGTGGAAGTGAGTATTCCCTTCCACCATCTGCAATGACCAAATCCCTGTCCCCGGATTTACTGCTCAGCCGCTACAGCCTCCCCATGGCCATTCCACGGTTAGTGGCAAGTGGGACTGGAGAAGTGTCTGGCTAGGTTCCTGTAACCAGACACAGAATGAGACCTCTGAAGGACTCCAGTGATTCTCAGTGGATGATATGATTCTGTGGCTGGCTATAGGAACATAGCCAGATGCTTCCCTTATCCCTGCAAGACACTGAATAGCCATAGAGGAAGGGGCCTGCAGTGGCTCAACCACAGGTCCAGGGGATGTTGAACTGCCTGTTGTAGTTTACAGTGTGCCCATGCCATATGCAGGCACATCATATGCGGTTTTCAGCTTACATTGAAGCCGTGCTGTAATAAATTGAATGCCTCGCACCATGAGCATGAGCCCCATTGTATTCAATGAGGCTTGAACATACATGTCTTTTGCCTTACATGGGTGTGTGTGTGTGTGTGTGTGTGTGTGTGTGTGTGTGTGTGCCCGGAACGGATCTCTCACATAAGGTAAGGGCCCACTATATTTGTGCAAATGGAACTATTACATTACACTATATCTCAGCTATTAGGTCTACCAACCTTCTTTATTCTACTCCATCCATGAGAGCTGTTCTTTTTGACCAAGAGCCTGGTCATCTACTCACTATATAGCTCTTATTCTTGAGTCTTGCTACCCAGATCTGTCTCCTCTGACTCTCATTATGATTTTCATTGCAAGCACCATAATTATGGGCAGGTCAAGTCCAATAATTTAAAAATGACCCTGACTCTATCTCAACCCCAGGCTGGAGCCTGACTTCCCAAGACTTGACAGAGTATATACCATATATGTGTGGAAGTATTTGGGCTTGACTTAACTAGTATGTGCACTGCATCTATAACTCTAGATCTGGCATCTGTCTCTTTTTGACTCATGCGGAGTCAGACCCTTCTCTGGTCAAGGTTTATACTGAGGTGGTGGCATCATTGGGTATGCTATTGGGGGCACTTCTGAAAGAATAAGCGTACTTGCCCTGTGCTCCTTGGTTACTGTCACCACATGTTCACTTGCTCCTAACTGAGTAAGTATATGGTGAGAGCAAAAGAGGCAGTTGTGTTAGAACTGAGGAACATATGGTTTTTTAGATGGCAGATTGCATCTCCCATAAGCCCTAGTGAATATAGCCAATGGGGACAGGTCATGGGAGCTGATATTCAAAGGCAGCCATATGATGCCTGCCTTTGTTCTAGGAAGTGATCTAGATTGGATCTTGAGGGGAGAAGCAATTGAACAGACTGCAACAAGAGTAGGATTAATGTGGGCACCCTGAAAATATCTTGCCCAGGGACCTCCAGAACCCAGAACTGGCATTGCTTCTGCTTATTTCATCTTCCATTACATCAGTACCTCTGATTTCTCCAGATTGCCTGAACTCCTGTAGTCTCCACTGAAGATGACAGGGGGGTTTTCTGTTTGCATGAAGCTTGAACTTTCATTTATGTTTTTCCTGAGAAATAAGAAAGAAAACAAGGTGACCCAGACTTACTATGGGGAACTGTGCTCACTTGTCCAACAAGTATATTCAGTTTTGATAGCAAGCAATATGTTTAATGTAGATCTGGGAATCATGTGGCCTTTCAGGGATAGTTGGATTAATGACTATGGATTGCTTTTGTTTCCTCTTTCAGGGGTTCTTCGTTCAGTCTCACTGCCTTCACAGGTTCAGTTGGTGGGAACATGTGAGACTGTCTTGATGGCTCCTTCTAGATTTTGGGACTCATCCCCTCTTTGCCATTCTTTCATCAGTAGCTGAAGACTTTTTTATTCAGAGAAGCTTTTAAAACTGAATAATGAAAGAGCTTGTAAGAAAGTGCTGTATTGTTTTAAACTGAACTATTTTAATTATGTTTTATCTTTATTAAGAGTATGGGCCCGTACAGACAGGCCAGAATAAAGCTACTCCGGGTCTCTTTGGAGGTATGCTGTTTAAATGACAAACGCATCGTAAGAGGCCAGGGGGGCTGCACCAAAGCTGCATTCCAGTGCTTAGGACTGGAGCATGGCTTTGGCATCATTTAAATAGCATTCCTCCAAAGTGATCTGAAGCAGCTTTTTTTTGACCTGTCTGTACAGGCCCTATGTTTCAAACTGTTTTAATATGGATAAATTTAATGTTGTCTTTGGGTATGATTTTAATTATTATTAAGCATTTCAATTTGGAAGCCACCTTGAGAGTCAACCATGGGGAAAAGATAGGATATAAATAAAGGTAAGAACAACTGTAAGAACAACTTACTTTTTCCTAGTCTGGCTGACATAACACACCACAGCTATGAGGATGGCAAAGGCTACCACTGCGCCAACAGGTCCCACTTTTGCCCACATCAGACTGTCTGTGAAAAAAAGCAAGCAAACACAGGCGTAAGGTTGGCAGTGGGACAACAACATTGCCGCCAACTCAATAGAGGGAAAGTATTAAAAAACTAAATGGGAAACTCATGGTGACTGTGGCTGGCCCATTCCTTCAGTCCATTTGAGCAGAAAAAGCACATGCTTTGAAGATCCAGCCACATTCATTTTTTCAAAACATCTCCCTGCCTGAACAGGGAGCAATAGGTGCTCTGAAAGCATGGACCTGGCTTCTGCTAAGACAGAGAAGGCACAGTGCTTTGAAAATGTACATATGATCACCTGTTTTTCTTTTTGTTTCTATGGACTTTGCCCATTCTGATATAGTGTGACAGAAAATGTGCTCCCTCACCTATGTGATGATCCTTCAGATAAATGAACATGTCAGTCATACTGCCTCTTGATCATCTCCTTGCCAGGCTAAACATCCACAACCCCTGCAATCTTTTCTTTCTTTCCCTCCCTCCTGGCATAGTTTACATTACCCTCCATATATCCTAAATAAAAACTTGGACATGTGTGGCCAAGGAACATCAGTGTGTGCTACAGATGGCAAAAGTTATAAATGAACGCACAAGCTAGGAGAGGCTATAGCAGTTTGCTTTTGTCTGAACCTACTGGTAAGGGCAAGATTCTGCCCCTGCTCTCCTCGCTACTCTTCTGCCTCATGCTGAGTTAACTGTGTGCAAACTATGGGCCTGAACAGACAGGCCAAAATGAAGCTGCTTCGAGCCACTTTGGAGGTATGCTGTTTAAGTGATACATACATCCGAAGAGGCCCAAAGCTGCATCAAAGCTGCTCTCCAGTCCTTAGGACTGGAGCAAGGCTTTGGTGCAGCTTCCAGCCTCTTAGGATGCATGTTTCATTTAAACAGCACACTTCCAAAGTGGCCCGAAGCCGCTTTATTTTGGCCTGTCTGTTCGGGCCCTAAGTTTGCAATTTGCACTTTGTTTGCACTGACTAATGTAAACTGAGGACAAAGGGGGAAAGTTGGAGGAGGAGAGAAAAACTGGGACATTTTAAAAGCAGCTGAAAAAGTGGGATGACAGAGGACTAATCCCTGCCAAAGTGGACAGATGAGCAAAGATTTTTGCTTTTTTGCCTGCCAGTTCTTGCCCATCTGCAGCACCAACAAGGAGAAGAAGCAGGAAGACTAAAGAGTTCTCATGTAGGCTTTGACAGAGGACTGATAAAGATAATTCATGGCATGGGCCCTGCTGATATCACATCTATTTTGCTGGGGAACAGCACTGTCAGGATCAGGAGCGAATGCCTGCAGGGACTCTCACTGGAGTGATGGAACTGCAGCTGTTGATTCTTGGTGCCATAGTGGTTCCTGGCTGAGCAGACGATGAACAGCTGGGAGTCCACCTCCCTCTGAACGGTCAGGATGCTGGTGACAATGTAGCCTGTTTTCTGAGAGTACACAAACTCCCGGTCAGTCTCATTCACTGTTACGTTGCGCGTGGGTAACTCAAAGGTGATCACTGCCTCTGGGTTGGATTTGGCTGCGCATATGCACTTCACTGTGTCCCGAGCAGCTGTACACTTGGAATCTGGGAGGATAAGGGGAGCAACTGCAGAGATTGAGAGAGAGAGAGAATTAGAGAATGAAACAGAAGAGTCTGAAGCATAACATCCTCAGGTGCAATTCTGCATCATCAGCACTGGTGGAAGAAGCACATTGCATGTGCTCTGATGCACATACTTCCTTGTATTATCACTTTCTGTGAGGATAAGCAACAGGGGTCCCCAAACTCCCAGCACTGAAGAGAGATCCTAAGATTGGGTCCAGCACTTACATTCGACAGTGAGGTTGAAGGCTGTGCTGCGCTGACCGAATTGGTTCTCTGCTGTGCACCAGTATTCCCCATCATCCTCATGAGACACTGACTCAAACTCCAAGGCCACTTGGTTCTGGTAGACTCCCATGGCCATTGCCTTCTTGTCCTTGAAAATGGTGATCATGGGCTCTGGGTTGCTCTGCGAGCTGCACAGGATGGTTACAGGGTCTCCCTCAACGGCCACCACAGACATGTTCACAACCGGTTTCCAAGGGGCATCTGTGAAGGGAAGGGGGACAAAACCAAGAAGGTCCATCATCTTCTGCCAATGCACTCCTGCAAATGTAAAATACCATTGGCAGAACTGTGTTCTGCTCTCTGAAGCCAGAGATAGGGTGGTTGGGAGGTTGCAAAGGATTCCACCCCAGCAGGACTTTGGGCTCCAAATACAAGAAAATGATCATCTAGTCCAGGTGTAGGAAATCTTTCTTCTGCTGGGGGTCATTTCTGGGGGGGGGGGGGGTATTGGCAGAGGGGCCAAAGCCAATGGTGGTTTGGATTGGAGTTAAAAGTAAATGAAACTGGAACCCCATCTCCTTCCTGCTATACCCCTCTTTCTGATCTTTCTTTCTTTCCTTCCTTCCTTCCTTCCTTCCTTCCTTCCTTCCTTCCTTCCTTCCTCTTTCTTCTTCTCCTCCTTTCTCCCTCCCTTCCCAGATGTAGTATCTGCATGCATTTATTTTTTGCTGTTGCCCTCCTCACCAATGATGTCGGTTCCTTCCTTCCTGGGGCACTTTCACATTATACCACTATAGTGCTATGACAATAATAATAATGATAATAATATTTATTTATATCCCGCCCAATCACTGGGAATCTGGGTGGCTTACAACAGTGGGGATAATTTTCATACTCACAGTTTAAACTTCAGTTATTCTAAAAACCCTATCATAAATATCCAGTGACGATACCTTGTAAGGTTAAAATCAAATGAGACTGGACTTTTAGGTATGCTTGGATTTAGATAATGCAAGGTGCTTGAGAATGGGAGATCCACCTCATAAGGTTCAGAATGTAGGCACTCACACAGCACAGCCAAAGCCAGGGAATGGTTGTCCTTGCCATAGATGTTCTCAGCCACGCAAGTGTAGATGCCGTCCTGTAGGTAGGTGACATTCTCTAGATGCAGCGTGAGGTTCCCAGCCACATCTTCGTGTAGGACTTCATCTTCTCTGAGCCATGTGATCAGAGCCATAGGGCTGCTGTCCACGGAGCACATCAGTACCACATCTGAGCCATGTATTACCTCCACGGAAGAGTTTGCCTGTATGATACGGGGTGGGACTGCGAAGGAAAGCCAAGGATATCATAAGGTACCTTTCTGCAACAATCAGGGCTAGTAATTTGCTTTTTTAAAAAAACCAAGGTACTGTTAGATTCTGCATTAGATGCACAATTAGATGCACAAAAAATAGAACAAATCCATGTTCTATTTAGGAAACATGGTTGCGGGGAACTTTCCTTGGACTGTTGCTTTTTTAAACATAATAAAAACAGAGTCAGAATGCTTGAAAATTTAAGTGGAAGGATGACAGAATTGCATAATACTCTCCTGCTTAAAATCCTACATGGCAAATTGCTTTTTTCCCCTCCCATTGGTGATAAGGTTATATTTACTGAAGACTGGAGATAGTCCATTATAAAACATAATTATTTCTCCTTTTGCTGTTCCCCTTGTCATATATTGCTGCCTCCTACAGTTTGTTTCCATTAAAGAAGACGAACACAAAACCTCTTGGGAGACTGGTACACATTACACAAATGCTTTACAATGTCTAGTTTAGTTGTTTTGTGTGTGTGTGTGTGTGTGTGTGTGTGTGTGTGTATAACGTCTCCAATTACAGAGTGCTGATAGATATATTTGGGGATATACTTGAAGAGGGTTGGTCTGTGAAGCAGCAAAATAAATCTACTTAATTTAAATAAAATAAAAATAATAATAAAATAAAACAAATCTACTTAATTTAAGTCACAAAAAAAATTACAGGAAACCTGTAATTAAAGCCTCCGCTTTAAAGAAAAGAGAAACCAATCAAATATGACTCAACTAGAAATAAACAAACAAACAAACAAACTTCCATCATTACACTGAATAGGAATGAATTACAAAGGCAGAGGCTTTAAGGTGGAAGCTTCTAGTTAATATTGTAGGGGATCTTTGAAGTAATGAGGATGTCTTTTTCAGTCAATAGATATTATGGAAAGATCTTGGCCATGCATATGGACTAGACTAATGCTAGGCACTACAGCGTGGGATTTTGTTCTGGAGGGAAGCACTGTTTTAATTCTGCTTCTAGCTAACTGCTGAAAGGCAGTATTCAACAGTATACAAGAGTCCTTGTGTGGAAGCAAAGAGGCTCTCCCCATTGCAGAATCTGTAGGTTTGGTAACCAGTGGGCAAGCAACTCAGGCTCCAAAAGTTCTCCAGGTACAACAGAAATTTCCACTTAGCAACACAACTCACATTTAACATCCAGAGTGGTGAAGCCATCAAACTCAAAGGTGGTGTTGGCATAGGTGACTTTGCATCCCAACTCACGCCCGTGATTCTCGCGGGACGGCATGAACTTGAGCAGGGAGATGAGCGACCAGGTGCTGTCCTCCTCTTCCACTTGCGCATAAACTGAATGCTCAGCCAGATTCTCATGGTTCATCCATGTGATAATGGGCTTCATGTCTGGGCAGTTGTCAGGCACCACGCAGCGCAGCTCCACTTCGGTTCCTTCCACCACTTCTTCAGGGCTCACAATGGTGGGTTTATCTATGGGCATTGAAAAGAAGCAGAGTTGGATAAAATTGCATATTCTCATTGGTATTATTATTATTATTATTATTATTATTATTAGCCCTTCCACTATTTAATGACTGTTAATCCCAATGCTAAATAAAAGACCTGGTCCCACTGTCAAGGATGGATGGATATCCGTCAATTTTGTAGTCAGCGTTCTGTCATTTGTCCAGTTTCTCCATCAAATTTGCCATTTTAAAGAAAGTCGCACAGAATTATTATGGATTTGCTAATATCTTTTTGCCATATATATATAATATATATATATATCATATATATATGGTTCACTTTTGCTTCAGTATGCATTTTGCAAGCAGTTACTCTCATCTACACATTTTGCTTCAAAGAATGCCACTGCCCAAAGCGAAAATGCCACATTTGAGGACCAACTACCTGAGCCTCCACCATTCGCTGGGGTTAGGGGTGAGGACCCCTATAATGTGGAAAAAACCAACAAAGAAAAAACAATCTTTTTACCGAAGAGAACACCTCTCTAGGAATCTCTAGCTTTTCCGGTGCACTCTAGGGTCAACATGTGCCAGACATTGATCATAGAATCATGTTAGAGGACCTACAAATGCCCTGATGGCATTGCTTGGTACTCACTGATGATCTCAAGGTTGCAATGTTCAGGATAGGTGTACTGATTGTAACCGCCCAGGTCTCCACGGAAGTAGTATTTGCCCATGAGTTCAGGACTGAGGCGGGAGAGCTGCAGGGTGCAATTGCGGAAATTCAGCTCTCCCAGCAAGCGGCTGCGCCCGACGTAGCTCTCGTGGACAATGTTGGTGCGAGACTTGTAGACCACTGGGGGATAGTTCTTGGGGTAAGGGCTATTGAAATACCAGATGCCATGCACAGCGGATGGACGTAGCTCATCGGGGTAATTGAAGCGGCATGGGATGACGACGCAGGTACCCTCAAAGGCACTGATGTGCTCAGGCATCCAGGCACTCCACGGTCCTGCCAGGACCCCTTGGCAAGAAAGACAGAGAAAAGATAGGAAACTGCAATGAGTTGGTAGGAAAGACAGATTATCCCTCTTCCCACCAGCTTAATAACTTTGTGGGTAAGCAGCCTTGAATCCCAAACTGAGGGAAAGGGAGGGGAGAT